>NC_141292.1:13715000-14195000 GCF_037954325.1 Fistularia commersonii | reverse complement strand
AGAAAGATCCTGATTGGCCATTTTGAAGTGTGAACAGTGATAAAGGAGTGTTTTGCATCTTGTAGCAGGAGGCTGATGTTGATGTATTTGTATTCTGGATTAATGATGAATTACTTATCAGTTCATACAGAGTCTTTGAGAAACCGACTCTTTCCTTCACTCTCTCCTATGCCTCCTCTCCGTCTGCTGACACACTCACAGTGTTCCCGTGAGAAGAGGGGTGAAAGGTTATTGACACCATCCCTCGCACTTTCTTCACCAAAGGGGCCTCAGGTCACCATGAACGTCACAATATCACTCCTACCACCCTCCTGTAGGTGGCGCCATGACAGCTAACCTTTGGACTGATTTATCAGCATTTTTTTCCCTCACAAACACACACATTGATTAATTAATGGACTTAGTACAGGGTGACCCCCTTGACCCAGGCATTTGGCAGCTGACTCTGCCAAGCGCTTTGACCACTGCACTCCTGAAAACATAGTCGACGGTCTTGCAGAGGCTGAAAGACTATCCCTCCATAACTTTCAGGATTATCTCAATATCTGAGAATGTGTTCAATCAGACAAGATATTAATAAGACAGAGTGAGAAAACATTCAGGAAGCGAGTCTGTGAAGCAGCAGAACACTTGTCTGACGCCAGTTCATGACCCGACCTTATCTGCAAGACAGCAGCACGCTGCGAGACAGTTCACGTGGACAGTTCATGCTTTAAAATAAACAAACAAACCAAAACACAGAGACAATGGGTCCAAACTCTCTGTCTCTGTTTTTGCTGCAACTTTGCTGGCTGGTGTCGCACTGTTGCATAAGGGCCTAATTGTTTTAACTGTAAAATCTTGGGGCTGCTTTGAATATAGAAGCAAGATTACGGTAAGGATTTCACCCCAACAGGATTACTTCTCGATTTAAGCCCCTGTATTTAGTTCCAAGCAATGAAAATCAGCCGTAAGCTTGTCTGCATGGCCCATATATAAAGGCCACCTCCTTTCCCCAACTCACTCCGGTGATTTATCACAAACTCTGCTGGCTTCTCTTCACTGCTGACTATTTTTCAACGCCAAACAGGTAAGAACATGATCTCTGTTTACTAATTTTATGGATTCTCACATCATAACCGGCATAGTGATGTGAGCCAACGTTAAGACATTCATTAAAACCTGCTGCTGTGATTAAGTAACTATCAGCATAATATAATGCTAAAAAAGTAATATGAAGGGGAAAAAATATCCAGGTGAGATACATTGTTTTTGACTCCAGCACTGTGAATTATTTTTCTAGAATGGCATCCTCAAAAATGGCCCTGATGCTGGTCCTTCTGTCCTACATCGAGCATTGTCTGTCTGCCTCCTGCGTTGTCGACAGCTTCACCGTGAAGCAAGACTTCGACCCACAGAGGGTCAGTGTCTCAAAATCATAAAAATGGCACCAATGTTGCAAAACAGTTTTTTTTTCTAATTTCTCAGTTTTTCTCTTCAACCGCAGTACTTGGGGAAGTGGTACGCACTGCAGAAGAAAGATCCAGAGGGCCTGTTCCTGCAGGATAACATCTCGGCTGAGTACACCATCGACGATGACGGCAGCATGGTGGCCTCCTCCAAGGGCCGCGTCACTCTGTTTGGGTGAGGGGTGCCTCTGTGTCTTATTGTTACACAGAGAAGAAAATAACTGCCACAGAAATACTTTCTTCAGCTGTGGAAAATCTGGGGGGGTGCAGCAGGTATATTTCCAACAAGTGCATTTTGAACAGTATTGAGAACAAGATGGGCTTTTCTGCTCTGGATTAAAAGGGATTAGGCAAAAATGCAGTCAAGGGAAGCAGAGTTCTACACGGGAAGGTGCATGTCTGCAGCGAGAGCACAGGAATGTGTTTATAGTGAAAGGTGGGGAATGTATATTTGTCTAAAAAAACAACAATATGTGATTCATTTTTTGACTTTACATTGCAGTTTCTGGGTTGTGTGCGCTGACATGGCGGCCCAGTACTCCGTCCCTGATCCTGCAACCCCCGGCAAGATGTTCATGAACTACCAGGGTCTGGCAAGCTACCTGTCCAGTGGAGGTCCATGGACACACACACACAACCTTCCTTCTTATGGCCCCAACTCCCCCATCTCCACCCCTCACATTCACCATTCTGTCTTTCTCTTCATAACCAGGCGATAACTACTGGGTGATCGACACTGACTATGACAACTATGCCATTACCTACGCTTGTCGTGCATTGAAGGAAGACGGCTCCTGCGAGGATGGCTATGCCCTGGTCTTCTCCAGGAACCCCCGCGGGCTTCCCCCGGCTATCCAGCGCGTTGTGCGTCAGAAGCAGGAGGAAATTTGCATGGCCGGAGAGTTCCAGCCTGTCCTGCAGTCCGGCGCCTGCTAAAAGAAACACAACAGGAGGTGCCTGAGATGGCAGCAGTTGGGGAGTTTTGACGGGAACAAGAGTGAGACTGAATGGCTGTGTGTGTGTGTGTGTGTGTGTGTGTGTGTGTGTGTGTGTGTGTGTGTGTGTGTAGTTAATGCATTAAGGAAAGAGAGGGGATGAAATAATTGATGAAAAAAAACAGGAGTCTTTACAATTGATCATTTTTTGCTGTTTATCCCTATGGTATTTGGGGTATATATGACAACAAAAAATAAATATTTTTCTAAAAAAGAAAATCTCTGGGGAGCTTCTCTGAAACGCATGTACTTACACATCTGTAATATTACAACATCAACATCAACATCACCATTAAAACATCAAACTGTTCTTCTTCATCCAAGGCATGATAACATGTTGTACTTTGGCCATATAAGAGGTCGTGATCCATCCTGAGCCTGAAGGAAAAAGCAGCCAAATGTAAAGCAAAGCAATCCGAGGAGTAATGGGCTTATCGGAAACCCTAGTCCCATTATGCTAATTCAGCTGTGAAGCCACATAACGCCCTCCAGGGCTCAAAGGTCAAAGCAGGAGATTTCTGAAGCCCAGACAGTTTTGGTTGAGAACGAGTCTCGGCTCTCAACCTAGCGATTACTGAATGTGATTCGTATTGTTTTATTATTCGTAATTTTAACGAACAGGAAAGGCCTACTCATCTGCCCATCGGCACAGTCTTCATTTATTTTCTGTTGCTCTATTGTTAAAAAAAATGAAATCAAAATTCAATTTAAAACTCTCACAGCGTTGAATTAACCACATCATTTCTGTCTGTTGCATCCAAGAGTGCAGCATGAAAACATCGGGAATCAATTTTTCTTTGTTATTGTGTTTGGATATTGTAATATGGAAGATATCCAACTATTTCTAGAGCCTTCCTCAAAGAGCTGATATGATGTGCATAACAAGATGGATTTCATGGAAAAAAAGGAACCGAAGAAGCTGTGGTACTCATAGAGGTCTATCTAATGTAATCTAATGACAAATATGTGTGTGTGTGTGTGTTTGTGTGTGTGTGTGTGTGTGTGTGTGTGTGTGCGGAGGTGTGTGGAGGTTCATGGAGGCATTCATGGTGGTAAATAAAACTTAATAGTTACATCAGATGTGAAGATAAGAATTTCTTTCTTACAGATTTTAAAGTCTTCTTTCCACTGTTTGTCTTTTTACTGTTATTTTGTATAGTTTAAATAATTTTCTTCCTGCTTAATTATATTTTGAAGTGTTTTTATTACATAGCAAATTACATATGTTCATATGTATCTCTCCTGTTTGAGCCCAGATCTAAAATTTGTTTCCAAAATTTAGGTCACTTTTTCAATATTTACATAAAGCTCTTCCAAAGCTTTGTTAAGTACTCAATAAAAAGTTCAAACACTTCTTCAGATCATTTCTTATTGAATATGGGACAGGAGGTCTTGCAAATTTTATATTCTTTCTTGGAAAAATATTTAATATTTTCAAGCATATTGGGAATTGGATTTTTAAAAAGCATTCCATGATGCAACCAACATTACCAAGGACCGACCCTCTCATGCCCTGCATGAAAATATCACAAAGTTCCTTAATAATCGAACAACCCTGTGTGGAAAATATTAAATTCGATCTCACCAGGAAATATTTTTTGGTTAGTTTCTTTGTTTTTATATTTGAAATATTGCATCTCATACCTGGAAATGGATGTCACGCAGGACACAATTATGTCTGGGGCTCTTGCAGCTTTTAAATTCAATTTTAAACCGTGATAGTTGGTGGTCTTTGTCCAAAAATAGAGTAATAAGATCCAGCAAAATACACTAAAGTAGAAAAGCAAAGCATGGTAATGAAAACATGACAGTTGGCTGTGGTTATTGACAGTAAACGCATTAATTCAAACAAAATAAATACAAATCCATCTACCACAAACCCACAAAAATATTCATTAGAATGTGCAAGTACTTGCAAAGCCACTTGAAATTTCCACAAACTTTATCCCACAATAGTTCTCAGCCTTCAAACAGATTAAACAAACGGAATAACTTACACTGCTCGTATTAAAATATTACAGCAAGGGTAAGGTGCTAACATACTAATATTACCTAACATTGACTAAAAATTGAATTGAAAAGACTTTTGATGTTTAAAAAGCTATGAAACTACGAAAACAATTCAATTGAAATATGATACTTCAATAAGCACATGATTATTTATTAACTATTTTACATTGCGGGCACCACAGCACCGCTATCTCAGGTATCCACCTTGTTTACATGAGAAAACAAGGAGTAAATACCAGGTTTGCACATCAAATGAGATTCAGGTAACCTAACAGCACTCCCTGTGGTCAAAAATATGTCATGGTGCACCCACCTGCGGAGAAGGAAAAGGCGTTGTTGAAACATTAGGCGGGTCTGTGGTGAGTGTTTCTTCACATCAGCCGCAGATGGAAAGTCACCAGACAGATAAATCCGGCGTCCTCGTTCTGTATGTCGTTTACACTTGAGAGCAAACAGAGCTCGACTGTTGTAATTTCCTTTTAATGATTCTCCAGAGCAACAAATCTTCGCCTGAATTTTCTTGTGATCCGGCTTTTATCAATCATATGTAAAGAAGAAAATCATCAAACTCTATTTTTCTGTCAAATCCCAAGCCCGATCCAGGCTTTGTTTTGGTTAGCCCAGCATAAATAATTTTATACTTTTCTGTCATCATTTTTTTAGATCTTTATAGGATGCAGTCACAAAATCATACTGTTTACTATGAAACAAATATCAAATTCAAGTCAGGAAGTATGCTAATTTAAATAATCTCAAATTAATCAAATCATAAACAACCCTGATTATTAAAATCCCCACCCCACTTTTGTTGGTCAACAAACAACTCTACAAACAACAAACAACTCTACAACAAGCAATATATATATATATATGTATATGTATATGTATATGTATGTGTTTGTGTGTGTGTGTGTGTGTGTGTGTGTGTGTGTGTGTAGCAGCAGAATCACAAAACTGATTCTGCTGCTTAATTCAAAAAGGGGAAGCGCAGCATGGGGAAGCCATGATGTCATGGCGGGGGAGGCAGTGTGCTCAGATTAGTAATCAACGAGCTTTAAGCAAAGTAAATCAAATGATGTTGGGGGGGGTTACTTCATTAAAGTTAGATGCACTTTCAACCCTAAAGCTATTTAAAAAAACAAAGGCCTCACATGGCTCGCGTATCAAGTAAAATTTGAGAAAATTGTATGTCTTTGTGTGACCGGATTTTGCTTGAATAAATATTCTCAGAAGGAAGGGCAGGTATTCTTTTCTTCTTAAGTAGACACCAGGATAAGACAGCAGGTGGTTAGACCAGGTTTTAAGATGATACATGAACCTGGTTAAACATCCTAAAAATAACATTCAGCTATTATTGTTGTTGTTTTCTAAAAGACTCACCTTGTCCCATTTTGATGACTCACATGAGAAACATCGGCAGGGTTGATCTCTGCAGACATATCATCCCACAGGCAAATGGACGTTTTTTATTATTTTGTGTTTCTCTCAAAGATAATGTGATTCCGTCGTTTTTTTCACACCAAAAATAAAAAAAACAATAAAACCCCTCCCTGTGTTCTCCATGTAAGGGTTGCTGCCCTGACAGACGCTGACCGCCTTACGGATGCAGCTCCAATTCTCCACCTTGACAATGGAAGCACGGAACATGGCCCATTTGGACTCAATGTCCCCCGCCTACCTCAGGACGTGGTTGTAGTTCTGCCAAAGTTGGGAGTTGAAACTCCTTCTGACAGGGGACTCTGCTAGACATTCACAGCAGACCCTCACAGTACATTTGGGTTTGCCAGGTCTGATGGGCATCCTCCCCCACCATCAGAGCCAGGTCACCACCAGGAGGTGATCATTTTGCAGCTCTGCCCCTTACTTCACCCAAGTGTCCAGGACATGCAGCTGCCAGTACAACGATACGTTGGACATGCAGTATAACAAGAGTCCCCAGAAGGAGCGCTCTCTGGCAGCCCCTCTAGGGGCCCCAAGACGGATGGGTAAACTGAACTGTTGTTGGGTGCATAACTACAAACAACAGTCAGAACCCGTCCTCCAACTTTTGGAGACTACCCTCTTGTGCATCGAGTTGAACCCCAACGAGAAACATTCAAGTCAGGGGGAAATCAAAATGTCCACACCTGCCTGGCATCTCTCACCAGGGGCAACTCCAGAACAAAAAAGAGTCCAGCCTCTGTCAAGAGGCCTGGTTCCAGACCCTAGGTTGAGCATCTAGGTGAGTCCAAATATCAGCCTCGCACAAGATTGGGCCCCTTCCCCACCAGAGAGCTGAAAGTCCATGCTCCAAGAGCCAGTTTCTGCAGCCAAGGATGGGACCTCTAAAGTCCGCCGCTCTAGCTACCACCCGCCTCCCACTGCACCCGACTCCCTTGGCCCTTCCTCTGGGTGGGGACCCATGTGCCCGGCCGAGCCCTATGGGTAAAGACCCAGCCACCAGACGTTCGCCACCAAGCCCTGTCCCCAGGCCTGGCTCCAGGGGGGGGCCCGGTGACCTGTGTCTGGGCAAGGGAAAACTGGGTCCAATGTTTTTTTCTTCATGGGAGGTCTTCTGAACCACTCTTTGTCTGGTCCCTCACCTGGGGCCTGTTTGCCTTGGGTGACCCTTCGAGGGGCATAAAGCCCTTAACAACATAGCTCCTAGGATCACTGGGACATGCAAACCCCTCCACCACGGTAAGGTGGCAGCTCACGGAGGGGTAGTTACCTAAGTATAAAAAAACAGGGAAAACAGGTAACTGTTTTTTTCCTATTTACATTAGTCACTAAAGTTTATAGGAAAAAACAGTTACAATCCATGAATACGCATGTAGTAGTGATTGTAGGATAAAGAAAAAAACTGTTATCACAACTCTGAATGTGCAAAAATATTAACGGCCTTTCCAGTATCTGTTTTGATTGTAACTGAAGATAAAAAGGTTTGAATGTCTATGTGTTGCAGTGAACTAATAGACTTTCCCGAACCAGTCTTCTTGGGGGAAGGTGGCCCCGGTCAAAAAGGTTATGAACCTAAAACACACGGGTGGCCAGAGGTCACATGGGGGTCGTTTTGACCCGAAGAGACAAATTAAGCACTTGGGGTTGGACATGCCTTTTAAGGGATCATGAATTTCTTTTTACTTGGGTGGAGCAGAAAAAAAGTTCACAAATTACTGAAAAAGAGTTAAATAAACAGCTCACACACCAATGGAAACATTATCTGCTGGCAACCCCATTCCCCCAGGCCAAAAGTATGGCAGGGTGGAGTTTTTTTTACTGAAAAAACACAGCATGTAACAACTTTCTCCGAAGCAGCGTAAATTGCCACCAATTTTCAATCAAACCAAAACAATTCATAAAACACCTCCCCACTGCATGGCTGGTGTGATCCAAATCTCCAGGGTGCCCCTGCTGCGTGAAAGACGTTTTTGACGTTGCTTTGCCCTGACCTGTGGCATGAAGGACAAAAATGACAAGACTTCATAATTAAAAAAGTAAAACACCTGCAGTATCAAAGTGCCTAAAATGTTAAGTCACTAGCTTGAATAGAATTTCTAATTTTCCTCTCCTCAAGAATTTTCTTCAGTTTGGCAGTCTTCCTCTTCTTTTGGCATTTCTCTTCAAGGGTTGCCACAGCAAATCAACCTTCTCCATCTAACCCTATTCTCTGTATCCTCCTCTTTCACACCAACTAACTTCATACAGTATCCTCTCTCACTACACCCATAAACCTTCTCTTTGGTCTTCCTCGAAACCTCCTACCTGGCAGCTCTAATTCCAGCATCCGTCTACCAATATATTCACTATCTCTTCTCTGTATATGACAGAACCATCTCAGTCTGGCTTCTCTGACTTTCTCTCTAAAACATATAACATGTGCTGCTCCTCTGATAAGCTCATTCCTGGTCCTATCCATCCCGGTCACTCCCAAAGAGAACTTTAAATTCTCCATCTCTGCGACCTCTAGCTCGGCCTCCTGTCTTTTCAGTCATTGTAACTGTTTCTAGGTTATACAGCATTACTGGTCTCACCACTGTCTTGTACACCTTTCCTTTCATTTTGGCTGATAGTCTTCTATTGCATAGTACCCCTGACACTTTTGTCACCCCATTCCAACCTTCTTGTGCCCGTCTCTTCACCTCTTTTCCACACTCTCTGTTGCTCTGGACTGTTTACCTCCAACTTCTCGATCTCCACTCCTTATAGCCTCACCCTTCACCGTTCCTCCTCTCATTCACACACAAATACTCTGTCTCCAGCGACTAACTTTCATTCCTCTCCTTTCCAGTGCATACCTCTAGATTTTCCTCAACCTTTTCCCTGCTCTCACTACACATCACAATGTCATCTGCAAACATCATGGTCCATGGAGATTCCTGTCTAACATCATCTGTCAGCCTGTCCATCACCACTGCAAACAAGCAGGGGCTCAGAGGTGATCCCTGATGGAGTCCCATCTCTGATAGCCCTACAGCACAGCGCACCACTGTCTCGAAGCTGGTATACATGTCCTGCACCAGTCTAACATACATCTCTGCCACTCCAGATTTCCTCATACAATATCAGAGCTCCTCTCTTGGCACCCTGTCATATTCTTTTCTAGGTCTACAAAAACACAATGCAGCTGTCTCTGGCTTTCTCTGTTCTTCTCTATTAGCATTCTTAACACAAATACTGCATCTGTAGTACTCTTTCTCGGCATGAGCCATACTGCTGTTGACAAATGCTGACTTCTGCTCTCATTCTGGTTTCCACTACTCTTTCCCATAACTTCATTGTATGGCTCATCAACTTTATCCCTCTATAGTTGCCACAGTTCTGCACATCCCCCTTATTTTTTAGTTTGTTAGTGTTCCATGTAAGATGGATAATGTGTTTAATGTTTATATATGTGCTTTTCATGACATTAAAATTTGTGAACACTTCAAACTACATGCAATGCACTGAGAAAGAAAATGCAGGAAGCTTCCAGACCAACATGCAGAACAATTAAACGTGTCATGATACGAAAAAGAAAACTTTTGTAGATAGTAATAGTTTGTATTATGTTGGGGATTTATTCCTATTAAATAATGGGATCAAACTCATTCATTCTATATGCCACTTGTCCTGCATGCAGAGTCACAGGGTGGTAATTGGAGCCTATCTCAGCTGTCATTGTGCCAGAGGGGGGCTTCAATCTGGATTGGTTGCCAGTCAGTTACAGGACCACAAATAGAGACATGCAACTATTCTCATTTTGATTGACATAGCATATAGAGACATACAAACATTCATTCTCTCATTTAAACGTTTCTGCAATTTAGGATTAACAATGGACACAATGCATGTTTTTGGACTCCAGAAGGAAACCAAAGAACCCACAGGAAACCCACGCAGAGACGGGAACTCAGAAAGGCCCCTTGCTGGATTCAGACCAGGGATCATTTGAATTTATGCAGAGCACTTACCACTGCACCACTTACCGGTTAAACCTGTTAAACTAAAAATTACATCTATAATACATACATTTCTGTACTGATATGTCTCATTGTGGGATTACATTGAAGAAAATATTTGGAAGTAATAAAGCTGATAGAGCAATGTCCAAATTTGCACTCCACAAACTACAACAAAGAACTCAGAGAATCTTGCCTATTTTTCAACTTGCTTTTTACTTGAAACTCCATGTCCTTCTGTATGATACATTCCCAGTAAAGTACCCTCCCCCAAATGTATTAGTAATATAAAAAAAGCACAGACCCAGATCCCCCATGACAGCTGAAGAAAACAGGCCAGACTTCAGTTCAGTCAAGCCTGCTTCCCAACCTGCTGAGACAGGTAGAAACATAGTCTGATTGCATGATAGACTTTATTTAGACGAAATACATACATTTCAACAAGCTGATTTCACAACGTCTGTGTTCAAAGTGGAAAAGTACATATTATGTTATGTAAACTAAACTTCAGTACACTAACAAATTGATACACTTAGATCACTGGTTAATTAAATAGTGGCAAGGACACACGTATTGCTATTTAACAATGGTGTAAATATAGTTAAGAGACGCTCTTCAGCAGATCCTAACATCGACGCGAAGACATTACAAAAATGTATTCACTTCAATGTTGTTACTTTTTTTAATGTTTAATAATTCATTTAGTTTGATATGCATGCACATTTTTGAATTGTAACAAGCTGTGTATTAGGTGGTATTATGAAGACACTTGGATTTTTCCCTCTATAAACTCATTGTCCTTACTGTATATGAGGACGTCCTGCTGCAGAAACCACTCTATGTTCACTGAAATGTTGCTGATATTGTTCATTAATTGTCCCACAAACTAGACGAAAATTATAAATTTGTATATGATTAAAAAAACAAAAACCAAAGCAAGCATATGACATATCCAGGACAGTAACAGGAGTGTTACAAGTTACCAGAAACCTTAGAATACACAGAACATTCATAATCAAATAATGTCTCAGAAAAACAGGAGCTCTTTTATTTTTGGTTTTCTTGTTTCATCAGGCTTTCTTGGTCTCCTCAATCTGCTCCACCTCACTGGACTCGTCAACCACCTTGCCGTCGACCATCGTCTGAGTCACGACCTTCACGATCTTCCTGGTGCGAACGTCAGGCTCCTCTGCGGACGACAAGAACACAGGCTGACGTGAGAACAGGAAGGGATAAGACTTGGTTCACATGGACAGAAAAAAAAACAAAAAACAATGACATTGGATGAGATTTAAAACATGTGAATTGAGAAACTTTGTCATAATCTGCGTATGTTTCCCTGTTAACAAAAAAATCTAAATCTAAAATTATCTAAAAATACATATACATAATAATGTGATGTCTCAAGTGTTTTTCTAAAGTACATTTCTGTTATATTGTGTATAAAAGAAGCGTATAATTAATAATAAAGCAATATTGGATTATTCAACAAAATAACAAGGGATGACTTGGATTATTACTTTTGACTTCACATACAACAATTGTAAATTTATAATGCAATGATCTGACAATTATAATACAATCTAATTTAACGAGCAGCATTTTATTACATCAGTTCAATACCTGAACTAAAGCAAACAAGATATTTCACTTTGGCAGATGAAAACTGAGAAGTTCATTACAACTGAAAATTATATAGCATATAAATAGATTTAAAATCTTGATACACTATTTTTCCCCAGGGCTTCTGTCACCTCACTGTCTGCAACAATTAATTTTCTTTCAAAAATAATTACACATTCAAGCCTTTTCTGTTGTTTGAGTCATCCCTTTTAAGACTGTTGCAGGAACTTGGAACAGTGGCTTCACGCCCATGTGAGTTGCAACAGCCGCAGAACTGTCACTCATGTTGGTATTGAAAACAACCTGGGTGTGTATTGAAGAATATCTGTCTGGTACTTCAATGCAAGTCTTGGACCTGCGGCGGATTATTATTACTATACTTACTCTTGGGTGGGGGCGGGGTTTCCTTAATTCTGGAGAACAGAAAAGGAAACCACAAAGAAAAGCGTTAGCGTGGATTCTGAGCCAATAAAATGCTTGTTGAAAGTAAATCCATGCAAAATTATAGTTAGCTTGGCAAACAAACATACATCTAGCATAAAAGTTCACAAAAGTTCTGTTGTTTCAGATTTACATATTGGCATTAATAATAATAATAATAATAATAATAATAATAATAATAATAATAATAATAATAATAATAATAATAATAATAATAATAATAATGATAATCTGTCCAAAAAAAATCTAATATTAAAGTTAGGGCTATTTGTTTCCTTTTTGATGTATGCTAGTTTATGCTAACTTGCTATGCATTTTTGCTAACTCACAGTACATTTCTGTGTCTAAGGGTTCCATCCTGTTGGCACTGGGTTCCCAAGGCCACGTGTTTCATGGAACAACCAGGAAAACTGACACTTCCTTCTCTGCAACCATTGTCCGTTGGATGTTAATGGTTTTTCCAAAGACAAAGCTCTATGAAAAACTAGTCATCGGGCGGCTGACAGGTCTTCCAGGGACAAGGAGAGCTCATTGCTATTTTAGCACTCAGCCAGATATCAGTGATTTTCCGTGCTCGTATTTGATGGAGGTTAAAAATGTAAATTCACCCCACACTCACACTTCCTCCCCCTCCAGCAGGCGTCTGTAGGTTGCGATCTCCATTTCCAGGTTCTGCTTGATGCGCAGCAGCTGCTCGTAGTCAGTTTTGTTGCGCTGCAACTCCAGGCGCAGCTGGGAGAGGTCGTCCTCTAGCTTGCTCAGCATGGCCTGCAGCCGCTCCATCTCTGCTGAGTATTTCTGTCCTGTCTCACCCAGGTTGCCCTCCAGGGCTGCAATCTGAAAGGGGATTTGGGTTGGGATCGGGTGGAGGTGTCATTGATTTACACGGGCATAGTAAGACAATTTCAAATGCAGCCTCAGGGCAGCACTAGCCCGTGTCTCCCCAAGCCTGCCTTGGGGGGCACGGAGCAGTGTCTCCCTGTGCCGGTCCGAAGCCCGCATAAATGCAGAGGGTTGCGTCAGGAAGGGCATCCAGCGTAAAACTTTTGCCAAACCAAACATGTGAGTCATCCATAACCATACCATACCGGATCGGTCGTGGACCGCGTTAACAACGACCGCCATTAATACTGATGACCCACAGGGTACTAATGGAAATTTGGTTACTGTGGGTCTGAGAACAAGAACAAGAAGAAGAGGAGGAGTGCGTGCTTGGAAGCAGAGAGAGAGAGGAGGAAAGGAAAGAACCTGGGACTAGTAGAGTAGGGACTTTGAATATCGGGACTATGACAGGAAAAGGTAGAGAGTTGATCGACATGATGCAGAGAAGGAAGGTGGATATACTGTGTGTCCAGGAGACCAGGTGGAATGGTAGTAAGGCTAGAAGCTTAGGAGCAGGCTTTAAGTTGTACTATTATGGTACTGACAAGAAGAGAAGTGGAGTAGGAGTTATCTTGAAGGAGGAGTTTGTTAGGAACGTCCTAGAGGTGAAAAGAATGTCAGATAGACTCATGAGTCTGAAACTGGAAATTGAAGGTGTGACGCTCAATGTTGTTAGTGGCTATGCCCCGCAGGTGGGATGTGAATCTGAAGAGAAGGAGAAGTTCTGGAATTAATTAGATGAAGTGATGCAGAATATTCCCAGAAATGAGTGAGTGGTAATTGGTGCAGACTGCAGGAGTACAGGGAGATGCGGCGAAAAGTAAAGATAGAGGTAGCAATGGCAAAACAAAGGGCGTATGATGACTTCTATGCTCGGTTGGATAGTAAGGAGAGTGAGAATGATCCATACAGGTTGGCGAAACAGAGAGATAAAGATGGAAAGGATGTACAACAGGTCCGGGTGATTAAGGATAGAGAGGGAAATGTATTGACAGATGCTAGACTGGTGGGAAGATGGAAAGAGTACTTTGAAGAGCTGATGAATGTGGAAAATGAAAGAGAGCCAAGGGTAGTAGAGGTGACTATTGTAGACCACAAAGTATCACAAATTAGTAAAAGTGAAGTGAGGAGAGCATTGAAGAGGATGAAGAGTGGAAAAGCAGTTGGTCCTGATGATATACCTGTTGTGATGTGGAAGTGTCTAGGAGAGGCAGCAGTAGATTTTCTGACTAGATTATTCAACAGGATCTTAGAGAGTGAGAAGATGCCTGAAGAGAAGAACAGAGAAAGCCAGAGAGAGCTGCATTGTGTTTTTGTAGACCTAGAAAAAGCATATGACAGGGTGCCAAGAGAGGAGCTCTGGTATTGTATGAGGAAATCTGGAGTGGCAGAGAAGTATATTAAACTGGTGCAGGACATGTATGCTAGCTGTGAGACATTGGTACGGTGTGCTGTAGGGGTAACAGAGAAGTTCAAGGTGGAGGTGGGACTCAATCAGGGATCACCTCTGAGCCCCTTCTTGTTCGCAATGGTGATGGACAGGCTGACAGATGAGGTCAGACAGGAATCCCCATGGACCATGATGTTTGTGGATGACATTATGATCTGTAGTGAGAGCAGGAAACAGGTAGAGGAAAATCTAGTTAGGTGGAGGTATGCTCTGGAAAGGAGAGGAATGAAAGTTAGTCGCAGCAAGACAGAATATATGTGTGTGAATGAGAGGAACTCGGGTGGAACGGTGAGGCTACAGGGAGTGGAGATCAAGAAGCTGGAGGATTTCAGGTACTTGGGGTCAACAGTCCAGAGCCATGGAGAGTGTGGAAAAGAGGTGAAAAGACGGGTCCAAGCAGGTTGGAATAGGCGGAGAAAAGTGTCAGGGGTACTATATGATAGAAGACTATCGGCCAGAATAAAAGGAAAGGTGTACAAGACAGTGGTCAGACCAGCAATGCTGTATGGCCTAGAAACTGTTACAATGACCAAAAGACAGCAGGCAGAACTAGAGGTTGCAGAGATAAGGATGTTGAGGTTCTCTTTGGGAGTGAATAAGATGGATAGGATCAGGAATGAGTCTATCAGAGGAACACCACATGTTAGATGTCATGGAGAGAAGGTCAGAGAAGCCAGACTGAGATTGTTCAGTTTGTACAGAGGAGGGATAGTGAATATATTGGTAGACGGATGCAGGAATTGGAGCTGCCACGCAGGAGATCTCAAGGAAAACCAAAGAGAAGATTTATGGACGTAGTGAGAGAGGATATGAAGGTAGTTGGTGTGAGAGAGGAGGATGCGGAGAATAGGGTTAGATGGAGAAAGTTGATTTGCTGTGGCGACCCCTGAAGGGAAAAGCCGAAAGAAGAAGAAGAAGAAAAGTAAGAGAATTTCAGGTCCCAAATCAAAGTACTCCCGCTCTGAGGAACTCAAATGAGGAGCAGGTCTTACCCTTGAACCACAGAAATGACCGGATTGCATTATCAGATTAGCGCTGAGGTCGTGTCCATCCTCACCCAGGGTATTTTTCACATTTGTACAGATTTTCACGGTTTTCTTTTCTATTTTCTGTTTTCATAGCATGGAATCGTAGCATTCTTGGGTATTTCCTGGAGATCTGTTTTTTTTTCGTCTTGCTATCCTGTGTATGTTTTTTTGGCATAATTGCGCCAAGTCACAAATGTCAAACCCAAGGTCATTTTATGTTGCTCTCAAGAGCTCAACATCACTGTGGTTGTCTGAAAACGCAATTCTACACCAATATTAAACGTACATTGGTCGCAATGCAAGTCAATTTCTTGACCTAGAAGTGATGGCACACAAGAAGAGAACGACTGCTATACCAGGAAGGCAATTTAACAAATTATTGGAAAGTAAATATTTGTTTATACCTCAAGGGAAAAACCTTCATGTCTGTTATGTTATGGGGCAGTGTTGGTGTTGAAGGATTACAATCCACAATGGCATTTTGACAATCAAACGCAAGTACACAAGATTTACACAGATGTGAATGTTAGAACTAAAAGGCAGACTTCGGCAGAAAAATTCTGCGTCAGTTAAAGCTAACTTTATTATTTAAGAAATTGCCAGACTGTCACGCATGCATGCCAAAGGTTCGTGCACGTGTGCCATGGTTGGATCTAGACTTTTCAAAATGTCAGTTTGTGAAGAAACACCTTTGCAAACCAGGTCGGAAGAATTAGCAGGATATCTGACATTGCAGTTGGCTGATGAGGCATGTAGTTTTCTTGCTTTTTTCATCAGCTGGTGATGAAAGTGAAGACAACAACACACACGTGGCAACTGTGTATTTTCATAAGAGACAAGAAGGCGGACCTTTCCATCACTGAGGTGCTCTTGGATGTAGCTGCCACGCATTGGATGAATACTGGCGAAAGTTCCAACATCCACGACCACAAAATGCCACAATATTAGAGTGAATCAATTAAAAACGATCTATGGAAAGATCTGAAAGGGAGCAGAGATGATGAACTCTCACGTGTCCACGGAATCATATCAAATTACTTTAGTAAATTTTCAAGCATCTAATGTTTCCCCACTGCCGTGTCTTTTCAGATCTCAATAATAAGCGTTGACTTTTGAGAACACAAAACATGACGAATGAGCCCTCTGGCTCTGAATACATTATCAAGAAATACCCAGGAATTGACGACACAAGTGCAGGTTATGACAACATGACTCACCACTGAAAACCCAAACCTGATCTGCAGCAAAGCAGCCGTGACTTGGCAGCGTGGAATAATATGTTTACTGTCAACGTGGGAGGATTAGTGCAGAGAATAAAATGATTTTTCCCAGACGCCCGGTGTGTCACAACAGCGCCGGGATAAATTAGGTCTAGACCGAAAGAGAATCTTTGGTAATTTTGCAAGTCCACCCTGTCATTGATTGAGTAAGCTGGCAAATGAGGGCTTCTTGAAGAAGAAACCCTTTTTGTTTGTGATTTTACCTGTTTGATTTGAATCACAAACATGTCAGACATCAACAAAGTCAGATTTCAGCCTTGGGCAGTTACCAGTACTTGGTGTCTCTGTCCAAAATTACATTACATTGAGAAAAAAAAAAACGAAAATGTAAAATCAATCCTGCTGTTAGGAAGCGCAATATTTAGCCCTCACCTGTTTGTGCAGACTCTCCAGCTCTACCTCCAGGGTCTGCAGGAAGCGCTGCCTCTCGGTCAGTTCGCTCTGGGCCCCCCGCAGAGCCTCATTGCTCTCCTTCGCCTCTAGCTGCACCGTCTCCAGCTACACACACACAAACAAAACATAGGTGGCCACCATATGAAGAGGAACATAGTGCTGATGGATATACCCTAAATTGACCTAATCTGCCATTTTTGATATGCAAGTTTTGTTTGTGTTCAATAAGGGCAGCATAGTGAATCTAGAATCAAACCATTCTCTATGTTCTCTACCAGGTTGTCCTGGTTCCTGCTGCAGACCAATAGTACACCAAAGTGTAGATACCTTCTTATTGTACCACTGCTCCGCGTGTTCCTTGTTTTTCTTCACGATCCCTTCATACTGGGTCCGCAGCCCAGACAGAATGGTGCCTAGTTCCGGTCCGCTGGCCGGGTCCACCTCCACGTTCACCTCATCCCTGGCAATGCGAGACTTCATTTGCTCAAGTTCCTGCAGGGGCAGAAGTTAAATATTTACTGAGTTTTTCAGAGTGGGGGATAATTACATTGACACGGTAAGGGCTGGGTGCCCACCATTAATTCTTTTATTGATATTAAAGCTAGTATACTTATACCATGCTTAAATCATTTATCTTTTGCACTTCTTACAACAATTCTCCTGAAATTGAATAATTACCTTTGTCTTCTAACAAGACAAAGACAATTAACGCTCATCCTCCAAATTGTGAATCTGGTCCACAACACTTTCTACCTCAGGTTTTTTGATAGCATTTTTTGTATTTAAATGTTTCTTAAGGTCTTTTGTATGATAATTTTTCTTACTTATTTGAATTTTGATGTGCCAGGCTACAATTTAATTTCTCCCTGGGGTCTATTGTATCTAGCTATCTGTCTTTTTACCCCAACCGGTCGAGGCAGAAGGCCGCTGGTATTGGTGTGTCTAGATGTGTCTAAGGTTTCTACCTAGTATAAGGCTGTCACTAACGGCGACAGCCTTTTAGTACCCTCAAGGGATAATTTGGGGTTTCTATACAACAATTTTGCTCTACATGTAGCTTGTTATGAGAAGACTGTTCTGTGATTTGGCGCTGTATATAAATAAAATCTGATGAAAAATCAAAACAATCTGACCTGCCTGGAAGGAGTCAGTGGGGAATTTGAACTTCAGTCATACTCAGCCAAGAAATGGCGGCTGATGTTTTTTGTTTTGCACAAAATTCCTTGGATGGAAGCAAGGGAAGAGGAAAACAGTGCGGCAGCGACGCTCAGGCTTGATGTGCAGTTCCACTTGGCTTAACCCCTCCCTGACCTTAGATGATTGATACAAGTACACCTACGCACGTGTCGCACCTGTATTGGCACGCGCATTCACGTTGGTGTTTACCAATGACATATGGAACGTGGACCGGCGTGGATAATGCAAGACTGCTGGGCTGCAGGGAGAACATGAGGCCACCTTCATTATTATTTAGACCTTTTCCATCAACAGTTGAAGCAGCAGAGCTCACCTTACCCCCGCTCCTTTCAACACACGCACACACACAGACACACACACACACACACACACACACACGCACACACATTATTCACGTTGATTGCTCTCCCACTCTTTTGTTCTTTGCGCACGTGTACATTGCAGGAAAAACTTAATGTGATCCGCTTTCAGTGCTCTTGATATTTATTCATGGGCCTATTTCCATTCGAGGCTTGGGGGGAGATAAAAACATGCATTATTCTTGATTTTATTCACGCAGTTATTATTTTTCCCAGAGGATCTGTTACTTCGGGAGGAGAGAGCGCGTGCTCCCTCTCCAAATAAGGTAAACATGAAAACCCCAGGGATCATCCTTACACATTCCTCCATTTCCCAGCACAAGGATGTAATGTGATTGTTTCCTTGCAATATTTTGTAATTTTTCTTGGGACAAGTAACCTTCTCAGCTGTTGTGAGCCATTGGTAGTAATACCCTGTCCATTGCAACCGGAAAACTCCATCACAAGAGTAATTCCCGTATATTACTGTAAAAATTCAGGGCTTGTGTGTAAGTAATTCTGCTGTTGAGGGGAAAAAAGAAAAATGGGAAAAAAAATAAAATAAATAAACATGTATATATATATATATATATATATATATATATACATATATACATATATATAAATTCCTGCATCAGGTATTCACCTGTGAATCCAAACTTGGATAAACTATGCAGGGGAGCACTACATCTTAGTTTACCATCTGTGTCACCTATCAGCTGACCAGACAAACAAGCGGGTTTCATGGAAACCAGATCTACCGGTTGGTTCCCTTTTGTCCACGGTAACCGGAGGTAACACCTCCGTCTCTGTTTCCCTACATCAGACCACCAAACAGCACCAGCCAATGTTGGTGCGGCATGCTGCTGGTTTGAATTGGTGGGGTGGAGAGTCAGATGAAGGGTTTGCGGGAGATGGGGGCTGGGGGCAGTAGAGTACCTCCTCGTGGTTTTTCTTGAGGAAATAGAGTTCCTCCTTCAGGCTGTCTAGGTCCCCACGCAGCGATGCGATGATCTGCTCATGGTCCGTCTTGGCCTTCTTCAGGGCCAGGCAGTCCCGATCCACCGACTGACACATCACCAGCTCCGTCTCCCACCTGCAGAGCACAAGCTTCCTGGTCAGTTTATCAGAATGACAACTAGTGGAAAAAAAGACTGCCAGCATCAACCACCACAAAGTTGGCGGTCTTTTTGATGGATATATGGTCTTTTTTTTACTTGCCTGTTTGTTGCAGAAGCTGTTCAGCACACGCAAGTAAAAAAAAATCATTCATTCATACTTTATTCACATATATTCATATAAACACTGCTCAAAAAAAGGGAACACTAAAATAACACATCCTAGATTTGAATGAATTTAATGTTCTTTACATAGTTCATAGTTGCATAGTTACATAGCTGAATGTGCGGACAACAAAATCACGCAAAAATTATCAATGGGAATCAAATACATTGACCCATGGAGGTCTGGATTTGGAGTCACATTCAATATCAAAGTGGAAAAACACACTACAGGCTGATCCAATTCTGATGTTATGTTTAATGATTGATGTAAAATCAATCATTGTTGCTTCCTAAGTTGCTTCCTAAGTTTGATTTCACAGAAGGGTGATTGACTTCGAGTTACATTTAGTTGTTCGAGTGTTTCCTTTATTTTTTTTGAGCGGTATATATAAATACATATATATATATAAAATCAGTGGCATGTGGTGAGGTTCATGGCTGGTGAGGCCACAGAGTTTCGACTTGAGGCTCAACATTCCGTGGCCTCACCGCACGTCTTTTCTCAGTATTTGAACGGTAAATGTGAAAATCCAGTGATTTTGAATAAAAAAACTGGTGAAGTGTGAAACGAAAAATACCTTTTAAGTGCAAATCACTGATAAGTATGACCATTTAATTCTTTTTTTCATTTTTTCTTTCCAAGAATGGGAAGTGAGGCACAGCCTCTCCTGCCTCCCCTGACTGCACATCACTGATATATACATACTTATATACACCACTTACTTGATTCTGAAGTCATCACCAGCAAGTTTAGCGTTGTCAATCTCCAACATAAGACGAGCATTTTCCAAGGTCTTCTTCCTCACCTTTTGAAAATAACAATGGTGCAACAGTATTATTTATGTTTATCTGTGCTCATCTATTATGCTCATAGTGTATGATTATGCAGAGTTACATGTTGGTAGAATTGAACTTATCTTTATGCTAGTACTTTCCTGATGATGGCGTCAAAAAAAGAACCTAAGTGAAACCTAAGTTTTTCTCAAATAAATTAAAGGAACATATTCTACCTTTATTAATCTGTAACCATTTCTGTTTGATCAAGTCAAATAATTTCTAATTTGTGGTTTAGACCCAAGGAAAATAATCTTTGGCCATCTTTGATTCTACTAGTGTTCATAAACGCATGTGCCGAAAAGGTTTCATTTAGGTGAAATAACGGGTCAGAAAACAAGATGTTCATGATGTCATTAGATGGTACCTCTTGCTCAACAGCGTGAGCCTGGGCCATCATGGAGTCGAGGTCATGACCTTTGGGAATGCGGTCAAGCATCAGCTGCTTGATCTTGGCCTCCAGGTCAGCATTGGATCGCTCCAGCAAATGCACCTGGAAAAAAATACGGAATTTTAGCAATCAAAGCATGTTTGCTGGCAACCAATTGGGTCATCTGCTGACGAGGGGCCAGTGGTAGCATGGCTGCCTAATCCACCTTGTCCAGATAGTTTGCCAGGCGGCTGTTGAGACTCTGCATGGCCTCCTTCTCATTGGCACTGTTACCATGGAGCCCGTTGACTTGCAGGCTAAGCGGGCCGTTGAGGTCTTGGCTGATGGAGGTCGAACGGGCCAGAGGGCTCGCCGCCGAGAACGACACAGACGCCCGGGATCGGGCGCGGCTGGTGTCCATCAGGGAGCGGCTGGAAAAGGATGGCTGGCGGCTCACAGAGTAAGACCTCATTGAAAAGTTGGTTGACATGATGAGCAGCTGTGAGAACAGGAAATGGAAATTTCAGCGGGATGTAGTTTCATTTCTTCAATTCCCAGTTATGCAGGGAATTGGACATATCAGTGGAGCCAACTTAGGCTCAGTAGATTCTGATCTCCAGAGGTTGCCAGGCCATCCCATCTACAGAGATGATGATGTTGCACATTGAAAACTGTCAACACATCTAAAATATCTGTTATGTAAGCAAAAACACGGTCTCCATTTTCATGCCGCGACCTCCAACGCGTCTTATCTAATGAAGAAAATTGACGCTCCAAAGCTGCTGCATCCCTGAAGGAAAAAAGGGTGACAGGGGACAAATGCAAGACCTCCCCCCCCCTTCAACTACACAAGCATGGTTTCGACTCGACTCCTGAGCAACAATATAGAGCAGCTGTCACATCATCTGGAAGGATGCAAGCTACTTGATGGCCCTTGAGCAAATGTGTTTTACTCTAGTGTTTGGCTGAACTCCAATGGGCGAACGAGTAGGGCTCTAATATTCAAGACCCCTAAGCCTGATGACCGGGGGGAGGAAGAGGTAGGTCTTAAAATGAGTGGACTGTATGGCAAGACTGTCTTTTTCAACCTGTCTCCCGCACAGCATGAGATGAACAACTCAGCCGCCACTTGTATCGGTCTGCCTCGATTAGATTTAAATCAGAATGCAAATGGCTGCTGCTCAGCTTCGGGGCGCAAAAGTGCCCCTCAGTGGAGGGGCAGGGGGAGCACATTCATATGGCCCATTACTATGATAATACCCTGATAATAAGATGCATTTTGAGGCGGAGAAGAGGCTAATAGAGAACTCGTAACAATGGAAACAAATAAGAGACATCTCCACCGAGTCTGGTGACCCTCCACTCCCCCACCAATCCGCCCCCCCAACTCCCGTCCGTCAAAGTCAGACAGCGGAAATCTAAGACAGTTTTTGTTTCCTTCTTACTGACATAATGTCCACTTGTCCGGCATTTCACTCACCTAGACATTAGGTTTTCAGGACATATCAAAGATAAGCATTGAACAACTGTGAGTGAGTGTGCGTGTGTGTGTGTGTGTGTGTTTGTGTGTGCGTGTGTGTGTGGGTGCGTGTGTGTGTGTGTTTGTGTGGGTTGTCTGTGTGTGCGCTTGTGTGTGTGTGTGTGTGTATGACCAGTGTGTTATTTGCTCAAGTGTGTTTCTCAGGTGGAAGATTAGCAGTGAAGGGAAGCTCTCTGTCTCCCTGTCACTTGATCCTCCCGACGCTGTTCCCATGGCACTACAGAGGGGCCAGCAAGGAGACAGGCAGCCCTTGTTCGAATGAGAGATTGACTCCGGCGAGAAAAATGATCGGGAAAATATTCGGAGTGAATTTCAGCCACACAAGGAGGCACTTTGTTTGGAAGGAAATGTACCTTTGTGTCTTTCCTTTTTTTGGGGCATTATTTGCAATCATCTCAGCATTAGATGACCAAAAGACGAGGGAATTAGATTTGTCAACTGAAAAGCAGCCCAAGCTCTCTTTTTAAATCATCGCTGTAATTAAGAATGTAACACTTAGCGCAAATTCAGTGACAAGGGGCAAAGTCTTTGGGAAACACAGCAGTGAGCAATCTAACATTACAAGTTGTTCATAGAAATATCACCACAGTGGATGAAATGATGGGGCTCAAATGCTCAAACAAAGGCACAGGAATATATATTTTTTAGATTCATATTTTAAAAATATTTTAAATTCATATAGCTCTCAAAAAAAAACTTGTAAAAAAATTAAAAAATGAAATTCATAAATAGAAATCTCTCCACATGATAAAGCACTCACCGGGGCGTGGTTCAGGTGGTGACCAGCGAGAATCCAGAGGAATCCAGGAGGGTTGTACTTCTGATGGTACAGGTGGCTTTTTATGCAAGTGAGCAGGCAGTGGGAGGAGCAGCAAAAAAAAAAAAAGCACTTCAACTCCAGCTTGGAGATTCTCTTTGACATTTTGGGTTTAAATTGTCAAGTACTTCTGTGCAAAACAGAGATTCTGTTGTTTCACAGCTTTTCCCAACAACAAACATAACTTTGTGATCACAGATTAACTTTTGACCTTAATGTGTAACTTTATATTATATTTATACGGACATTTCTAAGCATATTATTTTAGATTCCATTCACACAAGCACATTGATGGTACCAGCACAGTGCAAGGCACGAACTAGACCATCAGAGGGGATGTCAGGCTTCAGTGTCATGCCCAAAGACACTTGAACATCAGAAGGAGTCAGAAGGAGTTGGGAATCAAACCATCAACCTTCCAATTGAAAGGACACCAACTGAGAGGCTTTACCAACTAAAACAACATTCGCCAGGGACAACAGGGCGCCATCTTCTGACTGGTTAAAGTGACCTGCAAGCTGATCAGGACATTGTGGCCCAACCCAGGGGGGGGAGTGGCAGGTTTGAGTCCAGGAAGGGTTCTTGTCTCACTTATCAACCCCGGTTGGATTTCTCATTCTCTCTTCGTCTCTGCAGTAATAAGCCCCCGTCAGCACCCCTGCCCCACCTAAAGGTTCTGCCCAATCAGCTCCCAGCCCCATTCTCATGCACCTGTCACCACTCGGGTTAGTCCTCCCTCTCGCTGGACCCTCCGCGACACCTCCATGTTTGCTCCCCAGTCCTGGTTTGTCTTGAGCGCATTTGTGTTTTGCTAGCAGGTTCCATTTTAGAGTTCAGTTGCTTTTTTTATATTTTCCCAGTAATGTGTTATTTCACACAGTTAACATACTAGGTAAGCACCAGGTAAGCATTTATTGGACACATTGAATATCTAATAATTAACTAAAAGTAGAATCTTCTTAGTGCATCTATCCATTCAAGTCACATGAGCTCCGTGACAAGTGTAAAGATACCACAGTTATGATAAAAGATATATATTTAGATGAGGTAGGATCCTCTTCTGCCACATGCCCTCAGGAAAACCTTACACCAGAGGGCCTCTGTTGTGAACTATATCATCGCCGTTTCCGTCTCTTTTACAGTCGTATCAGTGTGGCTGTCAACCACCCCTCCCCCGTCCTCCTGCAACCATAAACTTCCTGGCTTGGTCACAGCAGATAAAATATTAATCGTCCCGGAGACCACAACCAAAGCATCACCTCACAAACATGGCCATGACAGGTAGAATGACACTGGACTATGCCGTAATATTTTTGTGATAATACTTTTCTGGGCGGGAGGGAAGAAGTTGATTTTGCACGATTGATTTATTTGCACAGTTCCTCCTCAGGATAGGTTTTCCAAGCATGGCTGAAGTCAATATTTATATAAGACGGATCAGGAAAAAACATGCATTCCGCCTTAAGCACGAAAACAAAATGTGCCATTTTGAAACAAAGGCTCTGTTCACTCTGGCCCTCCTACATGAAACTACATTTATTTCTTCATTGTTTGCGTTTTCTTCAAGACCACACTTGCTCAATAGGAAGTCACTCCTGTTTTTAACTGTTTGATTTTTTTTCCACTTAATCCAGAGCGGTTAATTTGCGGTTCTCTGCAATGTGACTTTTCAAGTCAGAGAGTGTCTGATAGCATAAAAGACAGTCTTCTCAATCCTCCTCTCACACCAACAAACTTCATCATTTCACTCCATCCATAAATATTCTCGGTGGTCTTCCTCACGGCCTCCTGCCTGTAAATTCTGATTTCAGCATCATTCTATTGATTAATTCACTGACCCTTCTCTGATCATGTCCAAACCATCTCAGTGTTACTTTACCTCCATATCATCTAATATCCTGATCCTATTCATCTTCCTCACTCCCAAAGTGAACCTCAACATCTTCATGTCTGCTGCCTCCAGCTCTGCTTCCTCCTGTCTCTAAACCAGACAACCTGGCTGGCCTCACCTGCTTCTTCTAAGCCTTTCCTTTCACCCTCTTTTATCACACCTTGCAATTTTCTCCACCTTTTCTAACTTGATTGTACAGATTTCTTCACCTCTTCTCCACACTCTCCATTGTCTAACCCAAATACTTAAAATCCATCACCTTCTTTTTCTCGGCTCCCTGTAACCTCACCTTTCCATTTGGTTCCTACTTATCTGTCTTGCCGCTGCCAAACTTCATTCCTTTACTTTCCAGAGCATATCTTCAGGATTTTTCTCCACATAGTCCCCTCACTACAGATCACCATGTCATCTGCAAACATCATAGTCCATGTAAAGTCCTCTGTAACCTCATCTGTCAGCCTGTCCATTAGCAGTGCAAACATGAAGGGCTCAGAAGGGATCCCTGATGTTGTACCACCTCCACCTTGAAATCCTCACTCATAACTACAGCACACCTCCCCACTGTCTCTCAGCTTGCATACAGGTCCTTCCCCAGCTTAACATTCTTCTCTGCCACCTAGTCAAAAACTCTACAGCCACCTTTCTTAGACACTTTCATACCGCCAAAGGTATATTGTCAGGGCCAATTGCCTTTTGCCTCTTCATCCAATAGAATGCCCTCATCACTTAACTTTTACCATTCTCGACCACTCCTTGTTCTCTTTCATTTTCCTCATTCATCAGCGCTTCAAAGTCTCTTTTCCATCTTCCCATCACACTTTGAGTACCTGTCAATACATTTCCCTCTCTAACAATAATCATCTAAACCTGCTTCAAGTCCTGTCCATCTCCATCTCTGTTTCACCAACCTGTGTAGATTGGTCCTTACTGTCCGACATAGCATGTAAGTCATTATCCACCCTTTATTTTACCTTTAGCAACACTACCTTCACATTGCTCTGTATCTGCCTGTACTCCTGTCTGCTTTCTTCAGTTCCCTCAGTGCCCCACTTCTCCTTTGCTAACCTCTTTCTCTGTATATACTCCTGCACATCCTCATTTAACCACTAAGACACCTTTTTAACTTTCGTGCCAGATGACACACTCCAAGAAGGACACACACTCCGACCTGTCTACCTGATTCTATCGGGAATTGTCCAGTCATCTGGAGGCTCCTCCTTGCCACCTGTCTCAACTCCTCTCTGAAAGCCACATAATGCAGTTTCTGCCACTTGGTCATCTCCTCTGCCATTGTCCTCTTCATCTTCCTTCCCACTGGATTCATCCCACAAACCACTGACGTATAACAAGTTTGTAAGTTCACCTCCCACACCTGTCTCCAGTTTACAACGTCATGTAAGTTTGGACGGCGCCACCATGGTGATAAGTTTTAGAATAGTTAAATTGATGGCCCTTTGTTATTGATGCCTCCTAGGCTGGAAGAATCATGACCATATTAGTCAATTCAAAGGTACTCTTTTTTTTTTTTTTGGAGAAGCCCAGACATCCAGAAACAGATGTCTGGAGACAGAGCTATGTAACTGTGAGATATGCAGATCAGGAGAGCATTTACTTTGGAAAAATTTTCTCCAGGCAGACCATGGTGCCTGTTTGATGCCATACATTTTTTAACGAAATCTTTTTATGTAATCAAGACAGTGTCAATGGAATCTTCTTCATCATCTTCTTCAGTTTTTGTAAACACCACCACCACCCTATGCTTTCTGGCTACACTCTCAACTACCAATACTTTGCAGTCACTGATCTCCTTCAGATTACTTCGTCTATACAACATGTGGTCTACCTGTGTACTCCTACCTCCGCTCTGATAAGTTACCCTACAACTCCTTCTCCATTCTTCTCCCCATCAATGCTATTATGGAACAACGTAATTTGCTCCTGGCATCTAAGCTTTGAACCTTGCTACCTTCCAACTGGTTCCACACACAATATACCAACCTTCCTTCTCTGCACCATGTCAACCAACTCTAGACTCTTCCCGCTTCTCTTTCTGCCTTTGATGACGCTTTTATCCTTTCCGTCTTCAGCCCACAGTAGCCAAATGTCCACAGGTATCTTGCAGGTTTCCAGCGCCAATGACAGTCAATGTTAACCCATTAACTTAGGGTTGACTAATCTTGTATTGAAGTCATAGTTTTTATTTGCATGTTAAGCTCAATGCCCTTCTTGGAACAACACTTCATATTTATCTAGACTTGGGACCCACTCAAGGAGAACACTAGTTCCTGCTAGGGCTGCACTAATTTTATATGATCCGTCCTGAGTGCTTATCCAGCAATCAGGGTTACTGGGATTGTAAGCTGTCATTGGGCGAGAGGGCCACATAGAGACAGACATTTACATTTTCCCAATATTTTCCAATTGCATGTTTTGCAGCTCCTTCATGCTGTGAGGCCAAAGCACTAACCACCGTGCCACCGTGCCGCCCCATTTTATATGATATCACTTGAAAATACATCAATGTAGTGTGTCTCCCTCTTTTCCTTTCAGCTGCCTCCTTCAGGGGTGGCCGAAGCAAATCAACCTCCTTTATCCAAACCTATTCTCTGTATCCTCTTCTCCCACACCAACTAACTTCATGTCCTCTTTCACTACAGTAAACCCTCGCTATAATGCGGTTCACCTTTTGCTGCTTCACCTTTTCGCGACGAGTGTAAACAATCTCCGCACCTTGTCCCTGTACAGCTTGCCAAATTTATATTTGCAAATGTTCTCCATGACAAAACCCACAATGTCGACGAAACATTCTGCACCAGAAAAGGCACCTGACGACGTGCCCAAAAGGAAGAGGAAGATGTTAACTATCGCAGTAAAAGATAAACTTCTGGATATGCTGAATGAAGGTAGAGGCTATACGGCTGTAGGGCCGGAATAAATGAATAAATCAATAAACTGATAAATTAATTTTCGGTTCATGACATAAAGGAGGAAAATAAACGATGAAATAACGTTATTTCATTGACGATGAAATAACGTATTGACTATTAAAGTTATTATTTTACTGTACAGTATTTCTAAAAACTATCATAGTTATTGTAAGAAAAAAAAATGTATTTTTTTTAAATGCTTGGGCCTGAAAACAGGTTTTGATCTTTGGTTTCATTCTATAATACAGTATTGCATTCTACAATAAAATAATAATAAATAAATAAATAAATAAAGCATACTACTTCGCGGATTTCATCTATTGCGGGTTGTTTTTAGAATGTAACCCCCTCAATAAACAAGGATTTACTGTATATTTAAATCTTCTCTTTGATCTTTGTCTAGACCTTCTGTCTGGCAGGTCCTACCTCAGCATCCTTCTACCAAAATAGTCAATATACCTCATGACCAAACCATCTCAGTCTGGCCTCTCTGATCTTATGTCCGAGTACGTGATGCATTCTGCCTTAAACTTTTGAAATAAAGCACGAAAACAACATGCGCCATATTGAAAAAAAGGCTCTGTTCACTCTGGTCTACCTACATTAAACTACATTAATAAGCCTGAAAATTGCCATTTCAATTTCTGGAATTCTGAGAGAAATTAGTCAAACAAAACAATCAAGCAATTATAAAATGCTTGTCAGGGAAGGAAAAAGTTGTGTGAATTTGTATGTGTGGTCATAAGCATGCACATGACTCATGCATTGCACATTCGTCTGATATTCAAATTCTGCGGTAACAATCAAGTGTTTGATGGATTCTTCATCATTTTCTTCAAGACCACACTTGCTGAGCGGAAGTCACTCCCGTTTTCTTATTGTTCAGTTTTTTTCCGCACTTAATCCTGTATTGTTAATTTGCAGTTCTCTGGAATGTGACTTACCAATTCAGAACCTTTGTCTGACAGTAAGCCACCCCACTCTCCTCTACATCCTCCTCTTACACCAAATAACTTCATAATTTCACTCCATCCATAAATCTCGTCAACAGTCATCCTCCTGGCCTCTGGCTATATATGTGAAATGGTCGGTTCTTTCATGATCCAAGCATCCATGTACCTCCCTGGGCATTTTTATCCCATCAGTTGATCTCAGATTGTGTACACATGTCAGATGTTTTGGAGAGGAGGTCAGAGAAGCCAGACTGAGATGGTTCGGTCACGTATAGAGGAGTGACAATATTGGTAGACAGATGCTGGAATTGGAGCTGCCAGGCAGGAGGTCTAGAGGATGGCCAAAGAGAAGATTTCTGGACGTAGTGAGAGAGGATATGACGGTAGAGGAGGATGAAGGAGATGAAGAAGTTGGTCTCAGAATGTGTACTACCGCCATCGCGTGGAGAAAGGTAGTAAGTGCAGGTGTGTGCCGCAGGTCTTTCCAAAAGAGGGCAGCAGCAAGCTACGGAGAAGAAGTTTGACCTGAGCGTATTTCTCCGCCTCGAAAATCAAAGTAGACTGGTTTCAAAGTCATTAATGACGGAGGAAAATATAAATTGTTTGGGTATAAGTTAAATCTCACGGCTCAGACTTCTATAAAGAGTTCATGCTCCTTGATTTAACATACTTTTGCACAACTCAATGCTTGTATCGTGTCTATTTTCTGTCAACCTGTGAAAAAACAAATTTCCATTTAGCATGACATCATGCAGCCTGACATGTACGACTTCTATATTGTAGTTTGTCACGAGCCCTGCGCTTTAGGAAGTCACAAAAAGGTGATTTATAATAATATTCTTATTATTTGTGGCCCAAAAAATAAATAGATAAATGAAAAAATTAAAAGTGCGTCCCTTAAGTGCACACTTGAACTTTCCTTCTTCCCTCTGGCTCCCTCCCCACCTCAGTCACTGCGGATCAGACTTTGGTTGTTAAATAAATAAACAGGTGATTAAACTGGCAGGATGTCAGGATACTACTCATGACCCCACTTGACCCCCTCCAATCTCCCACCTCATGACTCCTGTCACAAACGATCATGTGATCTCGCAAGAGCAGCAGGACGCGCTTTTGTCGCGCCGACAAACAACGTCAAGGCCAAGTCCTGGCTTTCGTGGCCTTGTTGGGCGGGATGATGAATGACCTGGACGGAAACTGTTGTTTTATTCAATTGCAGAAAAAAAGGGAGGGCAGACTGAGAGATCTGAGAAAAAAAAAAAAAAAATCAGACAAATGGAGTATTTAGTTTATAAGTGGGGGCAAAGCGTGATGCAACAAACACACAGACACACAAACACATATACGGCACAACCCTGGAAAGTTATCACCCATCAATTACACTAGGCTGAGTTTGCCAAGTAAAAAGTTTGACACACACACACACACACACACACACACACATGAGCTGAGTGTCAACCCTGGGGACATAGCGCTGACCATGAACGTGACTGACGCCTCTCAATAGTTGCGTCGCCCCTGAAGTGATTGCTTCCTGTTACAATCCTGCTGCTGCCAGGACTCGCTCCAGCTCATAACAGGCAAATTGGTGGCAAACACACACACACACACACATATATATTTATACATATATATATATATATATATATATATATATATATATATATATATATATATATATATATATATATATATATATATATATATATATATATATATATATATATATATATATATAGTTATATATACACCTATCCAGAGTAATGGATGAGCAGAGCAGGGCACGGGACGAAGAAATGAAGACAAAGAAAAGCCGAAGTGAGTGAGGAGATTGGTTGTGTTTCTCAAACAAACGCAAATACCGTGGTTGATATCTGTGTAATTACTTGTCCGTGGGTAATTACTTATCCATGGGCTCAGTGTCTCTGCCCACATTCGACTCGAGAGAAAAGAGATGTACCGGTAAATACAACCATACATGTTAGTAAACTGTGAAAAACTAAAAGAAAGGTTGAATTTGCGTATGAGTTCGGGAAACAACGGTCCAGCAACCAGCCTCGTTCACGTTGATGGTACCCACTGTCTTTGCCAGACAGACACACACACACATAATAACTGCACTGAAACAAGGAGGAAAAACTACAAATTACATAATATTAAAACCATTTTTGCTGAAATTAATTATAAGAAAATAAATAGATAAAAGAAGGTCCACAAGGCCATCAAGTTTTTAACTCCAGAAATAAAATCTTGCCCTCACAGAGATTCCTGTCTCAGATTGTTATACTGCGATTGTTATCCTCACACAGCGCAGTCTTCATCTGGGACATGTGATCCAGATATAATCAGATTTTACCCTTTAGCGCATTTAAATGTCAGTAAAAAAAAACACGATAAATTCTTTTATTTGGCAAGTAATAACAAATAGCGCCGCTCAACCGGTCAGGTTTATGTCTTCGTCGACCACTAGCGCAGCGGATTAGATAAAACATACAGATAAAACAACAATTCTGTGAGGGTTTCATGGAAAAAAAAGACCAGACAGAAAATTCCATTTTAAAGATGAAACACAATACAAGTGTTGCAAACTGCTGGAAATGGAATTTGGCCACAGCTGTCTGGCAATTTCAATCATGGAAGGCTGCAATGACGGGACGCAGCAGTCAGCAGCCACATTTTACCCACGATATTGTTGGATTGGGATGCGGTTTAAAATGCAAGATCAATAAAAGAATGCAAATCGATGCGCTTGATCTACTCATGTGCTCTTAGGGTCGTGGCTCTTAGCCAGAACATGAACGAGGTGAAGAGCTTCTTGGAAACTGTGTACATGTATGACACATGAAACAGAATAAAATCAACAATCTGAAGGTCATGCCGAAGGTCAATGCATTTCTTGCATTTACAAGAAATAATTTTGAGAACGGGGAAAGATCACAATCCATAGGTTGATACAGATTTTGCGAAACACTCTTGTCTCTGCTTCGTTTCGTATCGTTTCGCATTCTCCCATCCAAGTTTGCCCGGGACTTTACGCAATTCACCAACCAAAACAAAACAAAACAAGGAGGTGGTCGCAGAGAAGACTGATTTCATTCATTAAAAATTAAAACAAAACAAAGGCCACAATTAGACAGTTGCAGTGACACACTGATGGATGTGAAGAGGCCCGGAGTTCCAGAAGGGGAAGGGGTGAATTCCAAGCTCCCCCCCAATTCCGATAAGAAGATACAAATCTCTGGCCGAGAGAGTGCGTGGAGATAACGCCAGATGCAAGCAGCTCTTTGGGTCAGCACCTGCACTCTCTTTCTTCCTCTCCCTCCAACCCCCAGCACAGGTTGCTTTTTTTCTTTTTCAAATTGCTTATTTAATTATTTTTTCTTCTGGGTTTTGCTGTATCCGAAACACGTCAGAGCATGTGTGTGTATGTGTTTATGTGTGTGTGTGTGTGTGTGTGTGTGTGTGTGTGTGTGTGTAGATTCTTATCGGGGAGCGGGGGGGTTGGAAATTTAAGATATGGATCTACGAGCGTTCGCCGGTGAGCGAGAGAGAAAACATTGAAAGGAAAAAGTGACATGTGTTTGTGTGTGTTTTTAGACCTTATTTAAGAAGGGGGGTGGGGGTGGGGTTGGCAAACTCATTCATTCTCTGGCCCGCAAACAGCGGGTGGGGGGTGGGGGGGGGTCATTTTCAAGCCTCTTGTCAAACCCGGCCTCTGCAGCAGGATTGCAGGTTTCGGGGGGGAGTGAGCCCATCTGTTGAGGTTTGCCTTAAATTAAGCCAACAGGAGCTGCTCCACATTTCAGCCAATTCTTCAGATACATACTGTACATATATATACGTATCGAATACTTACATACATGTACAGTATATATAGTATATATTGGTCCAGAGATATATTATTAATCTTTCTGTGTCTCATGATAAAACTTAATCTGAAAGAGAAATGCATTTTCAGTGTTTTACCTCATTCGAAAAAGTTTCAGAGGTCTCTGTTAACGCACATTCGCCCTCACACACATATATACAGTCTCATACAAACACATATATGGATGTGTGTGTATGTCTTTGTGTGCGTGTGTATGTGTCTTATATGTATGCATATAGTTGTTTGTTTTTCAAGATTTCTAATACATACACACACACACACACACACACACACACACACACACACACACATATATATACACACATATATATATATATACACACACACACACACACACACATATATATATATATATATATATATATATACATATATATATTTACATGTGCAAACACACACACATACAAGCATATAGATAGACAGATAGATAGATAGATAGATAGATAGATAGATAGATAGATAGATAGATAGATAGATAGATAGATAGATAGATAGATAGATAGATAGATAGATAGATAGATAGATAGATAGATAGATATGCACATATACCCGAGGTCACAGCTAGTGAGGTCAATTTGCTCACAAATTTAAAGTCAGGAGCAATGATGAAAAATAGTGTGGAAATGTTTTTTTTTTTTTATGACTGGGAAACTAACATTAATGAAACCGTGTGATCGTTCTTATCAAACTTCCTGCCTATGTAAGAAAAATAAATATAAATACAAATATAAATATATGTATATATATTTACATATATGAAAAAAAAGACTCTCCACTTTTTTATCATTTTTATCATGTTCAACTTATTTCTCCCGAACAAGGAAGGCCAGAGCTCTAAACCAGACGCGACACACAAGACAATAATGACACAGCTCTGTGATCCATTGCTAATGTGATCATTGGATGTTTGTTTTGAGGGAAAGAGCCTGAAATCCAATGTTGCTCAGCTTTCCTTCATTTGGTCCCATTAACCGCTGGCAGCACTCTTGTTTTTCCGTTGTTGAAGGAAGCTCTTTCATATTCATATTCCATGTACTGAAGTTTGCCCTGAGTGCGTATATGCATGTGAGTGTGTGTGTTTGTGGGTGCTCTTCGCCTTTAGAAGTCAATAAATCCTTTCAAAACTACGGGTGAACTGCAACCGAAATTCTGACATTTGTGTTTTGTCTCAGGATTTTCTTAATGTAGATTTGGGGTTGAATCCAAGGTTTTGTCTTCATCAGTCTGTTCCAGGAATACATTGATAAACAAATAAAAATGTATATATATAAAACAAACAAATAAATTAATAAATGAAATAAGACAAAATAAAATGAAAATCATCCATGTATTAAAACAAATCATATTGTGATTTACACAATGATGGAAAATATGTTAGAATGTAATTGAACTAAAATCTCAAACAAATGAAGACCGAGAGAGGGAGAGAGAGAAAGGAGAAACATTACATTTGATTGTCTTCCAACATTTGTGTGTTGCCAATCAAGCAAGATTTTTTTTAAGGGGGGGTAAAAGCCATTATTAGGGCCAGTGAACTTTAAGTGCAGTTAATCAGACGAAGCACAAGCACAAGAGACTAATACATGAATTAAGGCTGCTCTCTGATGAATGGTTTGTTTTGTTACCTTCTTCCTGAATGTGGCACGTTAGCAATTAGCCTGTACCTATGTCTGATTAGAATAAATACTCCCCGTACTGCTAAAGGGCTTCTTGTGCTGTGAGACATCACAATGTCAATTTGGTTATCGGGAAAAGAAGGTGCTTTTTTTGCACCGAACGAGCATTTTTGCCGCTCCTCTGCTCAGAGCAAGTTGTTGATCAATATGCCCAGCGGGTTCGATGAATATGCACAAGGCGTCCGCCACCGCGGCCCGGTAATTGCCGGTCGTCAGGGGTGGCGGGCACGATAATTTGCATCTCGGGGATCCTGCAATCAGCGTTCTATTCATTAGCGCGCCAGCCGCTTCATCTGCTGGCCACTCCAAGCTGCCAATCTCCCCAAGGCAGCCAAAGCATTTAAAAAAAAAGAGAATGGAAAAGTTTCAATTACAAGCCGTGGCAGTGGATAGTAGTGTAACAAGTCCTGAACCCTATATTTAGGCAGCTTTATGCAGGTGATTGACTGTTGCCGCGTTGCGAAAGAGAATGTGTGAAAAAAGAATGAAAAAAAGAGCGGAGTGAAAGGACCATAATCTTATGCGTTTTTATATCAGCTTAATCTCTAGGTGACTGTCTGCGCACGCAGAGCGAGAGGACAGTCGGCCATCTTTGCCAATCTGAAGTGGGCCACTGGAGCACTGCTGCTTGTGTGTGTGTGTGTGTGTGTGTGTGTGTGCGTGTGCATGGGGCCTCTCAAGGCAATTGTCTGGTGAGGGTAGTGCTTCGAAGAGTGATCTAACGCTAATCAATCATCTTATTTGAGACAATGCAGAAGTGATTTGGAATTTGATTAGATCGTAAAGCTAGGCCACGCAAGGCTTCCTCGCCCTTCGCACCTCAAACTTGTCTTATTCCCTCACGCGTTGTATCGCTTTGCATGCCAGCATGTCTCAATGTGGCTGCTGCCAACTGCCACCAGAGCCCTTGGCAGAGAGAAAAAACAGGTTTGAGATCAAATGAGAGAACAAAGCTCCTTTATGAATGTTTTTTCATGTAATGTGCGTTTACCCTCAATTTCGAACACCAGTGACTTGAATGTGAGAGACAGGTTTTTGCAGACACAGAAACAGCAACTTCCAGGACCCGGTTTCCATACTTTCCTGCGAAGTTCTGCGGTCACAAGTAGTGCCACGTAATCAAAAATATGCCATGGTCACACAAATTTTGCACTTCCTTTGCTGTAATTTTGGCTTTTGTCGTCTAAAAATTGAATTTGGTAGATGTGTATCATGAGTCATTTTGAACATACATTCATTGTTATCACTCAGGGTTGCCAGAGTGCTGTTGCCTGTCCCAGCTGTCATTGGGCAAGAGGCAGGGTTCACCCTGGACCAGACCACATGAGATGTGCAGCTATTCATTCTCAAATTCACATATCTGGGCCATTCTGGGTCTCCAATACAACTGCATGTTTTTGGGCTGTGGGAAGTAGCAGGAGAACCTAGATGCAACCCATGCAAACAGGGGGACAACATGCAAACACAAAAAAGAAAGGTCCAGCCAGTGGGAATCAAACCAGGGACCTTCTTGCATCTTGCGCTACTTGCTGAACCACTATGTCATATTAAACTTCAATTTTTTTTTGCCCTTGCAGCTCCATTTACGCTGTCAGTGAAGTGGACATTAGAGCCCCCCGGCCAGTTGTCAGGAAGAATTGGAACTCAGACAATAAGCTTAAAAAAAATTCTGATCTAATGCCATTTTCTTCATATATCTTGAGTAACCCACTGTTGGTCAGTGACAGCTATGCAAGTGATGCATTGGCTTGACTACAAGATCTGTTGGGTCTTCCACAAGAAGGATAAAGGTTCAGATCAAGATTTAGACCCAGTCTGAGGTTGTCAGTCGCCTCATTTTGGAAAAAGTTGCATCAAGTTTCTCATAACAAAAAAAAATTGCTGCCCTTCCTCCTTCAGACCTGGGATGGGACAGGAATGACATCACAACCAGCAAGTGGAAAGAAAAATTGTTTTAATCAGAAAGGTGTCTGCTTTTTTCTCAGCTCCATGATATTTATGTCCATATGAACAAAATAATAATGAAATGTACTGAAAGACCCCCGGACACTCTGCTATCATGAAGCCATCACTGAAGGCCTCAATGTGTCTGTTTGTGTGCTCAAGAGAGAGAACTATCTGAACAATGTGAATTAGAACTGTTTTTTGCCATTTTCAAATTATTTAGCTTAATAAAGAAACAATGAAATATCCATAAGTCAATGGATTTTTTCCTCTTCCCCTTTCCTCCTCTGCCTCCTTCTCTGATCCGTCTCCCCGTCCATCCCAGAGTTTTTCCCTCCATAGGCCCCCTCTGCCTCCTTGTCCAGCCGAGGACGAGATCTCTTCCTCCGCTCGCATGTTTCCTCTCCAACACAATGGTAGGGGCAAAGGAGAAGTGTGTGTGTGTTTGTGTGTATGTTTGTGCAGAGAGACCTGTGTGTTTTATTGCTCTGTGTTTCTATCTGCATGTGCATGAATATTTGAGTAACATTGTACTCATGCACATTTATTTATTTTTTTTTTTTTACATTTATTGTTCAAATTAAAGCAGTGACCGACAAGCTGCTATCACATGCAGTGTGATGTGTTTGCGTGCACGGACATGTAGATTTATGATGCAGGAAACAGCTACCGTGTCACTGTAAAACAATAGAAGATTCACAGCGCCACTGAAACACACATACACAAGCAAACACACACATATGCGCGTGCACATGCGGTCTTTTGGCATTCACTTCTCCTAAGACCCCTCCGAATTTTGCCGCGAGGAACTCCCTTCCTGCAGCTCTGGCACAAAACACACACTGAGTGACACATCCCCTGTGGCTCACCAGTCATCAGGATGAAGCCTAAACACTTGTGCATCCTCCTTTTTTTCCTTTTAACTCTTTCCCCACAGAAGATGAGCGAGATTTTTCTGTAGCAAACAAGTGGTCTGAATAAGAAAAGTGCCGTCTTATCTACTGGGCTGCTGTAGACACAGGAGAGTTGGTTCAGGACTGCGCTCCATGGACCATTTACCAGTGTAGCTCTCGGGACTAACTAATACTGAAAGGCTACCAAGACTTTCCTTAATTTTCAAATGCCATAAGTACTGGGTGAAGCTATCTATTTGAAATACATGATGTAGCAACCAGGGTTTGACATTACTGCTTTTTGTCTTCTGCATTCTATGTGAGTTAGCAATGCACCTTGTCTGTGGTCAGCATGAGTGTGTAGCACGCAGCACATGTGCCATGGGATTTGTAACAGAAGAGCAGCGCTGCAAAAAGCCCAATGCAAAAGTGCTGTGAACTTGTTTAAATTGTTGTCACGATGAACATCATTAGTCAGTAAGTGTGTTATGTGATGTCATGTGATGGTATCATTGGTTAAACTGTGTATTTTATGTCATCATCCAATCAAAGTCAATGCAAACTTGCACAACGTCAACCCACCTAATGCTAACAGACTTATAAAACTATATATTGTTTGGGCTAGGAGATTTTATGCTATCACTGATATGCATGTATTTTATGCTGGATCATTTTATATGTTTTTACATGTTGTATTGGTTAATAAAGCAAGAAAAAGGAGACATTTGTGATTTTTGAATCCTGCACCTCACATGTTAGCTAGCTGTCTAGGAGGAAACTCGATTCGCGGGCAGAAAATGCTTCTTTTGACTTACCGTCTTTCTCCTCCCCACTTTAACTTTTAAAATTTCTACCAGATTTCTTGTTTACCGTAAAGTCAAATTCACAAATGGACCAATGAGCACAAGCTGTGTTGAGCCATTGGACCAATGAGCACCCACTTTATGCAGACAATGTTTATGGGAGTTTTAGTTTTATCCTCTCACGTTCCAACTTGTTTATTAATTAAGATGTCATTTGTGACAACTGCCATCTTTGCAGATCTTTTCTTATTTATAACCTCTCACTTTTTTTAAGTTGTTATCATTATTTTGAATTATACCCTTGTAAATAAAAAACAACAGCATAGTGTCTGGCTTAAAGCAGTGCTGCCATGTCCCTCGATCTGCGAGGTGAGGAGTCATCAATCCTTAACTGACAGGGGGGGTCAGAATATGATATTAGATAATGAACAGGGTCCAGAATAATGTGTTTGGATAGAACCCTTACCTGTCCAAGTTTACTGAGCAGCTCTCAGTATTGCCTTTTTCATCCCAGGCTTTCCAGCACTAATATATTAACCACAGTCCCATCTGGACTGGGCCCGACTTGCCATTTGAAAAATTCCTCTAAGTCTATGCTTCCAGCTCATAAACACAAATCTCATACACGTCCTAGTGCTCTATTTTTGTTGCCTTTGCACCACCACACCCCGATACTGTGTCACCGCGCCTCCGCACAGAAAGCAAACCACCCTCTCCAATCACAGAAACAACATTAATTTGACACGTTTCTGTCAAACTGAGGCTTCAATTCTGCTTCAGTGCATATCCATGCAGTAACTGGACTACCTCAGTCTTTTGTGTCCACGCAAACGTGCACACACGCACACACACACACACACAAGCACAGACACTCCTCTCCAAATGACTGTAATAACACCATTATGCTGGCCATCATCATGTCAAAACTCTTTTCTCTGTCAGTCTGTCTCACCCGGGGCAGATGACCAGACCTGCAGCTGTCAAAATTCCACCCATTTGGAAAAAAAAAAAAGTGTTAAAAGTTGCAGCTGAAAGGAGAGGTGTGTTACAGTGATGTGAATTTATAACATAGGCTGTCCCGCTGCTGCAGGAAGGTGTGAGTGGTGCACTGGCACCGTCAAGCCTTCCTGGGCCTGAAAAGACAGGAGTGGGGAAAAAAGAGAAAAACACAACAGCAACCGCTTGCAACCTTTCCGCAGCCCTTCCTCTAGGAACACCTTGACACGCACCTGTCTGGGATGTCAGTGTGGTTTGTGTGCACGTGCAGCCTGGTGACGGTGGGGGTGGTGGGTCGAAGTGAGAGACAGACGCAGGGAGCGAGTGTGTGCTGCCTTGTGGGTGGCAACGGTGAGGGATCAGTGAATCTGACAGGAGCTATTTGACTAATCCAAAACAACAGCTGTAAGGTAGGGATGGGGGGAAGGAGGGGTAGGAGGCAGTGCAGGCAGGAAGGTGAAGAGGGAGGAGGGCTGGCAGCCGAAGAAGGTTTCTGAAGAGAGGAAAAGGGGGGGTTTGTATGAAAATTAATTCCGCCTGTAAACGCCAGTGGGATGGTCTGGGTAGGAGGGGTGTGTATGGGCGGGTAAAAACGCTGCAAATAGAAAAAGAAAATGTTGGAAGTGACATCAAGAAAAAGTTTAAGGTGATGTAAGACCTGCAGGCCTGCCGAGGTATCACAGGGCTGCACCCACTAGCCTCTACCCAAGCGGCATCCAGCTCCACGACACAGGTGAGAATGATTACACATACACACAAACACACACGGTCAAGCCGTCCTCACGCATGCACTGGCCTTCATTACACATCTGGTTGAGTTTTGTCGGGGGAAGCTGCGTTGGGGTGGTCCTTGCTTCTCTAACACATCTGTCCTGTTAACACGCCGGGGCCACGAAGAGTCCGTCTGCACCTTGGCAATCGCAGCAACTCGGCGCAATTGGAGGAGGTACGCTATTTCACCATTTCCTTTTCAATACCGCCGGCAACAAGTCCTGATCAAACACATAAGCTCCACCTTTTTCAGTTCAATCACATGGAGAAATTTCAAGTCAAGCCAGATATTATTTGTACGGCGCCAAATCACAACACATTTGCCTCATAACACTTTCCTTATAGAGCAGACCTGGACCACACTCTTTAAATGGTTTACAGAAACCCAGCATTCCCAAATGAGCAAGTACTTGGCGACAGCAGCGAGGAAGCAATTTGGGCGGCCTACTGTCTCGACCGATTGGGAAGGAAAGATAGAGTACACGAGAAAAAGACAGAGAGAGAGAAAGTAAGAGTGTGATGGAGACAGACAAGGGTTTAGGGATGACGGATCAGCCACAACCGATCCCCTCATAATAATAACAGTAGTGCTGACAGTTACATGGTAATAGCTGACAAGATTCATCAATAGCTTGAACATTCATAAATTCATAAATTCATTGTTCTAAAAACAATGCAAGACACCTGACAGGGCTGCTGCAATAAACCACACCATACCGCCATGGAAACCTGCAAAATGAGAAAACCCAGGAATCGGGAGAAGACACAAGGTTACCATCATGCACTGATGAGGGGACATAAGTTATATCCCTGAGAACAGGCACACTGGTTCTATATTTATTAATACTGCAATTCTTGCAAGGATTTCAAACAAACAAGCACAGAAAAAGTTGCTTGATACCGGCTCCTCCCCCCAGGGCCAGGATAAGGTCAGGCAAACTTTTTTCTCCCGCAGTACCATGCGCCGTTTCTCAGGGAAACCACATTGTCCGGGACAACAATGCAGCAATGATAAGCAAGTACAACTCAAACCACAGAAACAGACCATAAAATGTCACATTTAGCTTTCTGAACATCTCCAAAGCAGCCCAAAAGCAGAGTTAGTAAAAATCAGCCTGTCTGGTTAGCACTGATTGAAAAACGTACAACAGAAGGTTAACATTTCAACAATACCTTGGCATCTTGCCCCGGGGGGGGGAATGACAGGGCTCACCTGAGTGAATTAGACAACAATATCAAACACAGCACATAGCGTAACGTTAACGTAAGAGACCTTTAGCATCTTTCCATCCCAAAACATAACAAAAAAGAATGAAGATGTGGTGATGTTGCAGCTGAACACATTGCATAGGGGTGACAGTTGCCTGTCACCTCGCAACTGCACAGGAGGCAATGACATTCATTTTAATGGTGTTTTTTGTCATCCAAAAAGGTTAGACCAGAGGACTTGAAGGATCCATCTCTGGATCCAAAAGGAGAGTCAGACGGTGATGCTAATTCCGTTCATGCTGGCAAAACTCTGGAACTGAAAGTATGGCAACAAACAGCAGAGAAAATGCTGACACACAGTGGGCAAATTGTTTAGAGAGCAACACTTCAACTACACCGATTCCCTCTCCAAGTCCAATAGAATCAGAAAAGCCTTTCTTTGGTGAAATGTGCTCCAATCTTGCCGGGCTGGCAGGCATGAAGCCTTAGCAGAGGACACTTGTTCTTGAATATAGAAATCCCTTTATTCGTCACATACAATTATACATACAGCACATAGATGAACCTTGAGCAGAAAGCAGTCCCTCAGCAGTGGCAGGGGAGCACTTAGGGGTTCAGTGTCTTTCTCAACAACATTTCAAAAGGGTAGGAGGAGCACGAGAATTTAACCAGGAATGTTCAGTTCAAAGGATAACCACTCTAACCCCCTGTGCCATGCTTCCCAGATACCTTTTCACTTTTTACTCCGACAGAAACACTTTGCACTTTGCCAATCATTGAATTTCTCATACTGTGTTTTCTGGAAAGCTGAATGATACATAAAGTCTAATCATTAGATTGAGAAGATATCTCTTTTTCTTTCAACTACTCCTTTCAGAAGTTGCCACAACGAATCAACGTCCTCCATCTGGCCCTATTCTCTATATTCTCTTTTCTCACACCAACTAACTTCCTGTCCTCTTTCACTAAATCCATAAATCTTCTCTCTGGTCTTCCCCTAGACCTACTCTATGGTAATTCAAAACTCAGCATCCCTTTATCAGTATATTCACCATCCCTCATCTGTACATGTCCAAACCATTTCAGTCTGACTGTCCCCTTAATGAACTCATTCCTGATCCTATCCATCCTTGTCACTCCCAAAGAGAACCCCTGCATCTCCATATGTGCTACCTCCAGCTGTGCCTCTTTTTCCTCAAAGGCACTGTTTCTAAACCAGATAATACCACTGGTCTTACCACTGTTTTGTACACCTTTCCTTTCATTCTGGCTGATGCTCTTTTATCAAACATTACCCCTGACATTTTTCTCAACTCATTCCAGCCTGCGTCGATGTGTTTCTTCACCTCTTTTCCACTCTCTCCAATGCTCTTGACTGTTGGCACTTATCTCCACTCCCTGTATCCTCATGGTTCCATTTGGGTCCTTCTAAATCACACGAATCGTGTCTTGCTGTAGCAAACCTTCATTCTACTACTTTCCAAAGCATACTTCCACCTCGAAGGATGTTCCCCCACCTGTTCCCTGCTCCCACTACAGATCACAACGTAATCTGCAAATATCTATCCTCATCTGTCAGCCTGACCATCACTATAGCAAACGAAAAGAGGCTCAGAGCTGATACCTGTTGTAGTCCCACCACTACCTTGACCTTCTCTGTCACACCATTGTCATTTTCCAGTCATCTGGATGCTCCTCCTGACCTCTGAGCTACTTCCCAACTCCTCTCTGAAAACCATAGAACACTCCTCCCTTTTCAGCTTCCACCACCTCATCATCTGCTCTGTCTCTACCCTCTTCATCATCCGTTTCATCAGAGTCACCCAACTAAAGCAATTTCCGCCTGGGGGATCAATAAAGTATTCTGATTCAAACCACCATCCTATACTGTCTGACTACACTTGCATCTACCACTACTATGCAATCACTGATCTCCTACAGTTTACATCGTCTATATAAGATGTAGTTCAGCTGTGTGGTCCTACCTCTGCTCTTATAAGTTACCCATCAGATTGACAACCTAATATATATCCTTGTTATAAAACATATTAGAGAAGCAAAGTGGTGCAGTGGTTAGTGCTTCCTTCTCACAGCAAGAGGGTCCCTGGTTCAATTCCAAAGGGGGGGACTTTCTGTATGGAGTTTGCATGTTCTACTTATGTCTGCATGGGTTTTCTCCAGGTTCTCAGGTTCCCTCCCACAGTCCAAAACCATGCAGAGGCTTCTTTGGACACCCTAAAATGTCCAGTTGTGTGAATGAGAGGGAATGGTTATATGTCTCTATAAATGTGTCCCTGTGTGGCCAGCCCACCCCCCTGACCATGAGTGCAGGATAAGCAGTAAGAATTAAGTAAAGAATGGCAGATATCTATATGGTACATTGTTTGTAGGTAATAAATGTTTTATGACATGTTACTTTGTGTAATGACTGATCTATAAAATATACATTGATTATGATTTGTTTTGGTTTTTTTTGTTCTTGCTTGGTTTTGTTCAGTTCTGTTTGAATATGAGGCTTAAAAAAAATGAAGACATTTATATTTGTGTATGCGTGTGTGTGTGTGTGTGTGTGTGTGTGTGTGTGTGTGTGTGTAAACAATATATAGAAATTTCACAATAAACAGTATATATCTAATTTGTCAAACCTTCTATTTGACACCAAAAGCAAAAAACACAGTTTGGCTTTGAGGGTTTTACAGTCTGGACAAGATAACCTCCTTTACATCCATCCTCGGCCTTCGCCCTTACACCTATTGCCGAGGCAAGGAAACTGCCCTTGAAACGCTCTTCATAGGGGAAAAAAAATCCTGGACTGTGCCTCCGGTACAGACAAGATCAACAAAATCACAATACTCCAAACATTCACAACAAGAATCCGATACAGCCAAATTTGATAAATGTTTAAAATGGTTCCCGACGCTGAGCAACTTAAATAAATGGAAAAGACAAACATTGGGTTGGATTGGAATCTAGAACCCTCTGCATACCAAGGCAGAGGTCTCTGATCTGCGAGCTCTGGGTTCTGTTTAACCCACTGAGGTTATGCTGGTTCTGCTCAGGGACTTGGCTGTGAAGCCCAGTTCCTGCGGCTGCGGGCCGAGCCAAAAAAACAGAGACCATTTCCCTTGTAGATCTTTTCTCGAAATCTGGCTTCCCTCAACCCCACATCTCACCCCACATCTCACCCCACCCCACCCCACCCCACCCCACCCCAGATATATGCTGCATCAACCCCCCACCCCCACCCCCCACCTCCCCAGAGAGCAATGACGGCTTCTTCTTCTTTGTCTTACTCTTCCCAGCTTCCATCAACGTGGTCTAGCTACAAGCATTTCTCAACCAAAGTGTTCTTTGAGCATCACATTGACGGGACCCGACCATAAATGGTCATGAGTGTGTAAATATGAATGACAAGGAATTGGAACTGACAGCGTATAACATGAGGTCTAAAGACCAGCGCGCCCGCAGCTTTGGCCAGACTGAGGAGGGCCCGTGTGGCTATCTGGGGGTCTTGTTTGGTTTGGCTGGGGGCTTAATCGGACTTGTCAGCGTGATCTGAGATCTGGCACAACAGAGAAACGCGACTGTACACATGGTGCTGTAAGAGGAGGAAAATACAATACGTAGGCACACCTGAATTATTTGACCCCATAATATATACAAGGGATCATTATTATCTCACACTCTGAGGGCTAAAATTCCATTCCCAAGCTTTTGAAGAATATAATACTAACATTACTTAAACTAGTCTCCTCTCAACCCTCCACCCCCTCACACCCCCACCTAACCTCCCAGATACATCTATGAAGGTCCAGACCTGTAGTCCTCTTTAAAGTCACTTTGGGAACTTTAAACATGCCTTCATGTCTGATTGGGTCTCAGCTCTTCGGTAACTTATACAAAGCAGCTTCTGCACTATGCATTCTTGTGTGTGTTTTGTGTGTGTGTGTGTGTGTGTGTGTGTGTGTGTGTGTGTGTGTGTGTGTGTGTGTGTGTGTGTGTGTGTGTTTGTGTGCAGAAGTGGACCTAAGTAGCAACAGATGCGGTGCTGACCTCAGAGGCTTCCTGGAAACGCAAATTTGTCAAAATGAAGCAGGAAAAAGAGAGAGCAGCAGTTTAGGTAAATGTAACATATAGGGGAAGCACGCACACACACATACACACATGAATAAAGACACGCACACACACACACAAACATGGGACGCCATCTGACACCAGCTCTTCATGTATTCATTACACATACAACTATCTTAGGCTAATGTTACATGGGATGCACATTATGATTAATAACAAATACAGCATCTAAAAAGAGGAGGTTTCAATCACACACATAAACACAAAATTTACCATTGTTGCTGGAGTTTATTTGGATTTACATCAAACAGCAGGTTTTAGTTATTTATTTGTTTTTTCTATTGTTTTTTCTTTTTCTTCCCCAACTGTCAAGCTGAACTAAATTGTATTTATTGTGATTTTCTTCTCATTCAATAAATTGTTTCCTCAGAGATAAATGATTCTAATGAGTTTAACTTGAATTTTGATTCATACCACGGCGGTCAAACAGAGGGGAAGGTGTTTCTGGTCACGCAACAAATAAATGCAGAAACTTTTGAGTGAGAGGAGAAAAAAGTCCACTTCACAAAACCATAGAAGATGAGAAAACATTTAACCCTTGTAGCTGAAAGACTTTTTTAAGAGGTAAACAAAGAGAAACAAATGAAAAACGAAGCTGCACGGTTTGTTTTTTTGATAAGGGACAATTTCCTGTCGCTTTAATGAAGTGGTGATTTGGAAAGAAAAACACAATTTGTACTGGATCAGAGCACTTCCGGTCAAAACAAGCGATAACGTGATTTATACGCCTCAAAGCCTCACAGAGTACCCCCCCCCCCCACCAGAAACAATCATGTTATCTCGGTGACGAAACTATCGGCCCGACCGCATGATATCACCTCTTTGGGAAAACAAGAAGAGGGGTGCTGGGGGGACTGGGAGGGTCGAGCGCGTGCCAGTCGCTCCTCACATGCGATCAATTATTTTATGGTGAGGTTGAGATGGGGAGCCATTAGCCCTTTAGCCCAGGATCATACCAGGGCTAATGGCGGCTAAACACTGAATAAACACATTTGGCTAATAGGCCATTCCAACCTGAAGCAAAGTTGATTGTCTGGCTAATTTTTTTTTAGCTTAAGCAAAGCAAGCGCAAACTTTCACATGTAGGGAGTCAACACACAGCAAACATAATGTTTGCTCTTTGTCAGAACACAATACAGCTCAGTGCATGCTGAGTATTTTAAAAGTGTATGTTTTGTTATACACATGAAAACTTTGCATTTTGTCCCAAAACATTTTGTTCCTTACATCGTTGCATCCCAAAAATAAATGAAAAAAAAAATTAAATAATGAATGAAAAAATGCAAATTCGTGCTTTGAGATTCAAAGTTTGAGGCCAAAGCAAGATAATTGTTTGCTGGTTACTAACTTAATGCTCCTTTGTTTACCATTATAAAACTTTTTTCAGCTTGTTATTACAATTTCTTCCCATCATTTGATTATGATTACAAAAATTAGGACGTATACTGAGTAAATTAGTAAATTTATAAAGAAAGAAATTGAAAACCGTACAGAGGTTGAGAATTCATTGTAAGCTGCATGTATCAGCTATTATATGAGCGCTGCATATGCTAATGGATACTCAATTACAAGAGCCTGGCATTTACAGCAGCAAAATAATTGAGGTACTGTCAGTCAAATATGTATTTCTCCTCAAAACTAAAACAACAAATAAGAGCGAACAGGTTTCATTATTAAGTTATTAAATTATTGGATCATTTAAGGAAGTCAGTCGAAACTGTCTCAATATGATCATCACTGTTCTTTCAAATTTGACAGTCAATCACAATTACTGATCCAACATTCTTATGCTAACTGTGGTTGACAAGCACTTTTGAATGGTCTGGGTTGGGCGAGGTGGGCGGAGCCAAGCGAGCGGGAGAAATTGCATGTAACGCAAACCTTGGAAAACCTTGTGGCTAATAAGCAGCAATTAGGTGTCCGTGCAATAATTTGCCATCAGAGTAAAGTGTATAGAAACATTGTTTGACAGGCTCTCTCAAATAACAGAGCTATTTGTGTCAAAGACAAATTTCAAGCAGTGGCCCATGTTTGCTTAATCCGCTAAGCTACAAGGGGCAGCAATTTTTCAGCTAAAATTGGCACCTAAAAACAAAAAAGACACTCTTACATCAAAGTTAGGTAGATGTAGGATGGCATTGTTGTGACATAACATCCTCAAACATGCACTTTTTTGTACATGCTTGTACATGTTTGTACATGTTAACTGCTGCCATAATTAAATTAGATGCATTATACAAACCTGAATTATTTTCAAACAATGGATTAAATAAACATTTTTCCACATTTGTATGTGGATCTATGTGCAGGCTCAAAAGTCTTTATGATTGTTGGGTCAGTTTAGCAAAATTTTGTGATACAGTACCGTATGTGTGTGTGTGTGTGTGCGTGTGTACACTGCTTGCTTATACCCATCGGGCCAGAGAGCCAGAGCAGAGCAGGTGCAGTGAACTCCACCTACAACCTCCTCTTACTAGCCCTCAGGGTCAAAGAAAGGTTAGGCTGGACATACAGCAACTGTCGCGCACGTTGTAAATAAAACAACAACAGCATTTCCCTCGATAGCCAACCCACCCCCACCTCCGCCCGGCCCTGGACGACGGATTCCCTCATCACAGCTGGTGACAACTGGATAGGAAATATCGACCTCTGATATTTTTTGGCGCGGATGCAAGGCACGCTAGTCCTTCTCGGTTCGATTGGAGTTTGAGCCCTGTCCCCCTCTATTTATAGCGCCTCTGCACTTTTCCATTCAGGGACCGAAAGGAGGAATTAGTCATTCATCGCATGGCCTGATCTCATCTGCTGTTTACACTGGACGCACCGACTGAGATTATCTCCTTTTTTCTTTTTTCTTTTTTTTAGTTCTATACTCACCATGCAAAAAAGTGCTCCCTCATTCTCGCTCTCTTCCCATCTCCCATTTTGGACTGTCCCCGCCTTCGCTCCCTCCCCTCTGTTTATTCGTCTGGCGGTGCAGCAGGCCCCAGAGCCCAGAGGCAAGTCATGTTCTCAGGGAAACAGCAACTCTCCACAGAGCTGATATCAAAATAGTTTAAAATGTGAATTGCCTGATAGTTCCCAGTGAGTGTCTGAGCCGAGCCAAACACTTCAAGATCGCCCTGCCAGCGGAATGTAAACAGAGCCGGGGGCTGGGAGAGAGCAGAACCTGTTGAGTTCTTGCCACACAGCAGAACTCAAACCCATCTTGTTGGTTTAGTTGGCCAGAACCAATGTTCCCACAATGTTTAGGGTTTTGTTTTTAGCAGTGAATGGCATTTAACTTGAAAAAGGGCAATGGTGTTCGTTTTGGTGTTGTATGTGCTAGTGTGTGTGAGTGTGTGTGTGTGTGTGTGTGTGTGTGTGTGTGTGTGTGTGTGTGTGTGTGTGTGTGTGTGTGTGTGTGCGTTTGATGAACTAAATAAGCAGAAAAGATATTTCACAATGTCCAAAATTAAACTCTCTTAGGTATAAAAAGAATATGATAAAAAAAGGTGGCCAGTAAACACCAGGGAGGTTGTAAATCAGTAAAATAAAAATAAAATAAATTAAATAAAAATAAAAAAAACTTCAAACACGCTGTATTCACGCAGCATGTCATAGCCTATTTTAAATCCTGAGAAATAATACGGTGTGATGCCACTGTTGTGCAAAAAAATAGAAAGCCGCTCGAGCGTGGATTTCAGCCGGAGAGATAACCCATATTGCCCCAGCGAGGTATCTTCAACTTGGTTTCCCCCTTGAGCTCTTGAAAGGTGCACTTAACTTACGTCACAGTTGCACGATAAGGGGGAGATCCTGGGAGAAACACGGAGCAGAGCAAATCCTCCATGACGTCTAATGTGATATGACGGAGGTGTGAAGACCGATAAAAAAGGATGAAAGAACAATTGATGGCTGCAGAGTAAAATATAAAAGTTCAGAAATTCATACAAACTGACGTCGGAGCCCAGGTTATGTTTATGTAATCTTGCCTGTCAGCTGATTTTTAAAACAAATCCCGCGTAATTCTTGATTGGCGCTGTAATTTGTTTGCCCGCGCGTTTGTTTACACTGCCCTTCCAAGAAATACATCGCTTTATCATTATCATTTAGTCTGAGGCAGATATTTACGTGTGTGTGTGTGTGTGTGTGTGTGTGTGTGTGTGTGTGTGTGTGTGTGTGTTTGTGTGTAAGTGTAAGTGTAAGTAAGAAATGCATCTGCTTTTACGTTTACTTTCCACAAAAAATGCATTTTTTTAATTATCGGACGTGCCGAACAAAATCCGCACGCTGCTTTAGTGAATGTAGTTTTATTAAAAAAGTAATAAATAAAGTAAAAAAAAGTTGGAAAAAAATGTGTCCAGAGTTGTCCGATACCCGCTTGCCCTTCAATTTCAGTTAAATTATTCGAAGAAAAAAAAAGGCTTTCGTACGGATGCAACGTATATTCGGCTCCGCCGAACGCAGATCAAATTAACATGTGAAAAAGTCGAAAAGCTTGTTGGGGGTTCGAGGGCTTTGCCTAAATAAGCACTGGAACTTTCCTGTATTTCTCTCCCTTCTTATTTATTTTTTGTCTGTGTTGTTTTCTCAGTATTGCAATGCATCACTTGACATTACCCAAGCAAGTTTGAGCTGCAGCACATCAGCTGAAAGCAATTTGGTCCGGAGCGCAGCTGCCAGGCGGATAAGACTTTCCTTCTTTCGTTTACTTTGAAATGTTCCTTTTTTTTCTTTTTTTTTTCAACTTCCAAAATACACAAGGCGGCCAAATTGCTGACATGTGTGAGAGGGGCAGCGAGACTTCTGCATTCTTTCATGCCCCACTATGCAAAACTCCACATTGTTTATTTAAAGAACATTGAACACTTTAGCACTATTAAGAAACATGTCATATAGTAAACTAAAGGTTTCCTCTCAGGAAAAATCCCTGACGGTTTATTTTTCTTTCACAAAAAGTTATTTTAGTTTTGACTCACAAACTGCCTGCATTCGCAATTAAGCAGCAGTGTCGTTGCATCGCTGGACGAAGAAACCCCCGGACACGGACGAGGTAAACCTTGAAGTGGCAGCGGGGGTTGTTTTGTGAGACAGCGGCACCTCACAGTGACCCAGACGCAACTTTCTGCTAACGAAGAAGGAGAACGAAAGGAATCGTGATGTTAATGGGGGCTGGAGGGCCTTTGACGCATGAGGGTGTTGGTGGCGAGGTGGTGGGTGGAAGCTGGCTCTGGGGAAGGAAGGAGACTCATCAAAAGAGGGAGAGGGGATGGAGGGAGGATGGAGGGAGGCAGGGAAGGGCCCGCTGTGAGCAATAGTCCACCAGGGGCTTACAAGTGAAGTGACCCCCAAGCCGAGAAACAGCTAACCCACCTTGACATGCATAGGAAACCCAAAACTCCCCTACCCCCTGTCAGAGAGGAGCCACCCAGAGTTGCGTTGTGGAGCTGGAGCTGCCGCTTGTCCTTCCTAACTAGCAGTGTTTAGATGAGAGAACGGCGGAGGTACGGCCCCCGCTGTGCCCCGCGGAAACCACAGGCACAGCAGAAGTAGAGCGACGTGGGCTCCCTCCTGCAGCATAGGAATAAGTCAGCTCTTTGCGACCAGGAGGATTATGACTGCTGGTGGCAGCGGTGGGGGGGTTCAGTGCATGTGTGTGTGTGTGAGTATATGTTCATCCACAACCCCTGGGTATCAATATAACCTTTGATGCTGTAATTTTTGTCAGAGAGCTGTTAATGAGAGCCGGCAAACGGCAATGTCGCTCTGAGGTGGTTTCAGGTCGTATTCGATTTGAGTCAACTGGGACTCGAAAGGAAAAGTTTTGCGCATCAGGGGTCGAGGAGGAAAAGATCCCAAAGTTCATCCAGGGGAGATGATACTTGAGGTTTTTTTGACTTGAGCTGGCAGATGCATGGAAAAAAAAACGTGCAAGACAAAACTTGAAAGCAAAGGGTCTTAAAGTTATGACGCACTTCAATCGGATAAAGTAAATAAATCATCAAATGCGCCCTCGACACGCCAGAAGTCCAAAATACCGAACATGACTTACTCCTCTCGCAGAGACTCATTTTGCTCCAACATGAGAGCGTGCTGGAGGATTACAGAGCGGAAATGGGCTTGAGATACTGCGGAAATACAGACAGCAAGGGCTTTCAAGGAGAAGATGGGGGCCATCCTTGTCTTCACATCATCCTTTCATTTTAGAGCAAGGACACTGAAGGTGTGAATAACGGGTCATTCATTTGTTTGAAATATTTCAAATTGTCTCAAAAAGGTGGTGGCGTAGTGGTTAGTGCTTCCATCTCATGGCAGGAAGGTCCCTGAGCTTTTCAATGTGTAAATGAGAGAGTGAATGGTTGTATGTCTCTATGTGGCACGTGAAAGAGAGAATGAGTGGTTGTATGTCTGTTGCATGTGGCCTTACGATTGACTGGTGACCAGTGACCTCCGTCTCTCGCCCAATGACAGCTGGGATAGGTTCCAGCATCCCTACAACCTTTAAGTGTAGAATAAGCAAAAATATTATGGATGGATGTATGACATACGATGCGTGAATGAGAAAGGGAATGTTTGTGCTTCTATATAACATGTGAATGAGAGAGAATGGTTTTATGTGTCCATATGGCGAGTAAATGGTTGTATGTGAACCCTGCCTCTTGCCCAATGACAGCTGGAAGAGTCTTAAGCCTCTCCCTTGACCCAGACTGCTAGATAATCTGTACAGATAATGAACGAATGAGTGAATGAATGACTTTGAAAGAATAAAAAAAAATGAATAAAGGATAAAAGCACTGGTGGTACCACTCCATTACAAAATTATATAAGGGGAAAAAAAAGTTTCTCAAGTGATGTCCCTCTTAAAAACATTTTAATGAACTCAAGCTGCGCAAAGTAAAATAAACAAATAAATCCAGCCTGCAGTTACAGCAGAACAGCAGGATTCTGCCTGCAGCTTTTGGAGAAGTCCTGAGAAACTCGTATCCAAATCAGAGAGAATCTGCCGCTCGGCGCATCACTTGACATTTGCGGAGGAATACACATTCCTTCATCCTCCCAGTGTTCGGGAATGTGTTTTTGCTTCAGGATGCTGGGAAGACATGGCTGCCACCTCCTCCTCCCATCCCACCATGGCGCTGTTACCTAGGTTATATGTGTTCTGGAGAATACAAGGGTAATCCACGCAGGCCAAGTATTATTTGGACCAATCAGGATAGAATACTTAAAATTCACCTTCGCTGGTAATGCCCAACCCCCACTTGCCACTTAAGCCACTAAATCAATAACAAATAGTACACACTGTTTAATCTCTTCAGTTTTTGCCTTTTGTCCATGTTTTTATTTCAGCAGGCAACCAAATAAATAGTACGGGTAATCTTTAGAAATCAAGTTCCCAAGTTGGGACAAAGTGTTTATTGTGCTGTAAGAGATTAAAATCAGTGTTGCATGACAAAGAACTTTGGTAGTTATTTGTGGACCTGAAAGTATTGATCAAATATTAAATGTTCATAAATGGTGCCCTCTAATATAACTTTCATACTTTACACAGGATTACATTCACTAGCCAGATCATCAGTAGCAACTGGAGGGTCAGTGTCTTGCTCAAGGTAACTTAGGCCATCCTTTCCGACTGGAGGGATGCCTGCTCCACCAACTGAGCCACAGACAGTAATTGAAGCCATAGCTCCTTTCTTCAGATGTATCCCTTGTTTTGGTGAGTCAATGTCCATGATCCATGTGACCCTCATGAAGCGCAGTGGTCTCACAGCAAAGGGATTGCTATTTTGATTCCAGCTGAACTCTCTTTGTGTGGGGTCTCAATTTTTCCCCCCTTGGGTTCTCCAGGTTTATTGTCTCCACTCATATGGCACTGTCAATGCAGTTTCAAAGTGCTTTACAAGGGATCTCACGTTCACTCATTCCCACATGTACTCACATACCATTAGTGCCAAAGCCGCCATGCAACATGCTAATAGGGCCATCGAAACTGGGAGTGAAGTGTCTTGCCAAGGGGCACTTCAGCATGGAAATAGGAGAAGCCTGGGCTCGAACCGCCAACATTCTAACTGGAGAGATGCCCGCCCAACCAAATCCTGACAATGACCCCAAGGTTCTCTTCCTTCCTCTGACAATCCTAAAACCATCGATTAGATTCAGTGAATAACCTTTCTGTGTGAAGGATGTCTTGGTATGTGGCCCTGTTATTGACAGGTCACCTGTGTTAAACCCTAGGATTGGCTCTAGCCCCGTGATAAAACCTGTGAGCAGGATAAGCTTTAGAGACCATGAATGAATGAATGAATGAATGAATGAATGAATGAGGCAGGTCAGCTTTATTTGTGCTTAACCTGCCACTAGAGGGCTCTATAACAGGTCCCCAAAACAGCACAAGTGGAAAGGACTACACACAGCATGTATCTTAAAGTGCTGTTACAATATTATTTTTATTACGAAACTTTTATTTTCGGATGATTTCTTAGATATCATTTTTCTTAATAGCAATCAAGTGATCTATTGTACAATATCTTAGACAAGTTATTCCCGCGTTCATTTCCGAATGATGGAAATTGATGGCACCCAGCCCTCTTGAGATTCAACGAATAAGACAAATCTAAGTGAAATTATCTTGAAATGTTTGAAAGCAAATGGGCTCCATCTTCGCAGGAGCAGCAGAGGGAGGGAGGGAGGGAGCGAGAGCGAGAGAGAGAGAGAGAAAGAGATTGTGTGTTGGCACGCAGGGAAAAGGCAGTCTGCGGTAGACTTGTAAATAGCCGGAGGGACAGTGGGATGGAGAAATGGAGCTATCAGCAGAGGAGTGATGAAGGTCTGGGATGAAGCCAAGATAAACACCGTCCGGCTGAGACGGAGCTGCAGCACATGCACGGACACACATACACACGCATACACACACGAACACATGAACTTCCCTTCGCTCACACATGTGCAAATGTACAGTCACACAAAAAGCTGCAAGCTCTATTATTTATTTTTTTATATAAGACGACCACAGACACACTCACACATGCACACACACACACCTGCAGACAAATAAACAGTGTTCTCTGTGGCTCCCAGACCGCAACTCCTTGAGCCTTAAGCTGTGTGACAACGGCATGAGCTGTCATTCCGACATCTCATTTCATCACATACTTCACATTAGTCCATTTGCTCGGATACCGCAGAATAAACAGGCAGCCAACAGACATGGCTGAAGTTTTATTTTTACACGTGAAATAAACAGACCCGGGAGTTAGCTGAGCCCTCGGTAAATCCCTACTGATGTCTTAGCAAACTCATTAAAATACTTCTCAACTCCCCCACCCCACCCCATACGCGCGCACACACACACACACACACAGCTCCTCCTCCCTTCCCACCTCCTGTAATTATCATTAACTCCCAAATTGAAAAATGGCAGCCATGTATGTAGGATATTTGTCACTCTCCTCCGTGTGTCTTTTTTTCCCTTTTTACAATCTTAGGTTAGCGTGCAAGGAAGATTTGGCCTTCCTGCTGTGTTTTGCCTTTAACCCAAGCTATGCACAAGAACCCTAAAAAAGACCTTGCTTAATGTCAGCCGTTCAGGTGGTTGCGAGCATTAAAGGTAGCTACCAAAGTGTGCCTGGGTGTAATGTAAATTGAAAATGCCGCGGCCTTCAATGTGTCTTGTGTCTTCAATGGGGCTTGAGACAATCTCTGTGGCTTGGGAAGATATACATGGGCGTGTAGACCTCGTACGAATCCCTGTGATTGGCTAGTTTCAATGAGATGGAGGGTAATGGCTAAAAAACAACAACAAAAAAAAAAAACGGTGAAACACGGGCAAAGCATGCAAAAGTTAGGACGCCAGGGTTATGGTGGGTTCCTCTGGAATTTTGGATAACTAACCGAAAGGTAGGAGGTCACTACGGTCGCCGAAGTATAGTTTTTAGAAGTGGCCGTCACCTCTGTTTAATGCGTATACACAGAACAGGAAGTACCACTGTCGGGTCAAAAGCCACGGCAGGCCCCAGTGGTGTTGGTTACCTACAGCCTGGCCCTTCCTTTGGTCTTGTGGACTCTCGAGGACGTGTGCGAGTGCAAATATAGAATGGGGGGGGCCCTTGCAATGACGTTGATATTCTAGCAGGACAGGTTGCATCAATGAACTCGACACAAACTGTTGGGCTTCATCAGGAATGCCTTGACAGTTTCATTACACCGGGTGAAAAATACCCATCTTAACCACAGGGATGAACTGATTAGGATTCGGTGAGACGCTGAAAATTGACCTCACTTCAAGTACCATGAAAACAATGCTCTGCTGATATCCACCGTCGTCCATCTCTGCTTTACTCCCTTGAAAAAGGCCTCCACTCCACCTGTTTCCAGGGGACGTGAACTCTGCTAACCCTCTCCCTCCTGGCAGCCGCTCACCTCAGAGCACCGGGCGCTCACTCCCCTTTTCGTTCAATGTTTGTCCACAGCCGACTTCTGCAAACTGTCCTTGGGTTTTTTTAATGAAATGCGCTATAGATATCCAAGTTATTATAATCATAAACACTATTCTAAGGAAAAGATGGGGAGACTGTTGCTATGTTTTGCATTTGGTCAGATACTGAGTTGCTCCTGCACACACACACACACACACACACACACACACACACACACATTTCTTAAAGACCAAAAGGTTGAACCTCACTGAGGGGATATAAATGCACCTGCATGGTGTGTATAAAAAGTAACACCAAGATTAAAAACAACCACATCTGCAGTGCACCAGTACACCCCCTCTCATATTATTATTCTTCTCTGAGTGCTGGTGACGGACATAAAGTGGCACCACTCAGTCCGGCTGCCGTGTTTTCTACACAAAGCAACCTGCATGCTAGTTCAAAGCTGCCCCTGTGCAGCGTGGGGGTGGGGGATGTTAGGTGGGGTTACAGCGAGCAAGACATGAAAGCAACACTCGGCAACTCGGACAACCTGAAAGATCAGTAAGCGGCTAGGCAAGGAGGGACCAACATAAACAATCAATTGTGCCCACATGTTAAGGGCTTTTAATAATGTGGATGCGGAGCAGCAGCTGTCTGATACCCAGTAATGGATTCTGGCGACTGTTTTTCTGCTATCTGACCCAATGGCACCTCTGGCTCCCGCCTTGGATTTCTTTGAGGTCTGACATCAGCAAGCGAAAGGAGAGCGGGGGGGGGGGGGGGGGGGGGGGGGGGGGCACAAAACATCTGACAGGCGCGGATGCCTGACGCTCATCGCCACTTCAAACATTTTCATTTTATTATGCCGAACCTGACACTGAACAATGGGAATACTGACAGCCGTGTGTTATGAACACGCCAGGTTTGTTTGAGTATTTTAGCGTCGCTGGGCTCCCAGGCGGGCTTCAGCTTTGTGAAAGCCCCCCGTATTGTATTTCTTTCCTGTGCCAGAGCCTGTTTCCTGTGGCGGTGCCGTGTCAAACAACGATGACCCTCTGCTTCCTGTAAGTCGCATGGAGACGGGCCTGCCACGAGCCCCGGGGCCTCGCCGCCAGCCACTGAACAACCTCTGAACCCCCCACCTCCCCCGACCACCACACACACACAGCTCATCTGTTTTTAAATAGTTCCCCACCTTGACTTGTCTGGATCCCACTCCTTCTTCCATTTAAATTTTATCTTTCCATTCAGCATCCCACTTCCTATCTCCCTCCCTCCTGCTTCTCTTGTCATCGCTCCCATCTATCCACCCCCCCACTTTGCTCCACCATCCTACCCTCTGTCCACACTTCTTTTCCTCTCTGCGCACCGTCTTCCCATCCCTCCCCCCTATCCTCCCCTGTCCAGGTCAGATGAGGGTCTATCACACGTTTCCCATACCAGCCGCAGGTCTGGACCACACCTCGCGAGGGGGATTTCTGCAGTGACGCTTGAAGAGGCATGCATGTGGCATTAATACCCGTGACACTTATATAAACCATCTTTGACAATGATTATTTGTTTGTATGTATAACAAAAGAAAACCTTTGGGGGGAAAAAACAAGTAGTAACACAGATCAAAAATACATTAAACAAACACAATATTGTCTATCCTTGAAAGGACAAATTAGAAGTTCAAAGCCCCCCTTCCAATTTTCTGATCAATATGATGACCATCAGGGGATAAAGCTGTTTTTGTGCGCCAAAATAAGACGTGTACATCATAAGAAAACACCCGAAGGCTGCGTAGTTGCTGCGGACTATGAGAAAGTTGTCAGATCATGTTACTATCTGTCCCTGTGGAAATCAAACACATGGAAGGGACTCATTGCTCGGCCTGACTTGACATTTTAAAAAAAGCGGAGAAATCCTGACCGCCGCTGCTCGACGGAGACATACTGAAGCACGTCTGGAAAGACAGCGCGGAACAGAGCTCCCTCATTGCCACGTTGCAGCTTTGTACCCGGCCCTATGTGAGGTGCGTGTCCACACCGGAGCGCCACACTCCATTCCATTGGCTTGGCACTGCCTTTTTGAACCGGCCTCCCATCTTCTTCCATTCAGGGTCAGGCTATGAAGTATGCATGTTCCTACGTGCGCTGGCAGCAGCGACGCAACCTTCTGCATGTTTCGAGACCAGGTCAAAGACAGGAAGTGAGCTGGGAGAAAAGGAGGAAGCAGAAGCAGCTCACTCTGACTGCAGGTAGTGACCCTTAGTCTTGACCCCTGACCTCGCTCTCCGTAGGCCTGACAATACACTCTGACAAAACACAGATGTGCCAAAACAGTGTTGCTGCTTAACAATTTGCAGATACTTGTGGTGAGGGGGAGGGGGGTTACGTCTGGCATCACAGAGCTTTTCCAAATCCTGTCACATGGCTCTATAATGTAACCACACAAAAAGAGCAAGCCAATCGGGTATTTTAATTTGTCTCTTTATTATTTCGCAACAATTATATGCCGCTGTATATTTATTCACTCATGACATTTACAGAGGTGATAGGGAAAAGTTGCAGTATTTCATCCAACCTTCCTTCCTAAAGCATAACGTTCATGAACTCTGCGCATAAAGCAGCCTCTCCTGCCATACAAAGACAAAACCGGCATATTGAACTCACCACTTTTGCCAGATCATAACCATCTTTTAATATTTAAAAAAAAAAAATCCCATCCAATCACTGGCCACACCTGCAGCCAGGTTTGTTGGTTTTTTTTTTTTTTTTTTTTTTTTTTTGGCAGAGAGCACCAGAGGGCGGCAGATGGTCTGGACTTTCCTCACCACGTCCAGAAGAATAATCTGCTGCCAAATTTGGAAGGCTCCAGTTTACCCTCGATGACAGGGTTGGGCTCGGGGCGTGGCCGAGAGTGGTAGGGGTTCTCAGGGATGGGCCGTGAGGTCGCCACCTTGGTCACCTATGAAAGACATGGATTCAGTGAACACTGATTAAAATACTTGACAAAAGCATTTGTGGACTTACAAACATCATAACTAGTGACACTTTACTAACATGCGGCTGCTGTCCAACAAAGATTTGAAATGCAAAGGATAATTAAATTAGGGGGAAAAAAGCCAACAATCGAGGTGCACAAACAGGTCTGCTAAGAAAAAAGAAAGTCTTTGACAAAAAAAAAAATAGATGATTGTGATGATTGTGGTATTTCTTTGAACACACCATTCCCAATTCTACAGAAATGTATGCAGTGGGGACAGATATTAGAAGGAGCTGGTATTAGTGATGGCACCAATAATGATTATTAGCTTTGAATAATAATAATAAAAACAACAATCAAGGCTTGGATGGAGAGAGAAGCGTCTACCTTCAGATCAATGGATGGACAAAGTTAACTCAGGTTTCCTTCTTAAAAATGTTAATTATTATTTGAAATCTGAAAGTTGATGTATTCCAAAGGTGTTGTGTTATATCAGATAAAATATATAGATTGCATAGTAACAATAATAATAATAATAATTATTATTATTATTCCTGCGGGTAAATATGTTCTCCGAATCAAGCCATCATGGAACCATGAGCAGTAGGCATGCCATTGACCAGCGCCAGGGGAGCAGTTCAGAGGGTTCAGTGTCTTGCTCAACAAGACCTTGACACACTAGGAGGAGCTGGGAATCGAACCAGGAACATTCGGTTCCAAAGACGATTGCTCTACCTCCTGCCCCCCCCCAATGTGTGTTCACACTTGCTTTCTGCATGAGTGGCATCTCATTTCAATATTTCTGACACCAAACTTTTGCGGGTTGTTGGTTCACTTGACTCATAAGTCCTGATTACTGTCCTCAAACTTTACACCCTCAGCTTCTCCAGCAATATTCGACCCCAGTCGCCCTTAGTCGTCACAACCCCCAGCCCGTACAGCTTCCATCACTGTCAGATGTCTTCCAAAACAACTGCCAGGATGAGTACTTTAACCAATTATTTTCAATGAAGAAATAAATTAAAAAAAAACTATTTTAAAATGTTAAATAGGGATAAAGTAAAGAGAAAAAAAATTATACAATTTTCTCGCTGAGCACTGTCACTGAGAGAAACCACAAGGAAGAGGTGGCTCTCAACAGGTACACAATCAGCGAGAATAGAACCCATCAGTGGGGGGCCATTCAGCGTATGTTCACTCCCCCCCTCGCCCAAGTCTCACCTTAGACAGGTCGCCCAGTTCGGGCCTCTGCCATCCCAGCTTATCCAGGACACAACCGTCGAAGGCCTGCTGCTGCTTGCGGCAGTGACGCAGCTCTGCCAGGTTGGAGTAGTCCAGACAGGTCCAGTACTCAGTAAAGGACTCAGCACAGTTCCCCTTAATTTGCCTGGCAGGGTTTATAAATAAACAAACAAACAAACAAACAAACACCAAATATCAGTCAGATGTGAAAATTATGTTTGTAAACAGTTTTATTGTACAAGGTTTGAATATGGACATGGACACCTTCGAGAGTGTGAAAATTGGTGGTAGTTATCACTCTGACAACCCCCCCCCCCCCACACACACACACACACACACACACACACACACACACACACACTGATTCTTCTCTGCATTTGGAATCATCAACACAAGCAAGTCCGAAATAAGGATGGGGGGAGAACATGGAAAACCACTGGTTTCCAAAGAGACAGGCTATGAATTGTGACTATTCTGCAAACATCTCATTTCATTCTTTCATCACTTCTTTTTTCCCCTTACGTTTTGGTGGCTTGCTTGCGAACCAACCCACAAGCAACTTGGCTCAGTGGGAGAAAATGATCCTGTCTCACCTCTGTTTTATGTCATTTCACATGAGTTCTCATGACAAAATGTAATTTAGGGACAATGCAATTTCATCAAGGACTCCTCCTAAACATGTTCTGGAACAAATTTACAAACAAAAGTATCTCTTTACCTCTTTCAAGACAAGTAAAGCTTACATGCAAATTCAGTAGGAAAAGGCCAGCATCTACATTCCACTTCAGACAGAAGCCGATGGAAAGGAAGGCTAATGAGCAGAGCAGGAAACCAGACGTCCTGAGTTGGGATTTTTGCGTGAACTTAATTGCGACCTCTCATTCGGCCTCTGAGGACATTTTTCTACCCAACTGCATCTCAGATGAACGTCTGCAAACCCACTCTGACCTGCAGCTGACTCTCACATACACCAAAAGCACGCTTTGAGTCCATCAGGATTTTACCTGCATTGAGAAAAGGTTGTGTCCAGCAACTTTAATATGGTTAGAAGAGCAAATGTGGGCAATTTTAACTTTACCACTACTACACTGAATTATTATTTAATGCTGTAGTTACAGTCCATCTGCCTTGATTTATGATATAAGGACTCCAAAACACACACACACACACACACACACACACACACACACACACACACACACACACACACACACACACACACACACACACACACACACACACACACACACACACACACACACACACACACACACACACACACACACACACACACACACACACACACACACACACACACAAAACCAAATTAATGTTAGCTAGTACCAAGTATCCCTTTTGCTATTGAGCCATTTAGGCTTTTTACAAAGCACCAGAGTTAGAAATTCATAAATGTATTTTCTGGCAATCTAATTTCCAAATATGTTCATAAGTTAATCAGTTACTGATTACGTCTGTACAAAGTCAAATGATTTATCTATTAGCACAAGATGCTCACAAGAAAGCCAACTAGTTTATGCCAATCTGTCATGTTTGCAAGCTTTGGGGACGGAGACTGGTGACTGTCTTGTCAAAGCTGAAGATGAGACTGTATGGATCACATCAATGGCATGACAAGTCTTCAAACTACGAAACAGAAGTAGAAAATATTGTGAAATTCTAAAATTTTAACAAAAACCAACACAACATGTTCAAAATATTTTGTGCCACCATGCAGCCTCATTGAGAAGATTTAATATTTGTTGAATGAGGCAATCCTAATTAAATAAAGGCTGTGCACACCAGGACAAGCTACAGTATGCATGTGATAGTCAGTTTTATTACTTCATCTTCAAATGAAAAATAATGATGAATGTATTTGTGACATTTTAAATAAATACATTATTCAATAGATTAACATAATTTCCGGACTATTGAGCGCACCTAAATAGAAGCCGCATCAGCTAGCTGATCGCTATCTTGGGCTTCCTCCTGCTCACTAAAACAGTCAAAGTCGTCATCTTCTGTGTCGGCCTGAGAATTTCCTGGTCATGTCATTGGTCCGATGTGACGAGGTTAAATGTTTTAGCAGCATGAAGCTTGACGCCCACCCCCGCCAAAAAATCCATAAATTAGCCGCATCGTTGCTTAAGCTGTAGTGTTCAAAAATTGCGGTTTATCGTCCGTAATATACGTTAGTTGTTTGGTTAGGTTGGTTTATATATTAGTTTATCAGAAAATGTATTCCTCTCTAAAGCTTTCAGCACATGTGCAGCGCTGCTGGTAGCTTGTGCTGGCATCTACACATGTGCTGGCATGTGCGCGCACAGCGCGCGCACGCACGCACAGACAGAGAGACACACACACACACACGCACACACACACACACACACACACACACACACGCGCGCGCAAATTAGAACTACAGCACCTATTAGCGCAAGATGACAAAATGCTTTTAAATGTCTGGTCTATGACTTCAGGCACTGAGGAAAGGGCTCTGTTCATGGCCATCTAGGGCAAAAAGGAACCAAAGCATTAGTTACCTGAAGAAGTTGAGCGCGCATTCATTGACTTTCCTCCCTTCTTCGAGACACTTCCTGGGGTCCTTCTCCTCCCAGCGACAGAGCATGAATTCCTTGTTGGGTCTGTCACACTGGGAACCATAATGGTGGGCAGCAGCTTTCAGTACAGCTGACGAAACGTTTACCTTGATGGAAAACAATGACACAAATAAGACTTCATGAGGAACCTGCAGCACTTTTGACATTTTGACTATTTGATGGCATTTCAGTTTTACAGTTTTACAAATTGTCTGAAATTCTTCACACAGCTTTAAAAATTATGTAAGGCAGTGCTGGAAACATTGTTTAGCACTTCTTACACTGAATATCATTGCATTTTGGTGGCACAAGAGCCTTAAAGTATGAGGCCCAAAAAAATACACTGCAAACCATTCTGGCTCTATACATAGACAAATAACTAAAAGATAATAATTTGAAGGACTGCTTTTGAAACATACATAGAGCCTATCGAACACCCAAAAACATTCACAAATATAATATTGGGAAAACTACCCCTTTCAAAACAGCATAAATACATGACACCTATGACTTCACAGGCAGGAGTCTAGAGATGTGTTGCACATCATGTGAGACGTGCTGACCTCTGATAGTACCATCAACACGATTCAAATATATATATATTTATTCCAACTGTAAAAACAACTGATCAATACTTTTAATTTCCACTGTCAATACAAAGAGTATATAAACAGTACAAAAACACAGCTTAAAAGTAATACCAGTATGGGGTACAGACGACAAGGAGTGGGGTTTATAAAGCTACAACGATAATAACACTCATAAAACATAGGAGACATTACTTGTGTTTTGGAGGAGCAAACTCCCATGGAGTTTAGTGTTTGAGAGCTAAAAGCAGCTAACAATAAACAACTCCCAAGGACAAGTACACGGAACCAAAGTTTCAAAAGAATAATTTTACTTCGTTATATTTTTGCTAAGCCATTGTCAAATTCTTGCAAGGAAAAGTATGAAATTTATATCCATGGACCCGATTATTTGATACATATTAAAGCGATTTCGGTTGCATGTCCTTAGGAATGACTTGGAAGGTGTTTTGATTGATATTTATGCTGCAAAACATGCGATTGTTAAAAGAAAGCAATTACGTGTAATGACCGAATAACAACCGCAGCTTCGTGTATTCAAAAAGATTTCATTATCATCGATCTTGGACGAAGATTCAATGGCAAAAGTTACAGGCGAAAGACTCCCTTTAAGCACGAAGCTGCTACCTTTAGCCGATTAGCTAACTGGTATGCATATGCCATCTAACGTTAATGTTTCATACGCGTTCACTTCGTCTCACCTCGTCCACACTAAGCTCCTGCAGCGTGGGAACCTCCAACGTCGTAGGCATGTCGGCTAGGCAGCACAATGGAGTTCAAGACCAAAAAACAGAAAAAAAAACAAAACACCGCTAAGCGGGGATGAAAAAAGACAGCACTCTAGATCCTCGTCTGGTTCCAGGACGAGCGACGAGGCCGCTGGGAAGGTCAGTGTACTGCGCCTTACGTGTGTCGGCTGGAGGGCGGCGCGTTTTGATGACGCAACCAAGACGCCCGACTAGACCCGCGTGCGCCACCAGTTCAAGCTTTATCCGAACGTTCTCGTGTACCTCGTCAGTCGAGCTTCACTTGAAAATTAGAAAACAGCTCTCAATCCAAAGAATAAAAACAAACCAGACGTTACACTCAGTGTCGGCGAGTTTTAGAAAACAGACATGCCCTTTTAAAACGTCTCCGCGACTGCTGCCTCACGTGCAGGATGGGTTGGTATCATGTTGCCATGGTAACAGCAAAACCAGCTGCCATCAACGCCACCGGTGTGTTTCTGTTAGGTTTGAGGATCAGGTGTATCCACGAATTTAGTCCCATGGAGTTCATTGGAAGCTCATTTAAAGGAGAGACTAAAAATGGCAGGTACATTAAAAGGCATTCGGTTGAATAGAATACAAATGGCAAAGTTTTTGCTAACCCGGCGCTTCACGGAGGGCCGAGTGCTAACTCAACCCCAGCCTCCTTGTCCCTGCCCCACAGGATGGACGGGAACGGAGAGTACACATTTCCCACGGATACCAAGTATGTGGGCGAGCTGAAGGACGGCATGTTTCACGGGAAAGGAGTTCTGCACTTTCCAAATGGAAGCAAATACGAGGCCACCTGGGTGAACGGCATTGCCAAGGAGGTGAGGAGAGCCGCTGAGTGTGTGGATGTGGTTTTGTGTGCGTGTGTATGTCACACTGCAATGCATCCACTCGGGTCACGCCTGTGTGTTTCACATTGGTTATACTCAATATTACATCTGGTCCCTTTTAGCAGTCATTCGCCGGCATTGTCCCAGTTAATTAGGTTTCTCTGCCTTCTCCCTCATTATGATATTTTCTCCTCTGTTCTGAAAAAAAAAAAAAAAAATCACGGGCTTTTGCCACAACAGCAATCACCCCAATTATTATCATCATTTCAGACGCGGGTCATTTGAAATGATAGCCGCCCTTGACCATGACTAACCTCAACCAAGACTGCACTGCACCTGCACTGATGCCAGTCTGACCTGTATTAATAAAAAACAGTGCTCAGCCATCTCAAATTCATCCTCCTTAAGTTGTACCTGGCGTGCAGCTCACTGTGCAGCAGTCCGTACAAACCTGAGAGTTAAGGTTCAGGTTGTGTGGAAATATTGGCTCAGATGACTAAACCTCTGCTTTGAAATATACTACTTTTGCTTCTGCTGTGTTAAAGTATTACCTGGTGTTATTGTCTATGACTAATAATAATAATAATTTATCCTTTATTAATTCCCATGGGAAAATTCTTTCTCTGCAATTAACCCATCATGGATGAACCATGAGCAAAAGGCTCAGTTAGGGGTTCAGTGTCTTGCTCAAGGAGGAAGAGCTGGGGAATCGAACCAGGAACTCTCCGATAATAAACATTTCATAGAAAGTGAAAATAATATGAATGCATGCATGTGGTTCCAAGAGTTCGTTATAATTTTTTTAAAAGGTCCTGAATCAATGCTGGTGGACAAGTCATGACAGTTCACTGTGACATCACATACAGTGAGGTTTCCCTGTGTGACATCAGCTTTCCTTATCCCACCATAGGAGGGGGGAGTCCTTATGCTCAAGCTGTGCCCTCTACACATAGCTTTCCCCTCTCCAGTGCTTTGTCCTCTGCATGCTTAACATGTATAGAGAAACTTTATTGGATACTTCTGATACTTCTAGGGACACCTATTTTGTTGCCATGGTGTACCCATCCATCCATCCATCCATCCATCCATCCATCCATTTTCCACGGGCTGGGGTCATGTCCCAGGGGCAGGAGCCAAAGCAGGGAGACCCAGACTTCCCTCTCCCCAGCTCTTCCGTGGGAATACTGCAGTCTTCCCAGGCCAGCCAGGAGACAAAGTCTATTATATAACCAATTTACTATAGAATGTACCAACCCAATTTACTACTCTACAATCACATAATTTTTGAAAATGGCTATTAACTGTTTAGGATCAGTAAGATTAAAATAATTATACAAACTAAGATTTGCCTATTAATAATACAAAAAGTATGTTTGTTGTTTGTGTTGGTGTCTCTGTGTGTGCACTGATGGGCGGGGGTGTGGTTACAGGGTTTAAGGCTTAAGGTTTAAGTCCAAAAGTCCTCACTACAGATACTCACTGTTTGGAATGAGGACTCAGGGCTGCAATCGGTTAATTTGAGCTTCATTCATTTTGCAAGTGTCTCATGGGTCCGGGATTCTAGAAACACACACACAATGGCACAACTCAGCATTAGTTTCATCAGTACGTCTCAAGAGCGTCATTTAACTTTTACTATGAAAGTTTAAAACCAATATGTTGTCTCACCAACTGTAAGCCATTATCGATCAAGTATACAAATAAACCAGTTTTACATGTGTATTCCCCTCAAAGCAACACCATCTTCTTTGTGATTGCAAAAGAACATGGGAGGGGGGGGTACTGTTTCTAATATACAAATTAACCTTTTTTTGTTTTGTTTTTTTTTATTTTTTGGAACTGATGTCTCATTCCACAGAAAAAAAGCCTACACAAAGCTATTGTGACAGTTTACCCAGTTTACCAAGACACATAATCCCTCCGCTGTCCCCCTGGTACTGTAACCTCAGACAAATACCTCATGGAGATTCATCTCTTGAGATTTCTGCCTCGAACGAATAGGGGGCAGGGGTTATGATTGCTTCAGGGACTTGAATATGACACTTGAAATTTTCATCAGCAAGCTCATCTCTCCGTTAAACTGTGACTGTGGTATGTAAGATAACCCCCAGGCCTGGCTTTCAACAGTTTTTTGCTGGAACTCATTTCCCACTAACAAAATATTTCAAGTGAAACCAGCAAGTAAACAATGAGGCCTGCAAATGATCTTGAGTAACAAGGACATTTTTTTTTCTCCCTCCGCTTTGAGGAGGAAGAAGATGTGGATGTCATAAAGAATTGGCAGATGGAGATTAAACTATCTGCATGGTATCATTTGGGGACAGTTTTTTCGAGTAGGTCTCCGAGGGGAAGATGAAATTAATTTCCTGTGTCTCTTGATTGTGTTTCCTAACAAGGGGTCATTCACCTTTGCCGATGGTCTGCAGTATATGGAGACAAACTGGGACTACTGCAATGGTCATGACCGACGTTTCTACAGCGAGAGGTGCCATGGACTCAGGCCTGCAGGTTATCTTTGTTTGGTTGTTTATTTGGGTCACATAAAGTTGTGCCTGCACGTAAATTGGAAAAAAAAATCTTTGAGTCCATAAGTATCTCAATGAAAGGGCCAAATGTGTTAATTTGATGAACTTCTATGTGTTTATTTTCCCCAAATAATGAAAAAACAACATAGATGTAGTTTAACCTCTGTGTTTGGACCAAATGTCAGACAGTCATACTGTCTGTACTGTCAAAATTTCTGACTTCAGAGATTACTGGCTAAAGTTATACTTATAATGATAATAATGAGAAGAAGTTAAAGGCCCTGAGCTAAACTTTACCTATAAATCCTTCGCCTTTCAGTTATACTTGGCGCACAATGTACAGAGCACTAGGCCGGTCAATATATACTGAAATTAACTGGGCTTGACCCAAGATTATTAATGACGTTACGTTCAGTTTCTCTCTATTGTATATGTTGGCTAAAGTTCCGTGAATACTGCATTGAATCTCTGATAATGGATAGGTTTCAGATTTGACTATGTATTTCTAAAATTTGAAATTTTCATCAAATGAATTACCTTGCCAAAATTTGTTAATTTCTGACTGGGCAAGTGTTTGCGGTTATTTTTTGATATTAGCTCATTTCTTATTTTGAAATTTTGATTTGCTTTTTGAAATATTTACTTGTTTACATGAAGGTTATTTTTATTAATTTTGTTTTGTCCTTTTATCAGTTTATACCATGCTAATGTTTTGATATCCCCTCTCGTACTCTACTACATTGTTAAATGTATGTCTTTTGCAAAAAAAGAAACTAATCAGCAAATTTTTACTATCTACTTAATAACCATTGATTTGTCCTTCTGTAGATTGAGATACTGTATTATGTGTTCCAATTTTGACTTTTAAAACCCTTGATAAGACATCAAAATGGGTTGATATATATATATCTATGCAGCATTATAAATATAGTATAGAATACTCCTGTTCACATAGCATGGCCTTCTGGCCAGTTCCTAATGACATGAGATCATCACCAGCTGGTTTCATACATATCGGATTGTCCCTTAAATCTCTGATTTTGCTGGTGCAGGTGAATCTCAGCTGACAGATCTCCACCCTCCGCGAGAAGTTCCAGACTGCTGCTACGACTGCGGAGATGGCTTCTACGATCCCAATACCAGAGTGGTCACTTCCTACACAGGCTTTTTCCTCAGGAATGCAGGTGACTGCAAGATGTTCTGCTACATGTACAGCCATGTCTTTTAAACAATTACATAGGGTTTCAAATCATCATTAGGCTCTCAAGCTGCTAAATAATGAAGTGCGATATGTTAACAATGCACTTCAAGATAAAGAGAAATAAAGAGAAGGGGGCAATCCGTGCAACAGGATAACACAAAACATGACACATGTCACATCGGTTACTTAGCAACCTGCAGTACTACTTCTACAGAGTTACCTAATGATTGTTCTCACTGACACAGGACAAGGAAAGACAGAGGTTCAATGTGCGTTTTGGTGATTTCTATTAATCTACCAGGGGAACCCCGGTGCTTTGGTTGACCTTAATGTGGGCACTGCGCAGACACTTTACTCAAGGTCACTGTGGATGCACTGGAAGGGTTAAGGAGCAAATGGCTTTGTGCTTTTTCTTTCAATTTTTTTTGTACTTCTTTTGCTGCTGTAAAATAATGCAGCCTCAGTGTTGCACACGCCCGTGTCTCCCCAAGCCAGCCTCAGAGGGACATAGGCCAGTGTCTCCCTGAGCCGTTCCTAAGCCGGATAAATGCAGAGGGTTGCATCAGGAAGGGCATCTGGCGTAAAACTTTTGACAAAACCAAAAATGCAAATCAGTCGTAATAGCCAGATCATACTGGATCGGTCCAGGCCCAAGTTAGCAATGACTGCCATTGGTACCGATGACCTACAGGGAACCAATGGAAACTAGGCTACTGTAGTTCAAAGAAGGAGAGGAGGAAGGCGTGTTTGGAAGCAGAGAGAGAAGGCGAAAGGCAAGAGTCTGGGACTAAGAGTAGGGACTTTGAATATTGGGACTATGACAGGATAAGGTAGAGGGCTGGTTGACAAGATGCAGAGAAGGAAAGTTTATATATTGTGTGTCCAGGAGACCAGGAGGAAAGATAGTAAGGCTAGAAGCTTAGGAGCAGGCTTTATGTTGTACTACCATGTTACTGACAAGAAGAGAAATGGAGAAGGAGTTATTTTGAAGGAGGAGTTTGCTAGGAACATTCTGGAGGTGAAAAGAATGTCAGATAGTCTGAAACTGGAAATTGAAGGTGTGATGCTTAATGTTGTTAGTGGCTATGCCCCGCAGGGGGATGTGACTTTGAGGAAAAGTTCTGGAATGAGCTAGATGAAGTGATGTAGGGAGTGCAGGAGTATATACAGAGAAAGTGGTTAGCAAAGAAGAAGTGGGATACTGAGAGGACTGAAGAGAACAAACAGGAGTACATATAGATGCAACGTAAGGTATAGATAGAGGTAGCAAAGGCAAAACAAAGAGCGTACGATGACCTGTATGCTCAGTTGAACAATAAGAAGGAAGAGAATGATCTATACAGGATGGCGAAACAGAGAGATAAAGATGGAAAGGATGTATAACAGGTCCGGGTGATTAAGGCTACAAAGAAATGTAGAAATGTATTGACGTATGTATTGTTAGAAGAGTGATGGGACGATGGAAAGAGTACTTTGAAGAGCTGATGAATGTGAGAAATGAAAGAAGCAAGGGTAGAAGAGGTGAGTATTGTAGACCACTAAGTAGCACAGATTAGTAAAAGTGAAGTGAGGAAGGCACGGAAGAGGGTGAAGAGTGGAAAGGCAGTTGGTCCTGATGATATACCTGTGGAGGTGTGGAAGTGTCTTGGAGAGGCAGCGGTAGAGTTTCTTATCAGAATATTCAACAGAATCTTAGAGTGAGAAGATGCCTGAAGGATGGAGACAAAGTGTAATGGTGCCCATTTTTAAGAATAAGGGGGATTTGCAGAATTGCAGCAGCTATAGAGGGATAAAGTTGATGAGCCATACAATGAAGTTATGGGGAAGAGTACTGGAAACTAGACTGAGAGCAGAAGTCAGCATTCGTGAACAGCAGTATGGCTTCATGCCTATAAAGAGTACCACAGATGCAGTATTTGCTTTGAGAATGCTAATAGAGAAATACAGAGAAGGCCAGACGGAACTGCATTGTGTTTTTGTAAACCTAGAAAAAGTATATGACAGGGTGCCAAGAGAGGAGCTCTGGTGTTGTATGAGGAAATCTGGAATGGCAGAGAAGTATGTTAGACTGGTGCACTTGCTAGCTGTGAGACAGTGGTGCAGTGTGCTGTAGGGGTAACAGAGAAGTTCGAGATGGAGGTGGGATTCCATCAGGGACCAGCTCTGAGGCCCTTCTTGTTTACAGTGCTGATGGACAGGCTGACAGATGAGGTTAGACAGGAATCTCCATGAACCATGATGTTTGCAGATGACATTGTGATCTGCAGTGACACTAGAGAACAGATTGAGGAAAATCTAGAGAAGTAGACGTATGCGCTGGAAAGGAGAGGAATGAAAGTTAGTCGCAGCAAGACAGAGAATGTATGTGTGAACTCAGGTGGAATGGGGAGGCTACAGGGAATGGAGTTCAAGAAGTTGGAGGATTTCAGGTACTTGGGGTCAACATTCCAGATCAACGGAGAGTGTGGAAAGGAGGTGAAGAGACGGGTTCAAGAAGGTTGGAATGGGTGGAGAAAAGTGTCAGGGGTACAATGCGATAGAGGACTATCAGCCAGAATGAAAGGAAAGGTGTACAAGACAGTTGTGAGACCAGCAACGCTGTATGGCCTAGAGACAGTTACAGTGACGAAAAGACAAGAGGCAGAGCTAGAGGTTGCAGAGATGAAGATGCTAAGGTTCTCTTTGGGGGTGACCAGGATGGATAGGATCAGGAATGAGTCTATCAGAGGAACAGCACATGTAAGATGTTTTGGAGAGAAGGTCAGAGAAGCCAGACTGAGATGGTTGCGTCATGTATAGAGAAGGGGTAGTGAATATATTGGTAGAGGGATGCTGGAATTGGAGCTGCCAGGTAGGAGGTCTCGAGGAAGACCAAAGAGATGATTTATGGACGTAATGAGAGAGAATATAATGGTAGTTTGTGTGAGAAAGGATACACAGAATAGGTTTAAATGGAGAGGGTTGATTCGCTGTGGCGACCCCTGAAGGGAAAAGCCAAAAGGAGAAGAAAAGAAGAAGATGCTGCTTCACCATTCATCTTTTTTTCACATTATAAGTAACAGAAGGGGCACTCTCCTTTTGTGACATCACAGCTCCCCCCGCCAAGTTTACCTCAGGTTCATAGTTCATGTTTATCATTTCAGTCTTCTTTGAGTCAAATTTTTAGCTTGGTTTTAATTATTAATGTTGAACTATATTTTTAAGTCAAAGATGGAACTAGTTCTCCTCTCCTGACATTCCAGTTTTTGAGTTCAATTTACTTACTTATGTATTTTTCAATCATATACATTGGCTGTTTTCTTGAGTATTTGTACCTCAAAGCATCACCTTGCAACGTCTGCCGGAAATGCATTTCAGTGGGCTGGCTCAATTGCTTAGGGACGAATTTTCACCTGCTGACATTTTTTTATATGAAACTATGTTATGGAAGACTGACAGACAGGGCCACTCATTTGTTTTCCTACAGTTGAAATATTCTTTTTCATGTTTGGGGAAGATAGGGGGCCCTTTTATTACAAAGGTTTTCAAGCCCATATTCTAAAATCTATGAATTATTCTTTAAATTCCAACACAAATTCCCATGGTTACCGAAATATTTAAAATGTCACCTGCAAGTAAGGGCTTTAGAAAGAAAAGAAAGAAAGAAAAATAATTACTATTTTTTGGAGGTCATGACAATGATGTTGGAATATTATCAGAATAAGATTTGATACTATGAGTATTGAGTCATAATTCTTACTGAAAATAGAGTTGATATATGTGGCGAATAAGCCTACAGTCATTCAACAACTTTACAAGATATTTACAAGAATAAAATCATTGAGAATCTTTCTCATTGTTCCCTGGGAAACTCCATCATCTCTTTGAATGGCTGGCAAATGTAAACACTGACTTCCAGCCACTTCCTCTCACAAATGTGGACAATTCTTCCAAGTCCTTGCGGTTCTTCCATCAGATTAGACATAATTTGGCTCTGAAACACTGGATTGTCATTGGGATCTCAAACGGCCGTGCAAATGATTAAGTAGCTCCTTTCTCATGAAAGTGATACTGCCGTGGCACAGGAGGTATAGCAATCGTCTTTGGAACCTAACATTCCTGGTTCAATTTCCAGCTCCTCCTAGTGTGTTGAAGTGTTGTTGAGCAAGAAGCAAGACACTGGACCCCTAATACCTCCCCTGGCACTGGTTGACGGCAGCTCATGGTTCATCAATGATGGGTTAATTGTAGAGAACACATTTCCCCACAAGGGATGAATAAAGGATAAATTATTATCAGAAAAGATGCTACCCATTTCCAACTCTTTTTCTTTTATATGATATAATTTAGCCCAATAAAATTCAAATTTGATTTTCATACTTTTTCAATATGAATCCCCTAATACTCCCCCAATACTGTTTTTATTCTCGTAATAGTTTACCATTAATTCCTCTCATATTTCTATTTTGTTTTCATGATTTAAATCTTGTAAACGTCCTTCTGTGGACCCCAAAGGGGTTTCCATCAAAGTGGCTAATTCAGGCATGATAAGCCATTTCATATGGACATGCAAAGAAGAATTTCATTCTCCATGTAAAGATTCCAGATGTCAGGAGATAATGTTTGTACATCCTGCAGCCGGTACTCTATGTGATGTCCACAGAATTAAAACTGTGCACAGTCCCCCATCGGCAGGTGTTTAGACAGTACCTCCAGCTTTGGTCCGGTTTTCCTCCATGGTTTCACACATGTCCGGGCACAAACCAAGCATCTCGTCGGCTTATCCTTTGAAACTAAGTTTGCTTTTGTGTCGGACTTATTTCGTGCGAGGCCTTTCTGTCTTTGCCATTTTCTAATAACTTAAGCCTGGAAATCAAACAGCATGGCCATATGGGAAGGATTTGATAACGCTGAACCTGTTCTGCGATGTTAAACGCTCAATCCCTGGAATCTCTGATGGAGGATTATTACTACAAGTCATCTGATAAGCATGATTCTCTAGGCTATGCTTTCGTTGTTTTCTTTTTGTTATTTGTTAAAAGGGGAAAATTCAAGACACATTTTATGCTGAACAGATGCCCAGTTTTGGAACTTCTGATTTGAGGCGAACGCAGTTTGTCAGGTGTCCAGCGGGGAATTCCTGTAGTGTGACATCATCTGCTCATCATGTCTCCCCTCCACGGTCTTACATTAGCAGACAATGTCATTAAATAGGCTAATTGAACAGAAATTGACGTAACAGTATAAACCCCTCAAGATGTATCTTCACGTTATCCAGGGGCCCTCAAACAGATTTTTATTTCCTGTGTGTCAAATTGGTAGGTAGATTCAAATCTAGACTCTTGTTTTACCTGAGACCATTTCAATATTCAGCTGCTCAGATATTTTCATAAAAACACTTGCAGGATGATTTTTTGGTGGCCTGTGCTCTACCTTGTGCAAGATGTACACTAACGATTCATTAGCTTAGCAAACAAAACTCAGATTTTCAGAGGTAAATTATTGAGCTATTGGCACTGACCTTTTTCAGCATGTATCCAATAAGGACCAGCCACTGTTTCATTTCATATTAGTCTCTGACAGACTGTATCCATATCTGTATATTCTTGATAACCTTTATCGATTAATACTTTCTATGTATATACAGTATATGATCGCTTTGCTGTGTTTACACTCTAAGGTTCTTGCTTAACAGCATTCAGTATGAATGCACGCTTTGACCTCACTGTCAGTACGGTTCGACCGTCCTGCTACTTGACCCCTTTAACAACCTGAAAAATGTAACAAAAAATGGTTCAGTGGTAGAGTGTGTCTTTCATGTATGAGGTCCTGGGTTCAATCCTCAGCATCTTCACTATAAGTCACTTTGGATAAAAGCGTCTGCCAAATGACTGTAATGTAATGAAAAGGTCACCCCGATTTTCCTTCCCAAATGAAGTGTAGCTTCGGTCCGATTCCAAGTTATAAGTCTTTCGTTTCTGAATCGGACCAATCTCATTGAAATTATTGCAGCTGCAGCTTTTAAATGCTGTTTCAATTTCATAAACATATAACATTAATATAAGACAATATTTGACATTGTGCATAAGCAGCACTCATTCTTTAACTATTTTTGTAATGAATTGTGCTGACAGTACTTGATAGATTCAAGCTATCTACCGATATCAATGCTGAACTGTTTTTACCCCCAAATATTAGTTACGATCCATAAATCCAGCAACGCTCTTTTCATATCTCTTTTCATCATGCATTAACGTCACCATTAATCACTTCTTCATACAGTGCAATCCTAATGCTGCCTTTCATTTTAGAAAGAGCAAAAGAATTTAAATCACCTGTTTTTTTTTTTGTTAGTTTTTTTTTTTTTTTACAATCTTTCAAATTTCTGGCCTCTTGAGTCCAGTTTTATTCTGCATGTTGATTTAATTCCCCGTTTGTACTTTTAACAAATGTGTACACATGTCAAGATACGACCTGGCAGAAGCAATGGCATGACTCATGGTCTCCCAAAGGTAGGAACGAATTTTGGAGAGAATATTTGTATTTTGTGTTACAATGAGCTACTTGCAACATAATATAGATTCGTTCCACCGGCATGTCCAGGAGGAAAGAAAAGACGATCCGCATCCTCGCCAGATGTCATCGGCTTGTGTAAGAAGACAAAAATATGATTTGCAATCCTCTTCCTTGATGCGGCTTGTTCGTAGTCATTATGGCTCTGGTATTGATCAGTGGAATGACAGAAAGAGAGATGTGGAGCGAGAGAACAAGAGCGGATGAGAAGGAGAGATTATTTAGAGACTGCAATGGGGAAAAAAAGAGGGGAACTGAGCACTTTCCAACAATATCCTGACTCTGTTTTGAATTACATAAATATGAAGTCAAACAGGAACTATTTAATTGCTGTGTGCCTTTTATGACATTATTCTATTCTCGTGTGTGTGTGTAGGGGGGGGTGTAGCTTGAATACTATATGCACAAAAAAATGACTGTTTCCTTGACAAATTTGTTCTTCAACGGCAGGATGTTCAAGCTCATTTTTCGGTGGGAGCAGGCGCAAAAGTAGAACATATTTCCCAGTGGTTTCCATTCAGGATGAGCACTGCAGTGATGATGGGACATGGTTTCGGTTGTACAATCGTTGTAGGGTGTCCAATGGTGTTGGACGTGGACAGAGGAGGGAGCTCCCTGTGCCCTCACTGAGATGGAGGACAAAGAAAAGGTCATGATTGAAAAGGCGCCTATCTAGAAAAGCTGAAAAAAAAAACCAACCAAAATCATATGGAACTATTTTAAACCTGATGATTCATGTTTGACCCTTTGACATTGTTGCTAGGAGGCCTGAACTTTGGCCACTGGCCACATTTAACCTCTCTGCAAAGTCCTGCACTCCTTAGTTACTGTTGCTAACGTGAACAAACAGTCGTCTCTGGAACGGAGCCAAGCAGCAAAACAATAGGATCTGTTGCTAATATTCCCCGAGAGCATATAGATTATTTTTAGCGTTGAACTGATTTCTTGTCATACCAGGGCTGCCCTGAAACCTGCTGGGCTGTTTGTCATGGACAAGTCGTAGACACGGTAGAGATTTAAGAGCCAGAAATATGAGCAAATTCCTTGATAATAGACATTTCTGACCCTACATTCAGTCTTTTTTTTGAGCAAATCCACAGTATTACCACAAAGCTCAAGCCGCACACTAATCTGCAGATTCCCTCCTGCTTCAGTCCCAGCTGGTCAGCCATTACTACTAGTGTACAATGATACCACTCACTAATGTGCATTTTAAGGAACTTACACTTTACTTAAGCATTCCTATTTGATTCCGTGACTCTGTCACATTTCTGAAGGAAGTATTGTACCAGACTCACAGCTTTTTCTTATCCCCTTCATCTCCATCGAAAATACATTTATCATCGCAACCGGTAGATTTTTGTTTGTGATCAGCTGGCGGATTATGTTTCTCTCTGGTTTCAGTAAATTTTCCCATGGGTTAAACTAAATCAACTATTTCAGCTGGAAATGTATCAATATCAAATGTATCATCAGGGATCAAAAAGAAAAAAGTGTCCTTTTTTAACTTTTCAGAGATATGTAATTCTGACAGTTTTAATGGTGTTTTAGATAAAATGACACAAATTTATTAACTTGTTAAGTATTGCCTCAACCTCTTAACTTTGACAGCGGTAATACATTTTGAATCCTAAGACTAGCTTATTTTTTACATGTACATACTTTTGTTTATTTAACTTGAGCTCTCATTGATTTTATAAGATTTACTGACATCAAGGATCTGAAGAATTTCTTCATGGGTCCAGGATCTTTTCCTCTTGGTTTAGCACTGAGACGATGTTCCTCAGAGCTTGTGAAAGTCATGCTACAACCAGGTTATGATTATGTTATTGTTGAAATTACCTGACAGCTTGCAAAGTCATGAAAGTGACCTCAACCTGTAAGATTTGCAGCGGGACTGTCCGAAATAAAATTAACTACTGTACATAACAGAATAGCAGCCAAGGAAGACCTCTTTACTTTTGGTACATTTTGCCAACTGTACTAACATGCCGGACTTTTACTCATAGTGGGGTACTGTCACAGTGTGGTCTTAGTACATTTGCTGGCGAGAAGGGTCTGAATGCTTCATCCAAGACTGAATTATACCACAGAATATGTGACAGCTCTAATTTCCTCCTTATGTACTATATTATAACCAAGAGGGTCGGTCCTCAGTCATATTTTATTTTTTTATTTATTTTTTGTCGTGGCAGGATTCTGCAGCCACCGGGCCAACTTTAAAAAAAAACACACACACTTAAAAACATTAAATTACGATGGAGAACCAGGATTTTTCCTTAACGTTTTGAGAGCCAGCGATGTCTGAGGAAATATCACGTGGGCCTTTAGCAGAAATAGATCCAGACGTATATGATGGTTTAATTTGCCAATTTGCATATAATAGAGGAGCGAACTGTTGGCCTTGGCTCAGGTCTGCACTCTCGAAGTGCACTTGTTATTGTTGATTTAAGATTTAATGGTCATGTGTGTGTTATTGAAGGGTGGAAGGGGAAGGGTGGGGGTGGAAGGTTCAGGGGGGGATTCATTCTCCCAGCAGAATCAAATGAGCAGAGAAAAGCCTTTTACTGCCAAATACCACTTTGAATAAGTTGACGTGAGTGTTTCTGACTGGAGAGGGGGGTTAGCGGTTCGGTCCCTGGTTTCTCCTGCCCACACATCAAAGTGTCCTTTAGACTCTGAGCCCCCCCAAGCGACTCCCCGAACATAGAGCTCCTCCGCAGGAGCCGGTGGGCCAAGTTCAACCCGAGACTGATCCTGGTTCTAATTGATCCACTCAGTTCGCCCTGCAAAGCCTGTTTTACTGATTGGTTTTGTCAATCAGTTCGACCCCTGGCTGCCCCCGATCCTCCCAGTGTCAAAAAATGAAAACAGCATTACAAGGTCCTTCACTAATGCATTTGTCAAAGTCATAGAAGTGACAGGGAATACTTAACGTACTTGTTAGTATAGTCATGATTAATAGGTGATTTATTAGCATGTATGTTAGCAGCTTATTAGTGGTTTTCTTAATGGCATCAAAGAACTTGTTAATGTCTTTCTGTGCACGATAGATTGACTGAAAGTGTTCCTTTTAATTGGCTGTAAATTGTGGAGTACGAAATCTTTGTGTGGAGAAAAGGCAACCCCAAAACAGGGAACCTTTCAGGTTTGATATTGATCAAAACAGCCAGTGAATTAGTTTTGAACAAGAACTCGGTTTGGGATTAAAGGCCTTGATTAAGCGACTGTCAACAGTCCATGTTGAATATCCGAAGCATATTGTCTGAAGTACAGGCACCGGAGATTCGAATTCCTTCATGATGTGGCCAAATCGGCCTTGAGAGCACAAGAACAGAACACATGGTTCCAAGGGGGTCATAGACCTTTAATTTATTCACCAGGTTGTTGGCCAAATAACTGATTGGTTGCTCAAAGCTCATCTTTCATCTTGTTGTTGGGGAGCATAAGCCCAGAAGGTTCATCCAACACGGGTGTTATGGTACAAACCACATTAGCCTCCTGCTGATAAGGACTGACTTCGAAAAAGGACGTGACCAGCACCACTTTGATATTGTCACTTCACACTTGACATTTCACACTTCACACTTCACACTTCACAACTGATCATGCAGCTGTGGACATCGAACACCTAAACTAAAAACTTTCATGGTTGTGAATTATCAAAGAAAAGGCAAATTACAAACATGATTTAAATCATTTTGCCAACAACTGAAAGAATAAAATCACAGGGGAACCATCTTTGCATACCTTACAACACTGCGATGTTGATGCATAAATAAAACCACCTTTCATCCTGTTCTCAGTTTTCAGCACCAAAGTTCGCCTGCGTAGTGGATTTGACATTCGTGTCACGATATGACCTGATTTTTCTATTATTTGTGTCGGGCACTCAACACCGAACGCACCTCTGCTTATCTCGGCCCCGTCACGCCCTCTTAGATCATCTTGTAGTTTAATTTGTCGACGCTGATGAGGCTCAGAGATGCAGCACTTCACGGTTTCAAATTTTTTAATGAAAGACAGGAACAAGAAGCAAGGCCACAGCTGCACAGTCGAACCTCTGCAGCGGACTGACTGCCCAAGTGTGTTGTGTTACTGCAAACAAGCGCACACACACACACACACACACACACACACACACACAGTTGGTTATGTATATTCTGTCTTAGAAAGAGGTGGCTTCATTTTGCAGCGTTTGCAGCAGCAGCAGCTTCAGTGGCAGCCAAATATGCTGCCATATTGTTTATAGCACTTTCCTGTTTCTGGAATAAGCACTTCCTTTTGAGAGTCGGCACAGAAACAGTTCCACACTGAAAACATTCCACTGCCAAGGAAAACACCTCCGGTGACACAAACTGCAGGCCCTCCCTTTGTCCCCCGTCCAGCTGAGGTGTTTCACAGACAGATAACATCAGCCCCTGCCGCCCCTGGGAGTGGAACATATCCTCGTGCCGAAACCCCGCTGGACCAAAAAAATAAATTCCAACAAAAAAGGCGAATTCATCCAATGAGCAGTGATGGATCGTCTTATAAAAGCAGGAACCAGTTTTCTCTGACGTGGCGTTGCAAGAGCCGCTCTGCTGTTGTTTTGAGCCTTTCACCTTGTCTTTGGCTACGAGCTTACCCATGGAACAACCTCGGAACACAACACATGGTAGAAAAAAGACAAAACACGTCACGTGTCTGTTTGTAAAAAGCCAATGTGTCCTTGGTGTTGACTTAAAACATAGTTAGTTTTTGACTGTTGAATGTTTTGGGGGTTTGGGGTTTTTTTTCGATGCGAACAAAAATTTGCAAGGACATCCCGATAAATCAGCAATACTCAGACCCAAAATGAGGTTTCCATTTACAATTCATGTGTTGTTGAATTGTAGACATACTGACGTCATGAATCCTCAAATATTTACACACTTACAAGGCTAGTACATAGAAACAAATTCGTTTATATCTGTTTTATTGTGTATTGAACGTTGGGAATCTGAAATTCTGAAGTAATTTTTCACAAGAAAAGTCCCGCACAATGTTAACAATGTCAGAAATGTCACCCTTTTTTTTGCTTGCATTGCCTTTGTGTGCCTGTTCTCTCTCAGCTATTAGGCTGGAAGGAAACACTTTCCCCACTGAGTGTATTTTAAAGATTAAGATAAACAGGCCGAAAGGGGGGTTGGCATTATCGCTTCCACACACTCCGAGTCTTGTGTATATTGGACAAAGGTCGTTCCTGCAGGTTACATTCGGGGTGGACATTAGGGGACACTCGACGTCCGTGACAGACCTGAGGCCCATAATCAGTCTGAGTCACATTGACAATCACAGAAGTCACATTTCTCCACTTCCTGCTCATTAAACGTGAATAATTTATGGCTTCTTTTTCTTTAGGACGACAATAGGTTGGGGATCTTTCAGGCCGATGACGTCATCTTGGGCCTTTAACCATTTTTCTATTGTTTAATTGGACCAGCAGAATCGGGGCTGAAAACAAATCTAGCTGCGGTATCAGTATTGACAGAGTGAGCAAAAAGAAAATATCCTAAATTCTTCCATTAAAAACTCAAGTTGAAAAAGAACCCGGCCATGGACATTTGTAGGACGCCATCTTATGTTCTCAGAATTTGACAGAATGGTTGATTAAATTGATTAAGAAATAATCCTTATTAATCTGTGAAACAAAAAAGTAAGAAAAAAATGCACCTTCCAGAAGAAAAGAAGTCACAAAATTGTCTTGTCATGCTCCAAATGGACTATATCCCTCCTTTGTCACCTAATACTTTTGTTTTTCCAAAGGTTTTTACTTTTTTAAAATTATTTTTTAAATGATTCTGTCAGGAGATAAACGTCAGTGAAATAATTGCCCCGAGATCAAGAAAAACGAGAAAAGTTTCAACTAAGGTGTCAAAATGAACAAATTGGGGGAAAAAAATAAAGGACATCTAACAAAAGTGAAATATATCACAAGATAGCACCAACCCGACAATGATGCAGCCACCTGTGTCCTCGGACAGCTTAGCTAACAATTTCACGCAACTTAAATTCTGAGATAAACACCACCATCCAGTCTCAAGAGGGCAGAATTACAGAAAATGTGAAAAATGCCTCAATCTAATTATCATTAAGGCAAGTTTTGGGTTTCCGGCTAATCGAGGTCGGCCTCGCGGTCACACGCCCCCCTGCCCATTTTAATAATTACCTTCTCATGGTGACAAAGGCAGCTGAAAATGTTTGCGCGGCAGCTGCCGCCGCTCCTGATAACTTGAATTGACCTCCTGATCGGAGCAGGTAGAAGGAGCTGCTGCCAGAAGGAGGAAACACGGGTGGGGATGGGGGCGAGCGGGTTTGCGCTTGAAGTGGCTGTTAGCCTTGATGCCCATCCCCATGCAATTACACACAATCACTGTGGGGTGTACAGTGGTGGAGCAGGGGGAGGGGTTGGGGCTTCAGACCTGCACACTCGGCCTACAATGGAGCCCCCTCGCGCAGTGGAACCTGGGGGTGACGCCCGCGAGCCGCTCAAGTGCGTGCAGCTGCGCGCGCTCCAGAATAAACCTCACTTCCCCTGCAATTAGCTACTCATTTCACTGGTGACAATGGAAAACTGGTTTATTATCAGCTCCTCTGGCTGCCTTTTCAGGTTTAAAGAACAGACAAAAAAAAGATGAAGGAGAGGGAGCGAAAAAAATCACAGTCCGTTTTTGAGGAGGGAGGATTTAGTATTTATCGGTGTCTGAAGTGGCTCAGAGAAGTTATTTTCTCCTAATTGTGAGCTTGATTTGACAAAATTTACCCGGGACCTGAATGGCACTTCACCGCTGCAGCTTCACGCACAGAATGACCCGCGGTTTAATTATCCCCCCCGACTAGTTATTAGAGATTTGATTTGGACGTTTTAAGTGAGTGCGTCTCCTCGCTTTGGATCCTTCAGTTTATAGGCCCCCTGATTTTTTTTTTGATTGTAGGTCAAACAATTTACTCTAGCCTTGAACGTTCATCAAAATTCTCACTCATTTCCATCTAAATCTCTCTTAATAGACGACTCCGAGCACGAGTGGATCATGAAAACCTGCCGAAAAGCTTGGGATATGGTCCGTTCCGGAAAAGCCTCCACGTCTGTCGCAACCCGGCCTGAGGAGACCGCCGACAACGAGGTCCAATAGTTTTCTCGATCGGCTATAATATCACATCCAATCGTCTGTGACTACCTGTGAATCATTTGAGCATTGAAAGGATCCGTGACCCTATTTATCTAACTTCATCATCTAGAATAATTTGGATCTTGTAGCTGAAATCATGTGTTTGCCAGGACAACAATGTCAAGCATTAGCATTCATTTTGAACTAAACTTGAATTGCTGGGACTGTTGGTCGGCATTCCTTCTAGAATCCAATATTAATTCCCTGCAAGGAACTGCTGCCACAATCTGATCGGAACTGCGACACCTCCGGCCACTGGGTCACACATGACTGTATGAATGTTTGCATTAAATCTTCCTTTAAATTTCTGCCCATTTATAACGCTGCAGGTGATTAAGGGATTTTAGCTGCATCCTTTCGATCCCATTTCTATGCTGAGTTTGTGGTTCCTTATCAATATATTCAAGGTCTCTTGGATCGTGAAATTGGACAATATATTTTGGCATCCTCAGAATCTAAATACTAATGCTTTTGACTTTTGATAGCAAAGTGAATACCGTGTATCTATTTTGTTTGGGTTTGTTTTTTTTTTTAACTGAACATCTATTATCATCACATTGCAGCCCACGTAGCTACTCAAATCATGTTATGTGGGAAAAAAAAACGGAAGCCATCAATGCATGTAAATGCCTTTTGCCAGCTCATTCACTTAACTGGTTATGGTAGAAGATGGGCTGTCACCATTTAAAAACCAGGATGTACCCTTAATTTAAGTACAGACACACAAATGTATACACACAGCAAGCTTTTATCCACCTAGAAAGGAAAAAAAAAACAATTAAATATACTTCGTTTGAAAAAGAATTTAATATGTATCTTTATATTTGTTAATTTTATGTTGTGCATTGCTATTTAGGGCAATAAAACCCCCAAAACGAAACAGGTTTTCAGTATTATTTAATTGCTTTGAGCCACAAATCGGTTGTACAAGTGAGTTATTGCTTCACTGACTCGTCCTTGGAAAATGAACCAAAATCACCACGAAAATATCACATTCTATTTTATTGCATTTTAGTACACAAAACATGTATGACGCACAGTCTATCAAATAAACTTTCCTGTTTTCGATTCACTGCTGTTTTTTTTCAATAAATTTTTATTTTTTACAAAACCATTTCAGGGGCTGGGGAGAAAAAAAAGGGGGGTTGGGAGGTCGGGAAAAAAAAGTGCTTTACAGGGATTAACCATCTTAATAAATACAAGGACATTGAGGTCTTGTTGGATCCTGTTCTTCACACAATGGCCATGGCACTAAAATACAGATGCACGCTCTCTAACCCTGCCAGTACACACACACACACACACACACACACACACACACACACACACACACACACATATGCAACGCACACACATCTCACTATGTACAACCCCAGTCTGTTTTCAAATTGTCCTTTTTGTACCAAATACTCACAGAGGCTGAACGAGCAACCAGAGGTTATAAAACAGCTTGGAATTTAACAGGTTTTATCATGTTGTAATTACACACCACCCAAGACTCTAAGATGTGGTTTTTCCTTCATAATTTCCCCAGGGATCAAAAAACTATTTCTGATTTTGATTTTGATGATCATCGGGTAAGAATTTTCTGGTCAGTTGAATCATTCAATTTGTGCCACACTATTTGAAAAAAGAAAAAGAAATTAGGTGACTATTAAGTACTTCTTCGTACATTCCAGAGCAGTACATTCTTTCTTCTCTGGAATGTTTTTTTGTTATGGAAAAGATAAGGCACACAGTCTTTTCATTCTGGTGTCTTAATTTTTTCGTGTTTCAGTGGAAAATTCACCATTTGGTTTTTGCGTTGTAAATGAAGATGATGATTTCTTCTTTTTCTTTACATATCTGGTTGTCCTTCATGGTTGCTTAGAGTCAGAGAAAAAAGAGGCAGGAGTCTTACCTATGTTGTGGTCTACTGTATGTGCCCGACCCCTGGGCCGCGATCACACAACCCTTTAAGCCTGCGCCCCACCCTCCAACAAATGGCCCACCGGACTACTGCAGTTTACCCCCACACACCCTTTTCGCTCATCTTCAGTACTTCAGAGGTTTCAGCTCTGCTTCGTGGGTCAGTTTCTTCCAAAAAAATACCATTAAAAAGAGGGGAAAATGCGCTCCCTCAAAATCAAGAGTGTGGAGCGAGTGACAGAAGCTGAACTTTACAAACTAGAGCAAAAATTCCAGCAGTGTGAGACACCTCCCTCGGTCGGTTCCCACTGACGATGAACGCTTCTTCGGCCATCACTTTCAACTCACCATCAGCAAAAAACTGACATATTCCTGTCCTCGCAGAAAAAAAAACTTTTTTTTTTGTAGGTCTCCTTTTTTTTTGTTTTCTCAGTTTGCTTTTTCTCCTGGCTGGGGGTTTCTAGCAGGTGTCCGAGGCGTGACTCCTCGCATGACCTCCCGAGGTTGGACGACGCTAATGAGAGATGTAGGGTCAAGATGGTTGAAGGTGGTGGGCGGGGGTGGGGTTGGGGGTCGCAAGGGTCGCCATCAGCAGGCTAGCGGCTGAGGGGAAGCTGGGGCAGGGACATCGGCTGATGCGGGAGACTCTGGGAGGTCAAGACGGAGAAAGGGTGACCTGGGGGACACATGAAGAAAACCTTAGGACCTCATCGCGGTGTGTTTATCAGGAAGTAGAAAGTGCACATGAATCAAACAACTCACTGTCTATGTAGCCGTGAAGGGCCACCATGCGTGCCCGGTCTGGACTGCCGAAGGGGGAGTAATGCAGCTCCTCAGGCATGGACGAGGGTATCCTGGACTGGGGGTGGCCCTGGGGGGCCCCGCTGTGTTGGGGCGTGTGCTTTTTGTGTCTTGCTCTGCAGTTTTGAAACCACACCTATGAAGATGCAATGTAACCAGACATCACGAGGAGGCTATTCTTTAATAGCGCTGTCACTTTACTTTGTGTGTGTGTGTGTGTTGTTTTCGCTCTTAAAATGTCAAGAACAAGTCTGCATGTCACTAATCCTCAAAAGGGAGTCGCGTCTCCATATCAGCAATGGGTATTTATCATATTTATTATAGGAAATTGGCAAAAGTAATGCAAAAGAATCTTTTGTTTTCTTATGGGAACATAGTTGCGTCCAATTTCACAGAAAATATCCCCAATTTATTGAAAAATCAATTATATTTGGTTGAAACAGCATAATTTTCTGTTTGGGCAGTCTCATTTGTCCCCCTGTTTCTTAATGAATCTGCAGGTTAACTTACCGTATTTCTTTTAAAGTTTTCCATCCCTTCAAAACAAAGCATGTGACAGAGATATGTCTGCTTAAGTTTGATGTTTTTGAGTGAAAATCTTAAAAACTTTCCAACGTTGATTAGGAAGCATTTTAGTGGAATGACTCGTAACAAGACTGTTCTCCTGTTTTTTGTTTTTTTTTCCCCCATTGGTTCATTTTTTTTTTTCTTTGTTTGTGTTTTTGCTTAATGTGACCACTGACCTGTATTACTCTGCGGCTGAGGCCCGTCATGTCTGCTAGTTTCTGTAGCGTCTGAGCGTCTGGGTTGTTGTCCTGGGCGAACTGAGCCTGCATGATCTGCGGGGGAGACAAATTCACACCAGTCACAAGCTGACAAGCTTTTCATGCCGCGTCCATGAATCCCCGCATGAAGACAGGAGACACTTCATACATTTAACTATACATCTGCATATACAGCCTGGTAGTGGCAGCATTGGTAAAAAAAAAAAAAAACTAGAGTGACTGCTGCAAATCCTGACACTAATGTTGGCAAAACTTTTAGGGTTTGAGTAGGAGGCACCCAACTGAGTACACTGGGACTTGATAAAAGCCCCACCCCCACCCCCTTGTGGACGCTATGCAGGTCCACAGAAGCACAGTAGTTAGAAGTTCTGCATCAGAGAAAAAAAAGTTAAATTATGACAGGGGGGCCTTTGTGTGGAGTTTGCATGAGTGGGTTTTCTTGTGTGAATGAGCGAGTGAATGTTTATATCTCATGATGTGACATATGAATGAGAGTGAATGGTTCTATGTGTCTATACGTGTTGCTGTGGTTGGCTGGTGACCTATCAAGGTTTTCCCGCCATCTACCCCCTATGAATTCACTTGTATCAACTGTCCAGCTCAAATTGTTCGTTTCAGGAGCCCCCCTCTTCCAGGGGAACTTTTTAGTTTTGCGTTCCCACAGCCAGTATGGGACCACTGTGGGGGCCAGTGTAACTCAGGCGTCTGTGACATGCACTTTAAGCCCCACAATCAAAAACCAAACGCCGCAAAGCAGAGGAAGACGATTCAGAAAACAGGGTTGTCTCAGCATTCATTTTCTTGCTGGTGGGAATAATAACCATGGACTATTAAAATGGGTTTTAGGGTTGTCTTCTCCTCGTGCTGCTTTGCCATGTGAAAAACCCAGCCGCTAGCTAACTCCATACTTATTGTGGCCAAAATGTTTGTGTTCCTCTGCAAGCCCTGAAAACCCCTCTGTGGTGTAGCAGGCCAGAAGAGTTTGAACCGCTTCATCAGTCCATTTCTTGCTTCATCAGTCCATTCTTTTACAAGAACACAGCTGATCAGTGACCACAATATATTTCTTTAAATGGTACGGAATTGTGCACAGGCAGTATCTGGAAATAGGCATGGCCCAATCACCAAGTACCTACATCACATAGTTTCTATGGAAACTACTCGAAGTAATGATCTTTAATAGTTCTAGGATCTGAGGTCCGAATTTCTAGTTCCTATGCTGTCCGAATGCATGGAAAAACAGCCTTGTTCCCAAAAAAGGTTCTCAAAACTGCGATAAGTTCCTACATTGGGAAAGCGACCAGCACCCCAGTGTGCAGGATAAGCATTACAGATAATTAATAAATTAATAAACAAAAACAAATAGTTTGGTCTGGCTTTGTTAAATGTTATTTGTAAAAACATTGCTTTTCCAAGACAATGCCGATTAACATGTTTATTTAGGCCCCACTGATCCTGAGTGGCTGAGAAATAAAAAAAAAAAAAAATGCAAAAAGTACAAGTTATGATCTTGAAATAATATCCATGCAGTGGTATTTGTTTTTCTTTTCTGTTTTCCCTTTCACTTCTAGATCAGCAAGAGTTATGCGTCTCACCTGTAGCTGTTCGGCAGTGAAGGATGTCCGTGCCCTTTTGGCCGGCTTGGGTTGACTGTCTTGTTCCGTAGGAACTGCTCCTTCTAGCGTGATACCATTGCCTGAGAAAACAATGGCGGATGTGCCATGACTTACGGTTCTGCCACGTTCCAGGCAGAATATTTATTTATTTTAGTCTTAAACCAGAGGAATTTTGACATATCCTGACAGGGCGGGGGGTTGATAATTTTAACCTTTTTTTATGCGGTTGTGTCAGATGCTTCAATGTATCTGCTAATCCGTTTGTCCTGCTGGTATCTGTCCAGGTCTGTCATTTTCTGTCCGCATGATTATTGAGACCTCCACCAAACCCCGTGTACACCCTCAGCCCCTCCAATCCCCCACTTGAACATATACTTTGGCATGTGTTTCGCCCGTCGCCTGGATTCTGAATCGCCCAGTTTTTGTTTTTGCATAATCTTGCTGACAATCACTGCCTCCTGGCTGGAGGTACGATAAATAGTACAAATTATGGTTTTTCGGGGCTAACACTTTAATTGCTGTGTGTTTAAAGTCAGATTGAAACAGGTTATTTCTTTTTTTTCTTTTTGTTCCTTCGTCAACCTCCAGTGTGTGCCCTGGGATACAGGCCATGTGTGTGTCAGTATGAGGGATAAAGAAGACTTGGCTTCTCGAACAGCTTCTACCCCCCCTGAATCTCTTGTGAACTGGAGTCCTCAAATGAGGACGTTACACTTTGGGCTGTCTTCCTCTTATACTTCCTTCTATTTACCTATAAACTGTTGCTCTCAAATCTGCAGACTTTTTTTTCACCTTTTAGTGTCAGCGAAAGGAAACTGCATCCTTAAGCGAGAAAGCTACATTTTGATGTTATTATCACAGAATATAATGAACCCACATTGTCCCCACAGAAGGACTTGAAAAAAAGGAAAAAAAAACTTGACGAAGCTTAGTTATTATACTTATGTATAGGTACCAAATGTTGGGAATACATTAGAAACAAAATATGTTGCTATATATATATATAATACAAATATATAATAGTTATGTGTGATTAAAAACACAATTCATGATGAAGAACGAATGATCACTAGATATTGAGATTGAGAAAATTAAAAGATTTGACTGCACACATTTTACTACTAAACCAACTGATTCTTGATGAATCATGAATACATTTAAGTAATGAATTGCCTTTACTTTCATCAATATTACAATGCATGCCTGTATAATCAAAAGGGCTTCATGAGGTTTTCAATGTTAAAACTCAGGTTTATAATAATAATTATGACGATAATAATAACAAGAATAACTGGAAGCATAAGAATTAGTATTAAAGATTCACGTTCAGTGTCTTAGCAAGATGATGCAGAGTTGGATGGTGTGGGCCTCTATCTGTACATTTCAATAAAGTTTTCTTGAGTGGGTGATACCGTCGGCCAATTTTACTGTAGGTGGTTGACGATCTTTACCTAAAATCTGAAGCTGAGACTGGAATGGTATGCTTGTTTGACCAGAATAATTTAGAACATTGAGTTGTCAAAAGAATAAATGTCTAGATATTAGATGGTTTTTAGGTTTATTTGCGGCTAACAGGCGGCCAGTGTTACTTTTCGAGCCTTGCTCTCTCACCGCTCTCAGCCGCTCGCTTGAGGTTCTCCACCATGGTGTCATAGTGAATCCTGCACAGGACCTTCTCCTCCACCAGGCCAAACTCCTCGCCCGTGGACAGCTGCCTCTTGCAGGAGTAGCAGGCGAAGCACGCCAAGTGGTACGCGTTTCCTCTGGCACGCCGCACCCAGTCGCTGGCGTAAATCTGCCGGCCGCAGCGAGCACACTTAGTACCAAACCTACTGCAGAGGAGACAAACAGAAAACAACTGAGGCAGTAGTGGAAGCAGGACAAGAAAAAAAGAGACATTTCTTCAGATAACAAACAAATTCAAAAATACAAGGGTTCTAACTTTTGGCTGGGTCAAAGGCTTTTATCCCAAAGAAAGAGAAAAAATCTGGAGGAGGAGGAGGATGTGGCCTTCAAAATAAAAAAAAAAGTCTCCTGACTCTGGCTGCAAGTTGAGCTTCGAATCCAAACAAACCAACACCTGCAATTTCCTGGCTGATGCATGACGTCTTTGACATCTACACACACACACACACAGACACACACATACATGGACACACACTCACGCACTGGGAAACAAACTAATGCACAAGCAAACCGCGCGGTTATACATCGACTCGAGAGATGAGGAAAGACTTGGATGACATCACTCCGTATCGAGCCGCTGTAACCGATAGCAACAGTGAGGTCAGGGCGGCATGTAAACCCAAACCACCTGACTTACTGTTCAGGATAGGATGGATGAGGGGTGGGAGGCGGTGGCGGAGGCGGTGCAGAACAGACCAGATGAGAGATAAATCGACAAAAACGTTTTTTAAAAAGAGAGGTTGGTCAGCGAACATAAACTTTTTCTTCTCTTTTTTGACCGAAGCAAGAAAATTAATACCCGGCGTAAACATTTTTGATACCCCTTAATGACCGTAAATGTGTCTGAGGACAGAATGAGACAAACACACGGCTGAAGGAGACAAAGTGAGACTCGCCGTTGTTTCCATTACACTGACGTGTCATGAGATCAGTGAAAGAACTCTGTCATAAAGGAGGTATTTTCCTAAGAGGATAAAGCTGGTATTGTACATTTTCACACTGAAACCCTTCCAGCAGCTAAAGTGCTCATTGTGTGTATATTTTTAAGTTTTTAAGTTTTCAGCCAATCATATACGAAGGTGTTCCCATTCGTCATTAACACCATTTTGCAGCTTTAACCTTAATCTTTAACTTTCGATTTATTACACTTGTACAACAATGAAATCTACATTGGTATGATATGTGTCATTTTTAATATGGTTAAAAAATTAGTTTTAGTAGCAGTCGTAGTGGTGGTTGTAATATTATCAATGATAATTGTGGTAGTAATAATAACTTTTGCATAGTTTGAATCCCTGATAAAATACTGTCCTCAATAACTTTTACTTGGGTGAGTGGAATCGGGGAATGGGGGGGGGGGGGGGTGATGTCACTGTTAGGAATGTTGCCATGGAGATAGAATGGTTCAGAAAATAATTACTCTTTACACCCCAACAAAAAAAAAGAAAATTGCGTTCCACTGATGCTTTTTAATAATTGTTTACAACAATAATGTCACCAGCATCTGACCTGGGAGGTTTCCAGCAACACTGACAACGATGATAAAAGTTAAGTAAATGTAACTCCTCTGTTTTTTTTTCTGCCAAGAAGCCCATAAAGGTCCCTGGTTGGATTGCGACAGGGTATGGAATGCCAATGTTCTCTCCACGTGTTGTCCCACTGGTTTCCCCCCACAGTCCAAAACATACAGAAGGTTCATCAGAGACCCAAAAATTGCCCACATGTGTGAACAAGTGAATGGTTTTATAGCTCTGTATGACATGTGAATTAACACGTGAAGGCTGTATGTCACTGTATGACGTGTGAATGAGAGGGTTGGTGGTTGTATGTCTCTATATTTGGCCCTGTAATTGACAGGCTACCGGTCCAGGGTAAACCCCATTTCTCACCCTGTGACAGCTGGGATAGGCTCCAGAGCCCCTCAGTCCTCACTGAATCTTTTTGTTTTGTTTTGTCAGAGCAAAAAGATTCAACATGGTTTGTAAACAGAGTGGCAAAAGTTACGTTTGGTAAAACCTGGAGAAAACAGTCCACAGTCAGAACAAGCAACCACAGCTGGAAAAAATAAACTCAAGGAATTCAAAAATATGAGCCTGTAAGTATTCATATGGATAGAGAGTGAAAAATGAATAAATTATCAATTTATTGACCATAAAACATGGTGGGAATGTCTCTGAAAATTACCGAAAAAACAATTGGTTTGAAAATAAATAAGGAAGGATATTAGGAAAACACCTGCAAAAGAGCAGGTAGACAACATACAAAACAAAAAGCAAACATATGGGAATGCAAATTTTCTTTTCCTTTTATAAATAACCCTTGTAGATCCACTCGTATCTTTACTAACAATATTCTGAGGACAAAATAAGCACTGGATTTCTGTTTTTTTCTTAATTTGAATTTAATGAAACTGAGGTTATTTTTGGTAGTTTTCTGCAGAACTTTCACATAATTTCTTATTGCACATTATTTTGCCAGTTGCACTAGATAATAATCCAGATCCCTTTTTAGTTCTATTTTTAAATAAAGCATTTCTTAATTTGCCTAAAACCTTGCCCATTCTTTACTGTTACATTTGGGTGGGTTAAAAATTACAATTATCCCATAAAATTGTCACAAATAATCAACTGATACCTGCAAAATAAAATAAAATAAAATAAAATAAAATAAAATAAAATAAAATAAAATAAAATAGGGAAGCATGGTGGCGCAGTGGTTAGCGCCCAATGACAACTGGGATAAGCTCCAGCATCCCCCGCGAGCCTGAGTGCAGGATAAGCGGTAGAAGATGGATGGAAAATAAAATAAAATAAAGCAGGTGGTGGTTAATTCCTCAGAATTACTAAATATGTTTTCTGTAACCACTTTTTCATTTTTTTTCTCCATTTATTCTTGTTTATTTATCAATTCTATCATATCTATTTATTTGTTTATTTTTGTGCTAATTTTGAGATAGTCTCCTTCTGTTTTTATTTACTTATTCACAGAACTCTTCTTTCTCCCCAGCATGTTTTTTTCTGCCCATTGGGATTTTGAAAACAAGCAAGGCAAAATCACAAAGTCACAAAGGACAAGCAAGATAGCAAGAATAATATTGCATATTATGGAGAAATAAGGAAAATACTTAATAATACCATAAAAACAAACAAACAAATAAATGTGTTCAGTTATTATTTTGGTCATTCTTTCAAATGTTTTGTTAGAAAAATAATTGTGAAATTTTCCACCCTTTTATTTATCACTTATATTATAATTTCTCTGATGATTTGTTTTCTCCCATCTGAGATAATCATGGCAAACAGGACCCAAATGCAATGAGCAGAGAAAGTTGCAAAGCAAGGCAGGAGGAAAGGGGCGAGGGTTGAGGACACTGGTGAAAGTCGCTCGGGGGGAAAGTAAAGATGTCAGAGAGAGAGAGAGGGAGAGAGAGAGAGAGAGGGAAAGAGGGGGGCTGTAGTCAGCAGAGTGGTGGGTTTGGCAGCGACTCCCTGCACTCAAATCCACTTTGTCTGGGGATGAAAGTGAACCAATGTCTCTCAACATGTCGGATATTTACAGTCGGCCATTGTATGCCTACTGTTTGACTCCGGGACTGCCTTCTACCCGCCCGCCGGCCCGCCAAACCCACCAACCCGCCTACTCCCCCTTCCGCTCCCTCCAGCCTCACTTCTTACAAGCTCATATCACAACCGTCAAACGTGTAATTCTACTTGAGAGTGACGTCCAAAATATAAAAACAAGCAGGGCCTCCGACATTCTTCATAATGCAACAAAACACCAGGAAAGAGAAATTGGGGCTGGCGTTAGAGAGCAAGGGCGAGAGACATAGAGAGCGAGTAAGAGAGAGAAGGCTTTGTGGTGACCTTGAAATAAAATTGGCGGCATGAAGAGAGAGGCTCAAGTTGTTTCCGTGTGTTTTCTTCCTTTTTTAAAAAAAAAAAACATGTATCTGCGTCTTTCCCATTCGATACGGAGAATCGCAGCTGTTTTTTTTTGTTTGTTTTTTTGCAAAAGTTGGAATTAAAATGGGGGGGGGGGTCATTGTGCAACATTGCAGCTAATCTAGCATGACAGCTTGTCAGCCCCGCGCTTCGCAGACACAACCCAGAGAGAGCGCCGGCAAATCGGCCCATCAGCCGACCCCCCTCTCCTCCCACCCCAGCCCCTACCAACATTAACCCACCCTGCTTCACCCATCCTCAACCCACCCTCTAACCTTTTTTTTGTTTTGTTTATATTGGAACAATTTTCCCCTCAACTTTATCGGTTGCAAAGAGGAAAATCCTTCCTTTTCCCCCCTCCCCTGCCCTTATTTCGCCTAATCTGTACATTTTTGTTAACCCCCTAATTCGCTCACCTGCTGGAAAATGGAGAAGGGGAGTGGGGGATCTGGAGGAGGTATAGATTTTACAGATTATTTCTGGTGCGGTGTGAATGTGAGGATACACTAATCTCTTTTCGATTTGTCCTATGAGAGTTTCTGTTGCAGTTTTTAATATTGAGAGGAAATTCAAGATGGTGTGTGTGTATGTGTGTGTATGCGTGTGTGAGGGCATGCACATGTGTTTGTATGAGGGGGCAGATGGGCTAAACAATACTTTTAGCACATTTTATTTCAAACGCTTAGTTTCAAGGAGCCATAGGTTTTTCATGAAACTACCTTGATTCACTTAGTTTCCACGTAAACTAAATTCCTCGAGAGGGAGGGGCAACTATTAAGCAACTTTAGAAACAAATATAGAAACAAAGTTCTCCATATTTTTTCTTTTTTGCTACAATTTTATTAAAAATATTTTTTGGAAATTAAAAAATGATGTCTTACAATAAATGACAAAAGAGGGTAATTTATTCATTTATATTCAATATCATCTAGTTATTCTTTTAATAATTTCTTGCTGAGGTTTCAATCCTTTGCTTCATTTTTTTATCATTTCTCATTCAGAATGGTAATATTGGTGGGAATAAATGGATAAATAAAATCAATTAAACTAAAAGTTACATTTCTTTGAATTCTTGTTATTCAAATTATTATTTCATCGTTCCATGCATATTTCACCATAGTTCACGCCCTCCTTAATAAATTTCTCCCCGCACATATGTTGCCATGGAAACCCAGTTGTTTAATCCAACTTTTTATGTGGAATAATTACAAAAATAAGATTGAACTCCCAATAATCCTCAAATTGCCACCTCCACATATTTGTTACTATGGTAACCTCATTTGGGGCCAAGGTCTTTACTAGTTTTTCTCTGATTTCTCACACACCGCTCCTGATGAACTCCACATGCAGTTTCTTCATGCAGAATTTGTTGCTATGGAAACCTAATCGCCGGCACCGTAGGTGGGTTGATGAATCATTTTTCTGACAATGCACATACACACACACACACACACACACACACACACAGAACAGACATGGACTCTGGTTACAGTGTCAGTATCCCAGGCTGCCCTGATTAGTACAGCAGTACAACTTCCTGTGTGGCCTGCAGCTCACGGACAGGGGGGCTGAAGTTCCTACGGTGAGGGGAGGCGAGTGGTAGAGTTGGGGGTGGGGGTCAGAGGAGGAGGAGGAGGAGGCTGATAAAGAAATGGTTTACGTGTGTGCACGCATGTAAGTGTGTGTGTGTGTGTGTGTGTGTGTGTGTGTTTGTGTGAGTGTGTGTGAGGAAGCCCCTGGGGCCTGACATAGGTTTTAAAGGAGGCACAGCGAAGGCTCTGTCCTGCACCCTTATCCTGACGCTGCCCCCCCTACACACACACACACACACACACACACACACACACACTCACACTCACACACACATACACACATATATGAAGGAGAGACCCCCACTCTGATTTCCTGCTATTACACCCCATTAAAGCAGCTGTCAGTCCAGAAAGCCAGATGAGAGGCTGACAAAGACGTGGAGACGTCTCAGGAGGTTTTCGAGAACCAGCTCAGGAAATCTGGAGCCTCACTGGAGTTTCTTAAACAAGATTCAATCTGACCGGATTACGCTTTGTGTTTGCAGAGGTGACCATCACAAACCTTATTTTCAAAGTAATCCTCGATCTGATGCTTGCATCAACATTATTATCTCTTGTACGCTGTGCTGGGGTAAAAGACGAGCTATCTCAGTTTGAAGCCAAATTGATTTTTTTTTTCAACCAGAAAATCTGGAACTTTAAATGATTTGTTTAAAGAGCAGGTAAAACTCAGGTGGCTTAGAGGTAACTTTTTGATTGCTATATATATTCAATGGCGAGACTCCTCAGCTTTATGATTTTTTTGGGAGTTGAGTTTTATGATTTGTGAACATTTTCATTTTTCATGGATCTCTCTCTCGCTCACAGTGAAATATTTCCCGACTTCTAGCGCCTTTGTTCAAGACATGTATTGGTATTGCAGTTCTTTCTGATTTTTTTTTACATGTATTTAAAAAGACATCCTTTCTCTTTCTTCACTCTTTAAACATAAGACTTGAGGGGTTTTGAAAAGCAATACAATAAAATATCAAGAGAAATGAGCAGGGAATCATCAAAAATAAAACTCAAGAATTATGAGTCATTCAGTCAAATATCATTCTTTCAGTGATTTTAAACAATGTATACTGTATATAACAATTTTGTCACAATAGACATGCATATTTTCTCAGTTTGCTTTAAGTCATTATTATAACATGTACTGACTTTATTATGTCAATACAACTTTTCTAGTTTTTCTAGTTTGATTTACAAAATGCACTGGTTTCAAAGGTTGGAGTTTGAAAATGTGACATCGTTAAAAACACTGCAACTTCTTGTGTTGATCCAGGAAGTTAAAAGCAAGGATTAGAAAGGGTTTTAAAGCAGCAATTAAATTACCTTATAGTGGCATAAGAGTTTATTATCTTAGCATTTGTGTGTGTTTTTCCCCCATCTATGTGGAAAACAATGAATGCAGTTTCCTGCAACTGTGTCTTTTATATTTCCATCGTTATTTCCACATTGTCATCCTGAGTCCTGTGCCTGGCGCCTCTATTCTAAATAATCAACATCAGCAACAAGTGAAAGCCTCCTGCAGTAGTGTTTAATGTCGTCATCCTCTGCTAACCACGTGGTCTGATCCTTTTTAAATCCCCCTCCACACGCTTATTAGATGTTTTTTTTCTTGCTTGGTTTTGGGTGATCTTTGTTGCCATGGTTACTTGGAATTAGCCAAAAAAAGGCCCCACTCCTCCTAGTCAACATGTACATTTGGATATTTACATTGCCGTGGTCTGCATAGAAATTTTAATAAGTCAGACCCTCATTCATTCCTATCTGTTTTTTTTCATAGGTTTGGGTGACCTTGTTGCCATAGTTACTTGAAAATGAAGTGGTTCGGTACTTTATCAAGTTTCAGGTAAGGCTGCAGGATTCGTGGTCCTCATCCACTTCCACTTCTCATTCATTGCACAGCAATTTTCTTTGCAGATTTTCCTGGCATTTTTTGTTCCCCTGGATAGATAACGATGCACTAGCTCGATTGAGGTGTACATTTTGATTTGAACATTGTCGGGTCACGAAGGCAAGCAACTGAAGGAGGAGTCAGATATAAATCAAACCAATGCTATCCCTGCAGGAATTTTTCAAATCAATAAATAACTTGTGACCGTTACTTCTGACAAGGAAAGTCCTGAGCATTATACGTTCCACTGTGGCTGACAGTCCCAGTTTGAGGGTGAGATGGAAGGTGAAAGAACATTATGAAGGAAACTGGTCAGGTAAAATATGAATACGATGCGGTGAACACCAACATCTCCATTTTGAGTGGAAAAAAAATTAGCAAGATGATTGACAGCAGCGAGACGTGAATAAATAAACAGAGATCTCAGTCAATCCTTGTGCGACTGCAGTGTGTGTGTGTGTGTGTGTGTGTGTGTGTGGGTGTGTGTGTGTGTGTGTGTGTGTGTGTGTGGGGTGTGTGTGTGTGTGTGTGTGTGTGTGTGTGTGTGTGGTGCAAAAGACAACATACTGTGTGTGTGTGAATGTGAATGCTTTACATATTAGTGTTTTCATTCTAAGGTGAGATCGTGTTTAATATCTGTGTGTGTGTTTTCAGTTGGGAAAGGAATCACATTCAAGATCAGAAAACATGCTGACCAGGCACTTGGGGGCGGACTAATTGCTGGTCTGGAGGTCTGGGGATGGGGGGTGGTGGGGGTGGTGGAAGGACGACTAATTGCTGGTGATTATAAACCTCAGAGCAGTGGCTTGGTGTCACGTTTCGATTTCGATCAGACAAAAAGCTCCACAACAGCTCACACAGCTCCAAGCGCACTCATACACACACACACGCAAACACACATATATAAAAATGTTTAAATAAATGGGAATTTTTGTCTATGCAATGTAAGACGGGAGTTCAAGGCTACCTAAAACTGAATCTTACACTTTCCCGTTAATGGTGTGAATCCTCATCTGATCTCTGACACACAAACATACACACAGACTCACTGCAAACAGGCGATGTCAATACTGCACACGCCTGCTGCAAACAAATGCAACACAGATCTGATTAAACTGCCATTTAGAGTTAAACAAGCTGATAGATAGATAGATAGATAGATAGATAGATAGATAGATAGATAGATAGATAGATAGATAGATAGATAGATAGATAGATAGATAGATAGATAGATAGATAGATAGATAGATAGATAGATAGATAGATATAGATTCTTAGTGAGTAGATTCAACACCGAATTATAGATATTCTCTAATAGTTTTATAAAAATGTCTCTGGATTTTATTATTATTTATTTTATTAAAACAATTGCTTTTGTTAAATTTATTTGAAAAAAAGGACTACGCTTGACTTGCAGTTATTATAAAAACCCGACGACCTTGCACTAAAACAGCCCTTTCCGGCTATTTCCGTCGGTTCCACGTGTCCGTCTACGGAAGACGACGAGCGAGACATCCGTGGCGCGCGCCCCGGCACGTGGTGCGTTTTTACAAGTGGTGTGCGTGTGCGCGCGAGCGCTTCTCGCCCTTTAACTCTCGTGAAACAAGGGTGGATTAATCAGATAAATAATTCCTATGAATTATAAACCTAATTACTCTTCAATCACATCCAATAGAAAGTAACAGTGCGGTCAAAATCAGCTTCCCAAATAATTCAAGTAATTTAAGCAAACGCGCACACGCACGGAAAATAATTAAAAAAAACTGATTTTACCAAGCCTTAATATTTCTTTATTTTTTCCTCTTCGGGTGGAAACATCAGATATCCCGCAGCAGTAAAAGAAAATGAAAGAGCGGCTCTTTCGGCAATTTAACGATTTAACGCAAACTGCGAAAATACTTTGTACCGTCATATTACGAACAATTTAACTTCATTATGCTGTTACTCGCAATGACGATTAAATCTGCTGAATAAACCAGATTACAAAAATAATGGTATTATTTTGTTGAAATTATATGCTATGCAATGTTGTATTACATTACATGATATCACATGATACTCGGGGAAATTGGCCTACATTTAATTGCAATGTATATGGAAAATATGGTTTGGATGATTTATGGGGAGAGCTATAACAGTGATTTCTTTCTATTTAGTTTTTCTTCATTTGTCTATATATTCATAATTGTTAGTATTAATGTCTACCTCTTTTTGTATATTGCGTTTAAATGATTTATTTTTGGTTTTGTTTAATTACTCGGTTAAGTGCGCAACCACGCGCGCGCGCATGCATTCATACATACATTCATACATACATACAAAGATAGGCCTTCAACCCAGAATAGCAATACCAATAACAGCCGGGCTACTTTTTCATATCCTGACTGAGACCACCGGTGCTAATTTCGCTTTGTGTATAAGAATGTGGACATAGTTTTAGAACGAATTCCCGTTTTCCAAGCACTAAGGTGAGGCCCTGAATCCAAGCTGGGCGGCTTCACCCGGACATCACAAGGATCCAAAGTCAAACGACCTATTTTAGCACATCTCCGTGCTCTTATTGTGAAATTTCAATGTTTCCAGTGGTGGTTGATGAATAGTTTTATTATGACTTTTTTTGTGCTGGAGACGAAAAGGTTGTTATGACAAGGCACCCACATCATCATCATCATCATCGTCGTCTCGCGCGTGTGTGAGAGGTGGGTGGCGGGGCGCACAGGAAGGCGTTAGAAGCCCGGAAGTGAGGTATAAAAACACAATTAAAAAAAAACAAAACGAACCAACAGTCATAAACTTACCCTACCTGAAATAATCCATTTTGCAGAAGATCTCTTTGTTTTTGATGTAGCAGCTGCTATGCTGCCGCAACGACGTCCTGCACACGGAACACTCCAGGCAGCGCACGTGCCAGATCAGATTGTTCACCTGCGTACACACACACACACACACACACACACACACACACACACACACACACACACACACACACACACACACAAGCACTCTGTTATCGTCTCCATCGGTGGGAACGTCGAATTAGCTCTTTGATACATAAGTGATACTGTGTAATGACGACTTTTTAATATTAATAAAAAGAAATTGTGTGACTTTAAATACCTTTTAATTTATTATTATTCGTTATGAGTATTCTAAGCACGTTTCAAAGGTGCATTTGAATTCAAGCGTGGGGGATTAAAAACCGATGTCAATAATCCATCTGTAATACCGTAACATTATTTTGCTTGAATAATAAGGGACGTGAGAAGAACGATTGGAAAAAAAACGCCCATATTCTCAAATACGACGTATATTACGAAGACAGCTTTTGTTGCTTAAGATGTTGTATTTGGAATTTTTCGGCATGTAAACCTACGTCTAGTTATTGATCAGTTTTTCAAGAACAACACATAGATTTAAAACTACCCAAAAGAGATGACCACGGCCTTTGTTTTTGTTTTGACAAATTCCTATCTCATTCGGATACGTCATGTTTTTGTTTCTTCTCGCCAGGATGTCCATCACAGTTGGGTGTTCAGATATTTTTAACTGGAAAAATCGGGTATCATTTTTAATATTATAATCTTAAAGAGATAATTGAAGGTCAATGAAAAAAGGGAACCTCGGGCAAATCGAATATTATTGTTTTGCTCCACGCGTGATTCCCCGCGTTTCGTTCCACGTGTAAAGAGGCCTCGCCGTCGATCACGTGACCCCCTCACAAAAAAAAAAAAAAAAAAACAAACTCTCACATCCCGTATAAAAACAACCACGGACCCGTCACAGACACCCTTTTTAATTTTTTTATTCTATTTTTTTCTTAAAGTGTTGTCACTTCCGATTGTATTGGCGCGACACGCGACAACGGGGGGGGGGGGGGGGGGGGGGGGGGCAGCACAAAGGCCCCCCCCGGTTTTGGTCTGGGAGATTTCCAAACACCTTCATCTGTCTCTCTTAATTTTCATTATGATTCTTTAAAGAATATTCTGTTTCGATTGAAATCGTTTTTTTTCCTTCTCATTCACCCACATTTGAATTTAACATACTCAATAATAATATTGGCGTCAAAAAATATACATATACGGTGGTCACTTCGATCACTTCCGGGTCTCACCTTGAGCAGGTATCTGTCCAGGATCTCCAGCCCGCAGCTGGCGCACACGTTCTTCCCGGTGGACGGAACCGAGCTGGCGGTGGAGGTGGGCGAGCACACCGAGGGTGTGGAGGGGCTGCTCGGGGACGAGCGGGCGTCCTCCCGCTCCATGTTGGAAGGCTGCGACTCTCCGTCCGACTGAGGCTGCGGAGAGACGACCTTTTCACAAAAAAAAAAAAAAAAAAATCACAACACACGCACACACATGCGCACGCATTTAAACGCAATCACTTGCTTGAATTCCCTCTTTCTCTCTCATACACACACACACACACATACAGACACGCACGCACGCTCGCTCGTTTCCGCGGATGTCGCCGGCCCAGCGCGCTTTTACGCGCACGTGAAGGTCAATGAAAAAAATTCAGTCATTTAGTAAATTAAAAATAAAATGGCGTCAAATTATCTTGAAAAATTATAGTAAAAATATAGTTAATGATAATTCTAATTTTGAAAGACGGAATTTGACACAAATGTAGGTTCTGCGATTATTACTTTTATTATTTTTTAAATATTATTGTCCGTATGGAGCTCTCACCGTGGGCGCTTGCTTGGAGTCCCCGCTGCAGCGCGAGGCTCCCGGTGCGCTCTGGTGCTCTGTGGAGATCACCTGTATGGGACGAAACACGGAGAGCCTTCATCACTTCTCTCCCTCTTTCGATCCATCCATCTTTTTTCTCTGTAGCCCCCCACCGCCACCACCACCATACACACACACAAACACACACACCGCTCCCTCCACTAATCCGGGACAACCGGATGCTCCTCCTGCTATTCCTCCGTTAAATACGGGGGTACCAAGGCACTCGGGCCCCGGTTTCTTTTTGGTTTTTGTCTTGACCTACAATTAATATAAATCTATTTTTGTCCTTAATTCTCTGCTGTCCAGAACATGAGAGTTGTGAGCGGAGGTGTGTCTGCTGCGTGTGTTTGTGTGTGTGTTCTGGAGGTCGTGCCAAATAGCTCGTTGGATAAGAGGGTCCATTTCAACTGTCAATTTCAAATAAAGTGCGATATTTGTTTTTTCTTAATTCTATCGTAATTTCTGTAATTGCCATCTAACTTGATTCAGACCGGACCGGCATTGCAAATTAGACGGCTCGTGCACGCGCACATCACGCGATTGATTGCACAGAAGGTGCGCGGATCCTTCACGCGACATCACGTCGAACGGGATGCCACCGCGTAAAACGCAGCTGCGCCCTTTTTTTGCGCTATTGCAGCCTTTTAACAGGAACAAATTTTGCAGTGTTTACGTGAATCACGCAAAGACGCACCTTTAAAAACTTCCACGCATGCGAAAAACTACGACGAAGGCGTCCGTACCTGCTTCACGGGAATCCCCTCGGACAGAATCTTGTTTCCCTCCGAGAGGGGGGACAGAACTTCATTTTTCCAGTACATGAACGCCCCCGGGGGAGAATCACGGAAGTCCCGAGGCGTCCGAAAAATATATCAGAAACATTAAAAAAATAAAATAAAAAAAGGAGTTTCGTCAGGAAAGCAATCGGGAGAAGAAGTGGAGTGGTGGACGGCGGGGCGTCACGACGGGAACCATCCGTTAACGCGCACTATTTGATTTTTTTTTTAATTGAAATAAACCAAAAAAGCGCAAAGTCTCTCCGGTTGCTGCAAAACGCCGCTGCGCGATGTTCTGACAGCGAGCCGAGGCTTTTCTTGCATCTCCTCCCTCTTTTTTTTTTTAGAGGAGATGGATCTCCTGTTTTCCCCTCCTCTTCCCACTTTTATTTTGGGTGGGTGAGGGGGTGGGGGGTGGAAGGAGTCTGATCCACAGGAAGTGAATCCAAGCGGAGGTGCTCGGACTGAGAAGGTGCAAGGGAGGAGGGAAAAGAGGGGAGTGAAAGTTTGTTTTTTCTTCACGTGTTAAAAAAAAGGAAAGAAAAAGGGAAGTGCGCGTGCATGAGAACGTGAGAGGCGTGGACGCGCACGGAGATGACGGCTTGTTGTGACTGGACTCCATAGACTGCTGCTGCTGCTGCTGGATGTTTTGCAATCACCGGTATTTAAAGCCCGAGAGAGAAACATGCACACTGCAGGTCCATCTGGCAGTAGAAATAAAAAAAAAACACCCAAATAATTAATAAACTTGAAAAAAAAGCAAAGCATCAAATCGCGATGCCGATCGGTACCACTTATGCGCATGAGACATTTTGTGCGGAAAAGGAAAAGAAAAAAAAATAGCGAAGCTTCAAAATACCAAAGTAAGGCATTTAAACTTGAAGTGTTACATATAATACACATCATATATATTGTATATTCATTTATTTATTCTTGACATCTGCTTAATCTAGAAAATAAAACGAATGATGCCTCAAAATACCAAAGTAACGTATTTAAATGTATAACAATGGATTTATATATTATGTATCATATATATATATATATATATATATATATATATATACAGACACACACATATTCCATATTTCCTGAAAAGAAAATAGAAAAGAAAATAATTAACTTTCAAGATACAGAAGTAACTTAATAATTTAAACTTAATAATGTGTGTATGCATTATATACCTCATATATATATATATATATATATTAATCATATAAACACACACACATATGTTTATTTATTGTTGACATCTGTGTCATCTATAAAAGAAGAAAATGCTGAAATACAAAATACCATAGTTACGTATCTAAATTGCTAACAATTTTTTATATATCATATTCCGTTTTTTTACATGTACATGTATATTCCAACGAACGCACATCTATATTTATATATATGTACAATTAAATTATGATTTGGATGTAGAAAGGAAAAACTAGTAACATATTTACATTTCACACTATTATTTTGAATCATATTTATCATTTAGATGTATAAAACAAAAAAAAACTTTATTTTTATTAGCACGACAGATGAAATGTTAAGGAACAACACGGTGGTGTGGGGGTGGAGGGGTTAACGATAAAGGGAAGCCTGATAATTACAGGATGTGTGCGAGGCCACACACGCGCCCTCCCTCACACACACACACACACACACACACACACACACACACACACACACACACACACACACACACACTCGCGTTGGTCAGTGTCAATCATCGAGGGGTTTCCACATCGAGCCCGCCGTTTTTCGCAGACGGCAGGGGTGACCAGGCATTTGATCAGATCCAGAAATATGTAATTATAAATTTTAATCCGGTAATTTCCGTAATCCGGATTCGAATCTCACCCGCGGGCGAGAATTGAAAAACACTTATTTTGTAATTCGGTGAAATTTAGAAGGACGAAAGAAAATTATGTTTTGAGTTTTTTTCTTCTCTTTTTCGTCTCTTCTCCTCTCTCTAATTCTCTTCTCTCAGACTGTTGAACTGTAAGACTAGACATTTCCGTGAAACCCCGGATTTGCCCTTTTAATACTGCGAATTCTTTGGATAACCCGCATTAATGTATTTTAGTTTTTATTTTTTGTGGTGAAAAAATGCATTTTGTTATACTGGGCGCAAATAGAGAACCAAACGGTCAATATAAAATGACTACTCCAGGAATCATGTTATTACTCTGTTATAATAACGCCCGAACGACGTATTGAAAGCTAAAACAAACAGTGAATTCAGGTACTTGTAAAATACCTTGACTGATTTTATTTCCATATTTGGTCTTCTTTTCTTTTTTAATCTACATGAAAATGACATCTGCTTCATAGCCACCGGGGACGACTGGAAAAACTCCTAGCTGGGTTTCAATAGGAAACTGGAATTACTAGGATTATCGAGATTATCTAAAAATGTGACATATTTTCACAGACTGTAAGCCCATCTCTTGATTTTACCCTTAATACTGACGGATAGTATAGTTTATATCAAATAATTTGGGAGTTTCTGATGAGAATATTTTTTTTCAAATCATACAGACACACACCGCAGACAACATATTTAGTTTTATTTGAAAAATTCTTAAACAACATGACCATGACAACTAAAACCTACACACTGCACACAGATGATGGTTAAAGAGAAAGAAAGACAAAAATAGTCTCATTGAATGGAGCACAAACAAAGAAATTAAGTTAAAAATCAAAGCAAGGCTCAACATGAAAAACGCTTTAAACAATAATTTGCATTTTCACCTTGAACTCTTTTCAGGAAAAAAAAAAAAAAACTTTAAGCAAAATCACCCTGCATGAATAAACATGAAACAGGAAAAAATTATTTAAGAATAATCTCCTCGTGCATTGTGTCACGTGATTGACGGTCAAGACTGTTACAACTGCAATTAAAAAAAAAGGCTTCTGACCTGCATAGCAGCTGTTGGTTATTAACAGTAACCAGTCGATGATTCTACTGAAGCACAAAAACTAAGACTGTGTGCGTGTGTTTCAAAACATGATTTTTGAACAAGTCTTTTATTCCGGCATAGGATGTGTATAGTCTGTCTGTGTGATGGCAGGCGGAGGGGAGGTGCTGGTGTTGGGAGAGAGAAGGGATGGGGGTGTGTGTGATGTGGGCGGGCGGTGGCGAGGGTTCTCGTGAGTAAGTGGGAGGATGGGGGTCATCTCCTGAACTTGCGGAAGGGCCTGCTCTGGTTGTTGTGGTGCGATTTAGAGTAGGGCTCCCAGCGCTTCCTCTCCGGCGGTTTGTTGTAAACGTAGGCTGACGGGCCCGAGTAGTCATCGTCCGGGTTCTCCTCCATCATCTGGAGCTTGGCCTCGATGGCGCGGATCTTAGCACTCGTACTTTGGGGGAGGGGAGAATTGGAGATGTTAGGATGCTGAGGAGGGGGAAAAAAATACCAGTGTTGGTTCTGAGGGTGAGGGATGAGCCGAGTAACTGAGGGGATGACGGGAGATTATAGGGCTTGGGGGGCGGTGTCTCATTTAAATTGTGAAATGAGAGTTGAAGTGATGGGAAGCTGTGTGGAAACAATATGGTGGGACAAAGAGTGAATGAGGGGAGTAAGTGCATAAGAACCGCAGGGACTATGTCTGGAGGGGGTGCAGGGGGAGGTCGATGTTTATATTTCCTCTTTCGGCCGTGTGGAGAGAATTGAAGTTTATACTAGACTCCCGAGTGTGTAGCCTTCTCCCCCAGCGGGGGGAAAACTGATAGGCTTGTTTCAAGTGAGTCACCACTCAGCTCTATGGGGCTTCAAGGCCACCGTTATTTAACCGCTGCACCTTTGGAGCAGCGGACACTGCCGAGGGGCAACTCAATGCTTGCTCGAGACGCGGGCTGGACGCGGTTCTCTGATGAAGACGACTGGAACGGCGGGTTGTACAGAGTAGCTGGCCCTTCATGTCAAATATCAGAGGGGTGGGGGCACGATGGTCTTTCATCCATGCTGATGCTGAGACCCCAGTGGGCACGTTATTTTTTTTAAATCAATTCACTAATACATAGTAGAATCTGGACGCAACGCTGGGGGGTGGAGCTTCCACTAATCAATGAAAACCGCCGCTTGTTGCCCGCCTGGTCACATCAAATCGCCAGCGTCTCTCGTTACAGATTTTTGGAAGGCTTAGACTGTGACCACAGACCAAAATCTAACTCCAAACCAATCAGATGGAAATTCTTGCGGAACAACCAATTGCAGCTGGAGAGGACGGGATCCAGAGGTGGCACTCTTAAAATGTCAATGGGTGACCTGCTGCGACTTAAATATGATCAAAGGTCTCCGGTGGCCATTGGGTGATCCAACTAAGGTCTGAGTGGCTCACACTGTTATGAACTGGGTTTTGGCCTGACAATCCAATCTGCAGAATGGAGTCAAACATGGCGCGGAGGTGAGCTGACTGTGTGGGGGACTTGTTAGGCAGCTAAACTAGCTTTAGCATTTCAGCGCCAAAAGAAACGCTGGAGACTTGAACAATAAGTAGGAAGAGCAAGTTAGCTCTTGCTTCTTGACATAAAATGTGGATCTTGTGGACTTTTGAAATCTTAATGGACTAAAGAAATTAGGACATCGGAACCCGTCTCTTCAGCAGTCATGATCAACACAATGCCATCTTCCTGGTTTGACCACTTTGAGGGCAACTACTGCCAAAGATGTTACAGCCCAAGTAAAATGACTTTTTTGATTAAATATGTCAATCAGGAACCTTTGCTTACTGTTGATCTGAGTATCGGGGGCGGGATCTACCACTAAGGATATAAAAGAAGAGTAGAAGAAATGACTTTATTGTCATTCAATTATACATAGAGCACAACATCAGCGAAATTTGTCCACTCCATGTAAGCCATCATGGATGAACCATAAGCAGAAAGCAGCTAAGGAACAGCTGGGGGTTCAGCGTCTTGCTCAGCAACACTTTGACAGGCTAGGAGGAACTGGGAATTGAACCTGAAATGTTTGGTTCCAAGGACAACCGCTCTAATCCTGTGAGCCACGCCACGCCACCCCACCCCAGTAAAACCATTTTTAACACTTTTTGGGGGGGTTATATCCCAACAGTGACATTTATAATGTTTGTGGATATTAACATTCTATTCATTCTTTTACTATGAGCTCTAAAAATCAGACTTTCCCTGAGCTACCTCCATGACCCTATCCCTATCTGATCCTGTCAGACGCCAAAACCACACTTTGCAATGGTTTGTGGGATTTGTTGTTCTTTCATAGCAAGTTGTTCCATTGCTCACCTTACTTTCTAGTTTTTTCAAAATTACCAGGATTAAACTGTGCACGTTGAACATGACATCCGCTTACTGAACATCTTGGTATCAAGCTTCAAAATTCTATATATAAAGTATTTTCCATAAAAATAAAATGGACAAAATGATGATTAGAGCCAGGGCCCAACACAACAGCCATTTAATTGTTACCGCTCAGTAGAGACATTTTATTTCTTTCACCTACTGGCTCAGTTGTAATGGCTCATGCGTTCTAATTGAGTCCTCCTTGGGGTCAAAGTCAGAAGTACATTTAGCAATTGGAGTGGAAATCTGAAGAAAAATGTAAATGATTCTGAATAATGTTAAAACTGCAAGCTTTGCACAAAACCTTATTTTCCCCATGGTGACTAAATTTTTATGTGTCATGAAAAAAATGAAAGTCAAACAACAAATCACATGTTGAATTTTCATTATTATTATTATTTACATCTAATATGTGTCGTAAATGCCCATGTGGCTATTATTGCATTGTGGAAGTGAAACATAACAAAACGAAAAAAGATAAATGAGTAAAGAAATACCAATAAAGCATTTCTTCTAATAACTAATCAGCTTTTGCAGATGTTAAAATAAAATCCAACTTTTTTCTAAGATTTGGCTTATGGACCACCTTAACTTAACATATTTTGTCCAGATGTTTTCTGAGCGCCCATGTCCTCAAACTGGGCCTTCTTCTTTAGGCCCATGAGCCTCGGGCCTCTCGAGAAGTTACTTGGTTGCCACCTAAGTGGCAAGAAAGCGTCAGGATCAGCAAGGTTCTGCGGCTTTTGCCGACGTCGCATTAAACGTCCCAATGAAGGCCGCATTACAATACCTTTATAATACGGTTGGAACGACTGAAACTGACTATGTATCTCTACACTATATGTGCGTGTCGAGCACAGGCACATATTTTCAGCAGAGCGGTGAGATTCTTCCTGGAAGCACGTTGGCTGGCCGTTTCGTCCCTGGAATGTGTTGCAGACGTTTCAGCGATTCGATTGCAGCTCCGACCAGTTGAAATGTGAAAAATGCCTTTTTTTTTTACTAAAATAAACTGAAAAAGCCTTTTGACCCCTCTGAAACCACTTAAAAAAGCAGAGAAACCCAAAAAATTATTTTTCCGCTCTCCAGTCAGTCAAAGAGCTTCATATGGGACCAACTGAAGACAACGGAAGGCGGCAGAATAATTGGAGAGGCAAACAACTCGAAAGTTTGGAAAGAAACTCGCAGTGCTTTAAGGCTGTTTGAGCCCAATTCCAACATCGGAACGATAAAAGAGGAGAGGGGGTTTTAGTCGGGTGGGGGAGTTGCGTCTTTCTTTTTTCCTGCCCAGAAGCACAGAGACGGAGAGAGGAGTCTCCTTTTCCCATACCGTTGAGAGACAACTTGAATTTCAAGATTCAACCTCAGAAGGCTTAAACTCGCAAATGGAGGCCGGTTTATTGTTGATGAGGATTCGTGTGTGTATGAGTGTGTCTGCGTACGCAATACAACCTGAGGTGGTTGGTGGTGATAGGCCCTTCGTCTTTGGCGCCACTGCTCGAGGGCTCCAGGCTCGAAGGCATCGTCTTGTCGTTGCGGAACCCTTCGAACCTCTGTGCACAACACAGGTGTGGTGGGATGAAAAGAGTGGTGGGAGAAAAAAGAAAGAAAAGGGGATAGGAAATAAGCAGAGGGGTGAAACAGCAGGTCGTAGCAGGACAGGTAGAAAGGTACCAAAAAGCTGCTTTCCCCCCCTTTTTTTTTTTTGTGTGTGAGGCTGGCGCACTTACGCAGATCTATTGTGTGTTCCAAGGAAATACAGCCCTAATTGACAACATAAACAAACATGTTTGGAACTCTTCTTTAATGAAAAACGTTCTCGAAAGCAAATCTCAAAATGAAAGCGCTCCAGGATACTGGAGTGAGTTCATACAAAACAAAAAAAAAAGAATCCAAATGTAAATAATTTCAAGTACTTTATCGGATTTCAACAAACAGGTGCAAGAGATCAGTGTCACTTATTTACATATTTTCCAGTATATTAATCAGAAAAGACAACTGGAATAAAATTTCAAAGTGCTTGAGGTTGCAAAACTTTATTCAAAAAAATTAAGAGCTGCAGGGTTTGGTCTGCTAAGTTCTTTGCGGTGTTGCCGCTAGATTACGTTTTTTGTTCTGCTTTTCGGCGTGGCCATGTGACATGGTCTTGCTAATTGCTAACAGCTAGCAGCATTTGCTCATGTTGTAAAGTGATGTCGCTCAGATTATTGGGGGCGGGGCTTCTTGCTTGGTGACTAAGTGTCAACTTCCAGTAAGTCATTCATTCATTTAATTTGTTCATTATCAATGAATACTTGGGGGGCTGAAGCCTATCCCAGTTGTCATTGGGGGAGAGGCAGGATTTATCCTGGACCAGTCGCCTGTCGATCACGGAGACATAAAACCATTCACTCTCTCAATCATAAGTGAGAGACACACAACCACTCACTCCCTCATTCATACATCTGGGATTTTTAGGGTCTCTAATAAGCCCCTTGCATGTTTTTGTACTGTGAGAGGAAACCGAAAGAAACCGAAAAAGAAAACAAAAAAACTCAATTAATTCGTCAGGAATTTGTTTTAGGGCCCAACCCTGCCATCTTCATCTCTTACGAAGACAGAAGCTATAGAAGAGGAATAAGCAGGAAAAGAAGCCCGTTTTGAGTTTAAAAAAAAAATTAAAAAGGCCCAGTGTCAAGTAAAAACGAATTTCTCACCTGCTTAACATGCAAAACGCACCACTTGCTACCCCCCACCCCACCCCGAGGTTGGATTACAGCGGATTTTGAGGGGGGCTGGATTGCGCTCTTATTTATTTGAACTAAAGACACATTTTAGTGCGAAGCTCGAATGGGACCCCATATTACACCGAGACAAAGAGGCAGTCAGGGAACAAGGAGGAATCCTGTCAGCCACTTTTGCACCATGTCGGGCCCCCTAATGGGAACCGACAGCGGCCCAGAGAGTCAACTTAGTTTTCCTCCCGCAGGGATAGACATTATTTAACTGTAGACAGTAACCGCTCAGGACTGCATCCAGCTCGCATTCATACCCGAAGGCAGTGGTTCCTGTGTGCCCCTAGTGGTACTTGGTGATACTGCAATGAGGCAGATGGGGATTGAAAAAACAAAAAAAATCTAAAAGAAAAAAAAACCTTTGTTGTACATTAATATTGATTTACTTATAAAAAATATCAGTACATGGATGAGGTTAAATGGCACTAAGCTAACAGCATCTCATGCTGTACTCTGCTATTGTGCATGTCACCATGATGAGACTATCTACAACTACAGTGGAACTTTTTTTGGGGGGAGGTATTCGATCGGAGGCCAAATAAGCCCTGTCAGAGCGTGCGGCTTTTACAAAAAAAATGAAATAAAAAATAAGGGAGCCAGATGAAATAGCCAGCTGGTTGGTTTGGAAGAGGAGGATACCTGAAGAAGCTGTCAGAGAGGAAACAGTGTGTCAAAGGAGGCGCACTGCAGAAGAAATGACTAAAAGAGGGTGGTATGTGGGGGGGTGGGAGAGGCTGACGGGGGTGGAGGCGAGTCAAAAATGTCTTAGAATCGCTGCCACCCCCCACCCCCGAGGGACGTGAAAGGATAGAGGAGCAGCCGAAGAGCGACAAACCCACATAATTCTTTTCAAAACCACCTTGCGAACAAGCGCCGCCGGCCAACAACAGAATTCTTGTAACCTGTGGAGAAAAAAAAACACAAGAAAAAAAAAAAACAAAACAAAACAAAAAAACACTGGTTACTTAAAGGCCACTGAAACCCCCAAACCCCTGGTGTGCTTGACGTAGGAGCGGCGATCAGGCGATCAGGCGGGCTCACATTAAATCCAGTTAAGTCACACAAACACACGCAAAAAACAATCTATATCACATTAGCGTCGGCAGAAATGAACACCATGTAAAGCTATGCTAAGAATAGGCCTGGAACAATACCCGCTCCTCAAGCCAGGACCCTTCCCTTTCCACCTATTCCTACAGGCGCAGGGCTGGAATGCATGTGGACAGCCCACGAGGAGACAATCAGACCGGCGAGCATCATTACACAACACCTTAAAATGCTTTAACGTTATCTTTCGGAAAATAAAATTGAGCTCGGTATACACGAGTCCCAATGTTGGAGTCCTGTAACTAAATATGCTTAAAAAAAAAAGAAAGGGTCTAAACTGCCAGCAGGCAACCTTCGCAGAGGTCACATGACTCGGCAGCTGATCTAATAGCGCCGCGCCACTTGTGCAAGGCTTTTGAGGTGGTCTGGAAGCAGCGCTGTCTTCTACTTGGAGGCCTTTTTTTTGGAATATGTGACTGCCTGGCGGGGGCGTCCGGTGACAATCATTTCTCGACGTCCCAAAAAAAAGAGTTTACATATTCGCTTGCTGACTCCGGTGAATAAACGTGAGGATAATTGTGACTGAAAAGTTCAACTCGCAGTGCTGCAACATGAAAAGGTGAATCAGAGCATTTGTGAGCTCATTGCTTTCAACTGGGGGAGAAGAAAAAAACAAAAAAGAAAAAAAATAAGAACACAGCTACGCTGCAGCTACACTTTGAATAATTAAGCCGAGGCAATTTCCAGTGGCAGACACGCTGGAGAAGTCTGGCAAGGGATGGATTTAAAATAATGGTTCTCAACGTATAGGGGATAATTTACGTAGAAGGTTGCGTTTATGTCAGTGTGTTTGGTGGTTTAGGAATCTCGGAATATGGTGGAGAACATGGTGCTTGCTGGAGATCCAATGCAGAGTCGAAGAAACCAGGGTCAAAGTCCAGGTTACTGCCTCACTGGCAGATGGGCCTGAGAACCCCCGTCGCGTTAAAAACACCAGATTTTGGTGACAGGCGAAAGGATCTGACAATCACTTTCACTTTTCAGAATTTCCTGCTCCAGGCGTCAGAACAGACTGAAGCCTGAGACCTGATCAGAACTGACTGCCTGGTCGATTCGCTCAAGATAGGGATTTGTTTTTTCTTTTCTCCTCAACACTTGAACATCAATGATTGGTACTTCGACAAAAAAAAAAGGCAATTTTTTTCCACCGGAGGTACTTCTCATCTTTCTCAATGATTCTTGTTTAGTGGAGTACATCCCATAGTGAAATACTTAAGCAATTTTTTGCCTTTTATGCTAATTCATGAACCAAAAACTTCCATTAATTCTAAATGTATCACTTAGCCATTTTACTAATTTTCCTTTAAAAGTCCTAATTTCCCGTAACAAATGTGGTCATTTTCTCATTAATCGTAGCTCTCACAACTGAGCAATAGCCGATCAGTTGATCGAGCCAACTCCCTCTGCGACCATTGGTGTATGTGTGAATGGGTTACTGCTATTGAGAGTAATACACTTTGAAAGTACAAGATGTGAAAGCACTATTCAATTTGAGACCACTTGCCATAATTTCAAATAGAATTTTGGTTAATTTCTCAATAATTCTCGGGTGAACTATAACACATTTCAGATGATGTTTGTGTATCTGTCTTATTTTCTGTCATTTCTTGCTTATTTTCATGTTAATTTGAGCTAACATGCTGGAGATACCTGCATTACTAATCATTAATATACAGGTGGTTCCGATACAAACACATACAAATCACAATGAAACAATGGCGTTATCTGTCTTTACATCCCTTTTACATATTTTTCCCCAAAATCGCCCTTAAATGATGAAGCCTCAAAATAAAAATCTTGAATACAAAAACCTCAGATTAGCATGTATGTTTGACACAGAGCGAGCCGGTTGACACAGCCTCGTCAGAGCAGATTCATCTTCCAGGCTGTTCCCTAACACTCAGAAGCATCAACCTTGGGACCTCTCTCTCACACACATTTCTACCAGATGTTCCACGTTCCCCGTGTGTTGCAGGGGACAGACGACTAATTTGTTTACGCACTCTCGGGGACCAAATGCAAGTCCCCGTGACGTAAATGATTTAGTTCATTGTAAAAAAAAAAAAAAAAAAGAACCTTGGGGAGGAGGGGTAAGACCCAAAGGAATCGGATGGGTCTTGGTCATGGTGAGAGGTAATGGTTTAACTCTTTGGGAAATGAATCCAAGTGGATGTAATGTCCTGTGGAGTGATCGAAACAAGAATGTGTATGCATGATGCATGGATGCCTGTTTGTGTGTGTGTGTGTGTGTGTGTGTGTGTGTGTGCATGTGCTTGCGTGCAGGGCGTGATTCGTCTCTATACAGGATATCCCTTCGCCCTCTGCCAGTAGGCTGTCTATTGTTAAGAGACAGGCAGCGGGCTGTGCCGGGATCCCACTGCTCTCCGCAAACCAACTACTGTACTTTTTTGCATGTTTTGATGATCAAAATAGATACCCGTTTTTTTTTCTTCCTTTAACGCCTTTAAAGTCTTAAGATCGCACACACAGCCCCCTCCCTCCACACACATACACAGAGGTTGTACTCCATTCTTTTTTTATGAACTCTGTAGAAAGTACCCATCAGCCTCACCTATCTTATCTGAGGTATAAAATTGTAAAGTTGTTGTTGCTGTTGCTGCTGTTGGTGGTGTGTGTGTGGCGTCCGAGTGCAACACTTACCCTCACCTGTGCGTGCGCCCATCGCACGACCAGCTTCTTGGATAAAGCAAGCTTCCCGTTTAAGCATTGGATGGCCCGCTCTGCCTCCTGCAAGGCAAAGAGGAGGATATGCATTCTTTAGATTTAGGATAGGAAAAAAAACAAAACAATTAATAAATCTGCATGATGATTTAGCCTGCTGTTAAATTGTTTTTTTTTTATTTTACTGGTGGGATGACTTGGAATAATGTGTGTGGATGCATGTGTTTTTGTGCGATAGGATGAAAACAAAAGATCACATCAAACCAATGAGTACCTTTGAAACTTCATTGCTGTTTATTAATAAAGCACTTCATCTGGGTGTGTGGGACGCTAAGTGTTCGCGAGCGTGTAAGATAAACACACACTTCCTCCGCACCATCTTTTTGGGAGCGCTCTCATATCCCACTAACAGACACTAGCTGTGAAATGAGATGCTTATCATGATCCCCTGGCGGTCATTCCAAAACAAATACTGGCTGCTGAACCTGCCATGCTGCACTTTTTAGGGGTGTGTGCTATTCCATCAATACCGCTAACTGATACAAAACCAAGTAAATCTTGTCTTGTCTGGTTTTATTTTAAATACTCAGTTTTTTTTTTGTTTTTTTTTTTTAAATGCAGAATTATTTTACATACCGTATTTTCACGACCATAAGGCGCACCGTACTAAAAGGTGCAGTCTCAGTTATGTATGCCATTACTGTATTTAACACACACATAAGGCAAACCTTATCGGGCACAGGTTTTATATACAATCCACGCCCACACTTCCCCCTTTAACGTTCTCGTGGTGTCCTCCACTACAGCTTTCATTACAATCCGCTGGAAGTTGCTGCGCTACCGTAGTCCTGGTCCGGAAAAATGGCACATGGTTTCATGAAATGAAAGCACTAAGACGGACCTCCTTGGGAATGTCCAATTTTAATTTCTTCTGCTACCGTTACTGCTTTTAATCGAATGGTGACCGTCGAAACGCTTCTCCCAGTCATTCTTTGCTCGATAATCCACTGCTCGAGTCTTTTCTCCAACTCGGGCCACCTCCCATTATGTCCGCAGACACTCAGCTGTATCTTCTTGACCTGTCGGAGCTCGTTTTCCAGCTTCCTCCACTTGCGAACCATCGTTTTATTAATCTTAAATTCTCTCACGGCTGCTCGACTTCCAGCTGATGGCCAACAGTTTGAACTGTGCTTCATAAACGTATCTCTTTACCATTTTCAGGGTTGTTAAAACAGCGATGTTCTGCATAATGCACATACTTGTTCCTTTATATACAATCAACACCCACACTTCCCCTTTTAACGTGGTCTTGGTGATCTCTACTATGTCTGCCTTACAACAATAACACACACAGGGTGCACTGCATTATAGGGCGTGCCACACATTTTGAAGAATATCTAAGACTTTTATGTGTGCCTTTTTGTCTTGAAATACGGTAAGTGCATTTCCTTTAGAACTGGAGAAAAAAAATCAAATTCATATTTTAGAGATTTAAACATCTTTTTAAATGAAATTGGTGGCATTGAAAATGCAGTAATCATCCAATATTTACAGTGGATCCTAAATATAAAGCTGATATCTATAATTAAATGACTCAATTTCAATGCTTTATTCTTTGTGGTAATTGGTTGATGTGACTGAAGACGACCTTTTTATCCAATGTTTACCAAAGATCCTGAAAATGAATCTGATATCAATAATTAACCCGTAATGCTCAGTGCATTCCAAACCAATTGACCCAATAAAAATATCTGACAGACATTTCTTTAGCCATTAGTAGGTTTTGGTGAGTTGTTCTAAGTCTTATTTGTGTGCACGTACAAATATGTTATATATACGTGTATAATAATGCTTCTGAGGGGCCGTACCTCTCTGGTGCTGAAGTTGACGAAGCAATAGCCCCGCGGCTGTCCCTCCAGAGGTCCAGACTTGTGGAACAGGAAGTCAAACTGTTTCACGTTGCCAAACCTCTCCAGCAACTTCACCAGGTGGTACCTGCCAAAACATGAGTTATGTGACCGACATGCCATGGTGTGAGTTGGCAGGCCTTTTGGAGATCGGTCGCCGAGGCAGCCTGATTGGTGGGATCTTGTGTTTTTGATCTGCGTTAGAAGTGCTGTGAGTGGCGCAGCGACATGATTGAGTTCAATCTATCAGTTCTAAAAACAACCACTGAATCACTGAATATGGTTATCACTGAATCAATTTCCAGGATTTTTTTTTTTTTACATTGTTTTGGGAACTCCTCTTTGGAGACCAAAGATAATCAGCTTGTTACAGAACACATGGGACTGCGTGTGTGTACTGTTTTTTTGTTGATCCCCGTTGCTGCAGTTACTTGTACACCAGCAAAAGCCATTCCTTGTTCCAGTTGATACGTACACATTGAAATGTGCATTGTCAGGGGGTTTCTACAAGGCTGCAGGAGGAGTGATCAAATCTACTCCCCTATTCACTTTTCTAATCTATTTTTGTTGCCATGGTTCCTCTAAACTCAACCAAAATTCATCCCGCACCTGCTCCACTCCAAGCAGATGACTCCTCATGCTGCCTAAGGAGTCATCCTCACAATCACACATTGCTTGTGCAGAACACACACACACACACACACACACACACACACACACACACACACACACACACACACACACACACACACACACACACACACACACACACACACACACACACACACACACACCTTTGCTTTTACTCCACCTTTGTTGATGCGTTAAGTTTAAAACATACTAGTTTTTAACCCCTAGTTTTTGATCGTAGATCAAATTCGAATTCCTGAAAAAGTGAAAACGTACATCAGAGACAGTCCCATCCCCACTCCCTCATCAACCACTCACTTCCCCTGCTTGTGCTCAGTGCACCAGACCCCGTGAAACCCTGTTGCATTTCATCTCCACGCAGTGCCTCGTGGCCGAGCAGTGTTAATCTGTCAACTTGCTGCTAATTGCAACGACAGCTTTCGCTCCCTGACACCTTTTTGGCGGTGGGGCAACAGCTGTCGTTGCCCGCCAACTGTAAATCTTTTATTGAGACAATACCGAGGATACAGTGGCAGGACAATGAGGGAATAAAATAGAGGAAGCTTCATATCCCCCTCCCCACCCCCCCGCCCCCCATTGTGTGTGTGTGTGTGTGTGTGTGTGTGTGTGTGTGTGTGTGTGTGTATGCGCGCGTACACGCCTGCGTGTTTAAATGAATAGCTGTGGGAAACACAGCTTTGAAACTGTGCATGTGATGACTTCAAGGTCACCTTCACATTGTACTGTCCTCACGTGGTTATTCCGTTTGACGCATTTTAAACGACTCAAGTTGAATGAATGAATGTGAATCACTCAGAAATTAAAAAAAAAAGCTGTGAATTAAGGTCTAATTACATGAAGCTGCCTGCAAAGCTTCCGTTGAAATGACCCAAATTCAATGGGAAATTACCTCAAAATTGAGAAGAAAATCAACTAAAAATCAAGAGTTAAAATGACCTTAATTAGTGAAATTACTTGCATATGAAACAATCAAATTGGAGGAAAGGGACCTGTCAAAATTGACATTATGTCACTGCATCCAAAAAGTTTACTAATTGGTCGTGGTTTGCATAAAAAAGTTATTACTCTCCGGGTAAGTGAAGTGCCTTTGTTGCTACAAAAACAAGTCTGCAGGCAAATGCGTCAGTGGGTCCGTGATGATTCTGTGTATGAAACTATTAAGAGTTCTGGATTTATTCTGCAGACAAGTGAAATCTTAGAAGAAAAAAAAAAAAACTCAGATGAAAAATGTGTATTTTTTTAGTTTGCTCTTTCCGACAAAGCCGGTATCAAGGTATGGGCCTGGATTTATGCAATTTTGTTCGATGCGGCGGGAAATTAAATGTTTAAAACAGACATTTGAAATTGTCGTAAAGATGCATGAACGATCAGGTTTCCCGGGCGACTGGAGGTCCATCAAACTGGAGGAAACCAGAGACTGATTTATTGAGTGTCCGCTCCTTGACTGCAAGATTAAAAAATTCCACCATCCATCAAACAATATCTTTAGTAATACCAAAGGTGATTAATAAAATATGTCTTTTTTCAAATGAGAGAAAATACATTTCTCTGCTATGATGAAAAAAAATGGAATTGTGGAGTATCAAATTAAGTGTCGACTAATTTGCATAAAGATTATGCGGTCAAGAAAATACATAACTCTAAATGTATTTTAGTTTTAAAGAGAACATATTACGGGTGCCGCCATAGAGCAGCAGATAGCCCTTCAGCCTCTTGTGGGGCGGCTTTCTATGTTGTTTTTTTGCATTTTCTCCTGCCGAAAACATACAGTACGCTAACTGGAGACACTAAATTGCCCAGATGTGTAAAGGAGAGAGTGAATGCTCTAAACGATGTGAGAACGAGAGTGAATAATTGATTGTCTCTATATGACTTGAGAGAGGGTGAATTGTTGTATGTTTTTATATGACGTGTGAAGGAGAGAGCGATTGGTTATTTGTCTCTATATGTGTCCCTGTGATCGACTGGTGACTGGGTCAGGGTAAACCCCGCCTCCAGCTTCTGACAGCCGGTGTAGACTCCAAGCCCCCCGATACCCTGAGTGCATATGAGGGGTAAAGATCATGAACGAATGAAAATATGTTTAGTAAGTAATCAAAACAGACTATGGATACCAAAACTGACCATGGCATGATACATGGTGTGCCTCTTGCTTCCTTGCACGCACGCAAGCAGGCACGCATGCACATACAATGCCGTTGTTAATTGGTAAGCCTACCAAAATAATCTTGAAATCACTTTACTACTATTACTACTATTTCAGGGGATAAATGCAAAAAAAATTAATAGATAAAAGTAATATGTATAATAATTTTGAAAAATTATTTAAAATCAGAACAATTTTTTTTTTTTTTTGAGGAAAACCCATTTAAATCCATCATTCATTTTCCTCATCTGCTACTGTATGGTCTAAGCTCCTGACTGTTTTTAGCACTAAACTGTACAGATAACCCTGCTGCTATTATATTCAAATTTTATATAGTTATACATTTCAGGTTTTTATACTGTTAAAACTGTCTTCCCTTCCCCTTAGTACTTTATAGTTTAATGTTTTGTTGTTTATTGTGCACTTTACTATTAATGTGCACCTTATCATTATTATTTTGTTAATTTCATGTCACCACGAGAAAGTGAGAAACATCTTCTACAGATTCTTCTGTAGGTCTAGCACATGTGGAGAAATTGATAATAGTCAATACCTGTCTTTGGCTTTAAATAAACCCTGAGGAAAAAAACAATGGATTTTCCCAGCATAGCTTACAATTCACAGTAATATATATTTCACAGTTATATACTTGAGTAAAAATACAAAAATATTATAGAACAATCACCATAACAACGGCTGCTTGATAGGCTTTGCCTTTTTGTGATGGGATGCCAGGCAGGACAAGAGAGGTAAGGAGGGGGAGGGGGATTACGCCACAGGTTGTAGCCTTCTACTCTGCTACGACTCCCATGGGAGAAGCGGGTTCTTGAGGCCGGAGAGATTTTCTGCTTTTCCCAGACACACCCTGGAAGCAACAGTATAGATGTGCCGTATTTACACACAAATACATTGACACACACAAATTAATAGCCAATAATGACAGATAAACTATTATACTTGAAACTCACGTAGGCTGGGGGAGCCCACCGTTGCAGTAAAAGAATTCAATTTAAGATGTCCTCGCACCCATTATTGCCTCTCAGGAATTTCTTAATGTGGGAGCAACACGACAGAAGCTCGTTTCTGCATCGTCGCAAGCAGAACCACAATGGGCCGCTCCTCCTGGGAGCTGTAAAATCCGCCGGAGGAAGAGGAGGAAGAGGGTGGGAGAGGTCAAGGTGGGAGCGGGAGTAAAGTTCAGCAACGGGAGGGGGGGTGGATGTTGACGGTGGGGTGAAAAGGTTGAGGAAGACAAGGATGAGCCAAGAGAAAGAGAGGGAGGAAAAAGGTGAGAAGCTGAGTGTGTGGGGGCCAGGTGGGTGAGGAGAGTGAAGGAAGTGTGGAGAGGAAGGAACAGGGGGAGTGTGATACCAGTCCACAAAGAGATAAGACAGAGAGGTTAAGCACATTTTTACGTTTACGGTTTCATAACAAGGATAGACCCACCTTGAAAAAGGTTATCAAATTGTAAGTTTTGGAAGTTTTCTTTGACAGTTAGCATAAATAGGGACAGGGGTTTACTTAGCTGTGATCATTTTTTCCCCCGAGGAATTATTATGATTTCCTGGGTTCTTCCGGTGTTGGGCACTGAACCTACTGCAAAAACATGCAGTAGGTTCATTGGAGACTAAATTGCCTTGACTAAGTGTTACCTGGCAGTCTCACAGTCTTAGAGCAGTTGTAATTCAGTCTTTGCCAAGTCTGGGGGCTTACGACAATTTTAAACGTGTTCAATATTATCGCAAGTCTTTTTCTTACATCACCGTTAAGACTGAATTAACAACCAATAGATGAGCTCAGGCTAGGCTGAGACTTAAAACTCCAAATAGTTTTACACTTGTCTTTTCAAAATCTTTTCAAAGTCTTAAGGTGTAATCCAAGCTAAGTTTACATGATGTATGGCTGAGTGGGTGAATAGTTGTCTCTATATGTTGCCCTGCCATCGACTGATTGTGTGGTCAAGGTGGTAAGGTGTACTTGCCCAAAAGGAGCTGTTGTCACCCAGTGACAGCTGTGATAAACCCCACTCGCATCATTCTGACGGCAGGGTGAGCAGTATAGATGTGTTAATGATGACAATATAAAAATGTATTGAATATCAGCATGAAACATACCTTAAAAAATACATTGAAACATTGTATAAAATCACAAGAAACTGACCAAAAATGATCTAGAATTGACTTTAAAATTCTGTATGATATAAAAAGGTCAATGTCTAAGTTAAAAAAGGAGCCTTGGAATCTTTTTTTTCTACATATTTCTGTGTCCGTAATTTAAGCAAGACTAAAGAATAATAGCTGAATCTACTAACCTTTTCAAGACAGTTTGTTCCACAGATTTTTTCAAAGATAAACTTTTCTGATTTGGCAGTGGTTAGGCTTAGTTGTAAGGTACAGGTCATTTAATTTAGAAATTAATAGGAAGACAAGTTTGAGGTAAAGAACTTAAAGTCTTATTCAAAGTTCCAGAAGGGGGGGTTAAGAGGGCTGGGGTGACAAACTACCTCTGATGACTAATTAACTCTCTGGGTGGCCAGAAACGCAATGAATATGTGCTGAAAACCCCACGCAAAAAAAAAAAAGTTAAAGTTTATTCAACTTTGAGAGGCTAATTTAAATAGTGAGGAGTGAAGAGTGTCCGCAAGGGAGCCGCCATCTTTTCGGAACGTCTGAGGAGCAACAACGACCATTTTCCCTCAGCAACACAGACTTAATACACATAGGGAGACGACGCAGAAGCACGGAAGAAGGAGAGGGAGAAGAAGACAAATCTGAAGCAGATGGGTCTCTGTACGGGTCCATTATACCAGAGGATCCATCCAGGAATCCTTTTAGTGAGGGAACCTGAGATCAATTATAACACACACACACACACACACACACACACACACACACACACACACACACACACACACACACACACACACACACACACACACACACACACACACGAGTGCACAAAATTAATTTGTGGACAAGTGGAGCTCGTCACACTCAATTCTATTTAGGTCTGATACACTTCTGGTGTGTAACAGCCTATTGCGGTAGAAATTATAACATTTGGTTATGAATGCTCTGCAGGAGAAAGGCAGGCACATATTGTTATACTCCATATTTGTTGTGGCAACTGATTGTACCACTTCAATTGCGTAAGTCACAAAAAAGCACTATTTAGGGGTACCATGGCAACTAAGACTGCAAAATAATCGGGGGGGGGTGGGCTGGGGGATGGCTGGGGGGGGAGGGGTCCCATGTATTTCTTTGATGAGCTCCTTGGCATCACTTGGTACAAAAATATTAAGGGGACTTCCCTGATAGAAACAAATCTAAATGTTATTGGTGCAAAGGGTCCGGAGCCCTTACGCAGTGTTGTGACTCTGAAATAAGAAAAAAGATTGCAGTTTTACAGAAGCTTCTTTATCCATGTTAGTCTACAGTGAAACACTTCTTTGGGACAACATGACTTGCAGTTAAGGGTTTAGTAGTTTCCGCACTCACCTTAACTGATACATATATGGTTTCAACACTGACAACATCAAGTCATACTGCCACAATGAGAGTATTTTTGGAGAAAAAACGTGGTTCTTGGGGACCCCATAGCATCAGGGGTTGTTTCTGAATCCGATCTCAATGTTTGCTGCAGTGGCAGCCATGAATTAGCCCCTTACACTTAAAATTTCTGCCATCCTGCCTTCCCATACACACACACACACACACACACACACACACACACACACACACACACACACACACACACACACACACACACACACACACACACACACACACACACACACACACACACACACACACACACACACACACACACACACACAGAGCCTCTCCTATTATTCAGGCTACACAGTTTCACGATTACAGAAAACACAGCAGCTTCATTTGCTTGCATTAATAAGAAATCAACATTTTGCTGAAGTCATGCCACAATATAAGATAAAATAAATAAAATGGAAGTCTCTCAAAAAATTGATAAAATGACACAGGAGTGAGCGTCAAGCGACAGTTCGCAAAATCTTAGCCACAAAAACACACAATTATTTACACTTTGTTTTACACCTCAGGATCTTACACATGAACACCTGCATTCCTGCTCAGTTGCACAAGGCTTAGCTAACCAGGACAAACCCGGGAATCATAATGCAGGGAGAGCAATCCAGAGCTAATTAATCTCCCCAATCAGCAAAAAAGGGCTGCGGGCTTCCCTTGTGTTTTTCCTCCAAACTGTGAAGCTCTGGGCTATTTAAGTAAGAGCAGAGCAGAGGAAGGGGGAAGGAAACGCCTGTCTAGACGCCCACCAGAGCTGTGGCCTGTACATTCTGCAGAAGCCCACCTCCCCCATCCCACACAGACCCCCCCCCCCCCCCCCAACTAAAAAACAACAAAAAAACTATGTCACTGTAAATAACTGCTCTCAACACAAACATTTTGTGCAGTCAAACACCCAGGTCCTGTTCTAAAAGAGGAGTAACAATGGGGAGGGGGGTATTTCTGCAAAGTGTAAAATTTTTTGTAATGTGAGATGCACAAATGACGCGCAGACACCTCGCTGTGTTTAGACCTGCACCCTCACAAGCTGCCACCAAAACATCAATTGTGTATTTAAACACCCTCACGCACGCCCCAGTCACCCGCAGGTTGACACGGAGAGAGTAAACAGGGCAGGTGAGTGAGGAATGATGGCTGATCCTTAGTCTAGCAGGTCTCCACGCCTCGCTGCCTCACTTTCACACACCCAACACCGTCTGCTCAGTCTCAGCTAGCGACACACACACACGCACTATACACACAGTTAATCAATCATGCATGCGCACACAATGCACTACCTTTCTGCGAGGCAGAACCAGGCAAGTTGGAAAGCCATGGATTAATAACATGGCTTAAAAGCAAAACACTGCTCATCAATCAGCTACTTCATGTGTCCAGGTCATGAGATTCTTGTGTTGTGTGAAATATGGATATGTATTTATTTCCAAAAACTGTTACTGTTTATAAATGTGGGGCATAATAAGGATAAGGGGTCTGAGGATGAAATTGATCTGAACTCACATAATCTACACTATTGTAACCTGTCCCCTTTTCAATGTTATGTCACAACATTATCCAATACTTTTCATTTAAATTGTCAGTGATAAAGTATTCAAATTCATATTTTTGTTGAGTTTGCAAGGGTAGGTGTCAATGGAAATGATATTATATGTGCAATAACAATCTCATTCTGAGAACAGGCTTCTAACTTCAATCAAATTCAACGGATATCATGGTCATTTTCTTCATATCGACTGGACTACAATAGGATACAATTAGTTGATATTTTATAGTGTTGTGAAGAAATCTGTCATTTAGAGTCCTGACAATTCCTAAATTGATGGATGGCTGTTTGCACCCTGTTTACTGACGTCTGATATTATAATAAAAATAATGAATGAGTGGATGAATAAACTGGCTTGCCATTATATGTTGATGCTTGAAATTGCTTGTGAAATTTTCCAAGGCATCACAGGTGGTACTGAAGAAAATGTAAACAAATTAAGAAATGAGGGAAAGGTGTGAGGGTCTCACAGTGTTAAAACGACTCACTCTGTGATTTTTGGATCGATGTTACCGATCCACAGGCGGTTTCCCTCATGAGCACCACTCTCTGAGATGATGGATGCATTTTCCACAGTCTCTGCTGCAGACGACATGTGTCCTTAAAGGAGGACGCAAAAACAAAGAACACACAAAAACTGTGGATGAGTCTTGATTTCCAGAATTGTTGAAATGTGTAACTATTAGCATTGCTGATCAAATAAAAGAAACTTCAACAACTGTGAGAATAGTGAAAAGATAAATAACAAGACAGTTTGTAAAATAAGAATAAATTCTGGCCAGGAAACTCACTGTGGCGTTCGGGTGGTTTAAACACAGAAATTCACAAACACCACTGGGATTATTGGGTAACTAAAACATTGAACACATCTCCATCATCATGAACCATCACTTAAAACTTGGACCGACATTGTACAATGTCTGATGTAGTCTATGAAACAACGCCACAGAAGCTACATGAACATAACGTTGGAATAACTAGTCAAAGTCAAGCCAATTAAGTTCAACTTTCGTTTTTTTGTGTCGGTAGGATGTTTTTTATTGCGTGCTTTATTGCATCACGGCACAAAAATCTTGCAAGAGCTCCTCCAAATTCTTCTGTAGAGAGAACGACAACAAGCTAACGGCTAAGGCTAGCAGTAACTTGCGGGCCATTAGACTACTATCCAATCTGCCTTTGCATTAGCCGATCACTATCAACCACCATGTGTTACATTAAGCAAGATAATAGTTTATAATCTGCCGAATCGCCCGCTCATACACCAGATACTTCGCTTTGAACAAACGTCGCGATGCTAACTAGCAGTTAGCAACATATGATCATCTTACCTTCTCGCTCTGTCATATGTTCTTTCTGGTCGCGTTTAAATAGTTTGCCTTAGTCTGCGTCTAATCCCACTTTCGGGATGGTTCGGTGACGTCAAAATATAATGCTATACATTTCCACTATAGTTTACGTTTTTTCTCCGATGCGACGGTTGGGTTTTGCAAAGTGGAAAGAGCAGTCGCCTGCCTGACAACAAAGGCGCGGGGTGATGTTGTAGGTTGTTTAATTGCTGTTCCGAAAAGAAGTACTGGATTTATACACAAGTATCTCCCATTTACAATGAATGCTGTTCATCATCGTACAACGCCGCCCAAGCGGTACGTCCTGTGATAGGAAATAAACAAGACTTGGACGGCGTAAAGCGTCGCTGAATGATGACGTCGAATGAAACTCAATTTATCTCCCCCTGCTTACATGCTCTTGTCAAGAATTGTCGCTTGAAAGTAAGTAACAGCTTTCGGCGCTACTAAGAGTCAATTTATGCTATCTGGCTGGTCGTTTTTAAATTGTTTCGATCGAATTTGCTTCCCGAGTCCACGTAACATATCACTGTAAATGATAGGGGTGAGGAAGTTGCTTGCCAATCATACCGACCTTCACTGCTACATTAACATAAGGGTAATGCATGGTTTGTGGTAAATCATCATTTCCTAACGATTTACCTCAAATGAAACCGAATAACAGGACCTCAATTATGCTGATGTGTTTTACAAAATCCTCTCTGATTTGGGTAGTGCGTGTAAAGATTTTTTGATCAAAAAAATAATGCTAATAGTTGACGTATGACCAATATATGTCACTTATCAGGCATGATCATCGTCTGTTACTGGCTTTGTAACTTTTGTAACATGAGCCTTTTTAAGTGGCTTTAAAGAATGGCAATCGAAGATGTTTTAATAGGACTGGGCACTATAATATAGTAATATTGCAATTTTCAGAAGCCATTCATCTTCATATCTGTTTTGAGAAACTCTGAAAAAGAGTATGAATGCAAAATCATACTCTTCCTGCATGTTGTGTAATTCATTAGATTTGTGTATTCGTGGCATTTAAATACACATTCCATTGTCGGTTTGAGTTGTGCTAGACGATTGAGAAAATAAAATCAAGACCGAGTAAATTAAGAAATAAAATCTGGATCCTGCCAGTTAGTCTCCTGTGTTGCAGTGGAAACAGAAAAGAGGCCCCAGGAACCAACAGGTTCTACCAAAATAAAGAAACTCTCTTGGGGTTGCATCAGGATGATAGAACAGAGAGAAGGGTCAAAATGAATAACTGTTCACTGATCATAATGAAGAAAAAATGTATTAAGTGATTGGGATATGGGAACCTTGTCTTTGAGGAGTGATTGTTCAGATATTAGCTGAAATTATTCCTAGTCTTTCTGTTGTGCAGTTGTGAAAATTGCTTTATGAATATGTATCCTTATTATTGTTGGAATATATTGAACTTAAATGTTTGTCATTTCAAAAATTCTTTAAGGTTTCTTGAGGTGTATTCATATATTCACAGTTTGAGATTATACATCTTCGGTATTTTTGCATTATTGTTTAAAGCTAGTATGACAGTGTCTGTGAAAACAGGATTCAATTAATAATGACTGTCACATTAAGTTTTTATTTCTTTTTTAAGGAAATGTGAGAAATTTGAGTCACAGTTTGCTTATCTTAATACTTTGGACACTGAATTGAAGACGAACGGTTTCCTCACACAAAGAAAACTGTTGTTGAATCGGTCGCTTCTTTCTAACTTCAAAAGGTCAAGATGTATAGAGAACATACATACTAGATGATTAGCATATACATGACATTTTGACGTATATATTGAGTTGTGAAGTGTTAAGTATGATATCAGGAAAGGGAAATGAACGTACTTGAAAATTGCATTGAAAACACTTGATCCACATTAAGAGTCATAGCTTGGTGGGAGTGTGTTTGCGGCCAGTCTGAGGTATATCCAGGAAGAACAGATATCAGATATGTTCTGCTCAACAAAGGAGAGCTCATGCGGGTTCCCCAGCTGGCCCTTCGCCGCTGAAGAAGGCGAGGTGTGTCTGCAGCTGCCGCCCTGTGTGAATTTACAGGATACGCAGCTACAGTATCCACGTAAACACCTGTGCTACGCGTTTTCTGCTCCACTTGCCCTCCAAAGAGATCCGTCAGCATCCCACATCTATACCTGCTCTACCACAGCGCGCCATATCACACAGCATCAGGCCGTCGACAAATCTGCTTGCTTAGGGTGCCTGTTAGGTTCAGTTGTTGAACAAGCAAGTTGGCAAAACCAGTTGGAATTTTTAGTTTGAGTTGTTGGTTCTTTGATTTGCAAATTAGGAAGTATTCTGATCATCTTACTTACTGTAATACTTCAAAAAGCTGCTTTATTTTGTGAGTTTAAAGCAAAAAACCTTATCCAATACTGTACTGATTATATGCATGCGTTGATTATATACACAGCAATACAGTATTTGTCTATGTCCTTTGGCCTATTGTCAGAGGATGTCAATTTGACCTTAGAAGGACTGAAATTGATAAACACATTTTTTAAAAACATTTATGTAAGTGAAATCTTTAAGCTCAGTAGCTCAACTATGACGTGAAATTTATTATTGAATGTATGAAATGAAAAGTTCTTTTGAAACAGTGACACGCAATTTGTCACAGGTGGGTGAAATCCCACCTGTGGCAAATTGTATAGCTTGAATAGCTTTGATATTCACTTTCGAATATCAAGGGTCAGAAAACAAAAATCCTCTGGACCTGTTTTAAAGATGACCTAAGTATTTGCATGAATCCAGCAGGTTTTGTTAGGCAGCTGCTGTCGAATTGGCCACAACAGCTTGTAGGAAAGGTGTATCGAGATGATGAAAGTTTCCCAGATTTACCAATCACATCCCCTACATGCAACCAATAAGGTATTTACACTCAGGGTGGGGGTGGGGGGGGTGCTGGAGCCTATCCCAGCTCTCTCATTCACATGTCATATAAAGACATACAATCATTCACTCTTTTTCATGTCACATAGAGGCAAGCGTTTACTCTCTCATTCACACATCATGTAGAGACAAACAACCATTCACTCATTCACTCTCTCATTCCCACATCTGGGCAATGTAGGGTCTCCAGTGAACCTCCTGCATATTTTTGGATTAACACACACATGAGAGAACAAGAAGGCTCCACACAGAGACCCCTCCTGTTGGAATTGAACCAGGGACCTTCTTGTTTTGAGGCAGAAATGTTAACTTCCGTGAAAGACTGAGATCTATATGTCACATCTGCTTTTATTTTGACATCCCTGTAGCACCTCCCCACTGGTGTCTTTACAATGGCCAAATATAAGGGATTTCAGTAATCTTATAATTTTGTTGTTATGTTTTTTTCTCAAGTGATGTGGTGGTGGTGGTGGTTGGGAGGATTGGTGAGGTGGGGGGTTCAGATGGACAGTTAAGGGTTTCCTATCAAAAACATGTCACAGTGGACTCCGTCACAACAACAGGTAGTGGCTGCTGCCTAGACAATCCACATGGTTGGCTATCGTGCTTTGAGTCTGGAGCCCGGAATAAACACACACCACATCTTATCACCTGCATGAGGAGGGACGCTGGTGTTGTGATGCAGTCAGCCTGCGTTTTATCACCCCCCCCCCACTCTACCTCCACATCCCCTGCCTGGTATGCTATCCCCTCACAAATACTAAGCCGTTCACAGCGACTGGCAATGAATGGCGTCCCTCCGGCATCTGTTTGTGTCTGGGCTCTTTTTTTTTTTTTTTTTGTGACTTCGGGAACCATGTCCACACATGTGCGTGCACGCCATGGTTGGTGTCGTCGCTTGCAGCCCGAGGCAGGGCAGTTGACGAGGTGGGAGGCTCGTGGGTGTTTGGAAAAAAAAAATGACCCGGTCCAGTGGAGTTGTGTGCTCCTCAGTGGGAGGTTCCCCTTGAGGAATTCCCAAACAAGAGTTGGGTTGGGTCCGTAGGTGTGTTTGTGGAAGAGGCAGGGCTGGGCCATTGGGAGGTAACAAATTCACTGATTAGAATATTCAACCAAATATCTGATGATTTTTATGTGCAGTAAAATTATAAGCTTTGTTTTTTCTAAAGGTTTGTTTTGACCCCTTAGGTTCACCATATTCTTATAGGCCATTGTCTTCTCAAGGTGATGATCGTCTAACATTTGTTGACTCCTGCTTCTAGTAACACTGTAGCTAATTGAGCAGGATCGCCCTCTGGAGGATGGTGACAGCATTGTCTCTTTTAAGTGTAATATCACAATGATCTACTCCTGCTTTATCAAACTTCTATTTTAGGATGTTTCAAAATTATGTGCATCACTTTGTCTCAATTTTTTAACATTTCTCTCAATCTAAATGATGGTCATGTGTTACTTCAGTGGTAACCTCTTCTGTATTTGTGCTCTTCTCTCAGTGATGGCCATGAACCATCTCACCCTGCTGCGACCCCTGCTGTGCCAGGCTCTTGCACGGCAGGTCAGGTGTCCCCTGGCGGCTGCCACGAATGTCCGCGCCCCCCTCCTGTGCCCTGCCGGGCCCTGCCCTCCAACCATGTGCACAAGACTGTATGCCACCAAAAAGTCAAAAGGTGAGCAGCAGTGATGTTTGAAAAAGAGGTGAAGAGGTTGCATTCTTTATTCATTAATTAATTTTTATATCTTCTATATTTCTAATTTAGATGCCTGTACCGCATTTTCCAGACTATTGAGTGCACCTGAATATAAGCTGCACCAGCTGAAAATAAAAAAATAAATATATATGTACATATATAGACCACACTTGTCTATAAGCCACAGGTATCCATGTTGTAACATGAGATATTTATACAGAAACATTTTTTTTTTACTTTTAATTAAATGCATACCGGTAACGTCCATAGATACGTACTGGAAATGCCTTTTTTTCTGAACAGTGCCAGTAACACGGACGATGAAAAAGATTAATAATAAATAACACAAGGAAAAGTCCATCCATCCATCCATTTTCTATCCCCATTTTGTCCTTCTCTAGTTGATCACGATCTTTGTCTTCCTCCTGCGCACTAAAACCATTAAAGGCATAATCTCCAGGCATAATCTGCTGGATTTGAACAGTCTCAGAATTTCATGGTAATTTCATTGGTCTGATCTGACAAGGCTAAAAGAAATCCATAAATTAGCCTCATTATTGTTAAGTTGCAGTATTCAATATGTGTGAAAAAAGTAGCGTCTTATAGTCTGGAAATGACGGTATTTATTTAGTATCTTGGGATTTTTTTAGCATCCCGGATCAGAGCTTGTGATTGTATATTTTTCTTTTACCCCCCCTTCCCGATTCTCCAAGTGAAGTCAAAGGGACCATCGACAAAGGTGAAAATCAACTCTGCTCTGGTGGAAGACATCATCAGCCTGGAGGAGCTGAGGGAGGACATGACGGCAGTTCTCGCTGCACTCAATGATGACTTCGCGCGCAACCTGAGCATCAGGACTTCGCCAGGTGGGAGCAGTTTGTCAGTCCTGGGGACTGAACTATGGAGTGGGGCTGGTGGATTCCTGATGGAGTTTTGTCTATTGAAGTGTAGTACTGTACATCTAAAACCACTTTATTAATTATTAATTTATTACTTTATTTATTACTTTACTATTTATTATTATTATTATATATAGCTGTATTTACATACCTTGATAAGGATTTACGAAATAGGCTGACGCATCAGGAATCGAACCATTTCATTCTTCTGATTCTTCTGCAAAAGGTCATTATGATTTTTAAAGGACATTTTTCAATGTTCTGTCCGATTTCAAGGTAACTTCCAGCTCAATTTTAGTTTTATATTTTAATGACTGTGTCATTTTCAGCCGATTTCTCTCAGTTTCGAGGTTACATTGTGATTTGAGTAATGTGTCTAAGATTTTTTAAGACAATCTAATGCTGATTAGTTTGTGATTTCTCAGCTAATTGGGTTTGTCATTTCATGCAAATTTTGTGGTAGTGTCTCATAAAAAAAAAATAAAAATAAAAAAAAGGTTTAATTAAGCAAGAAGAGATGGGCGTTCCAGACTGGCTTAAAAAAAGTGGGACATTGGCACTGTTCATAGCTGCAGCCTCTCAGCAATAGCGTTGTTTTACCTCATGGAGAGTTTGACTCTCCGCCTGCTGCAACCTAGTGTTCAGTGTCCGTCTGGCATAAAAACATCGACAAGATAACTTTATAGACAAACACCCTGCAGTCTATTCCTTGTGATTGAGATTGTGTGTGTGTGTGTGTGTGTGTGTGTGTGTGTGTGTGTGTGTGTGTGTGTGTGTGTGTGTGTGCGTGTGTGCGTGTGTGCGTGTGCGTGCGCGTGCGTGTGTGTGTGTTTATTTTATTTGCAAAAAAAGTTGGGGTTTGGGTTTCGGGTTTTGTATTGATCACGCTTTTACTTTTTCTGCTTGTTTCCTGCAGGAGTCAGACTTTCTTTTTTTTTTTTACTTTTGACTTTATGACCGTTTGCAGAAAATTGAGGGCCACGTAACCTTGCCTTGACCCTGGTTTGACCTCTGTTTCCCTAACTACATCCAGGTCGTGATCCCGGTGCCTCTGGGCTCTAACAAATGGGACTTAGGTTTGAAGGGGAGTGGTTGTCGGAGGGGTTATTATAATAGTAGATTCTTAGGAAGGAGCCAACCACAGAACGTTGTATTTTTATATATTATGGTAATTATGATTATAATACAATTGATTGACACACACACACACACACACACACACACACACACACATATATATATGTATCACATAAAACCTCGTCTTCCTTTTATGGCCAGCATCTCAATATCCCCCCCCCCCCCCCTTTTTTTTTATTTCCCTGGCCATCTCACCGCTTGTCATTTATTAAACCAGACCGTTTTTCTACCTCTTCCCATCAGCTTTCTTCCATTTTCTTCCCTTTTCATCAATCAACAATTGCCGTGCAGGTTCCTTCCCAAACCCACCAGCCCCCACCCTATCCCTCCTACCTCCCCTCAGCCATCTATCCATTACTCCCTCTCCTCATTGTTTGTTCAATCATTTCATTATTTTGCCCTTTGCTGAGACAACACTTTCAATTTCGGACGTCTTTATTGATCCACGGGGAAAGATTTGTTCACAGGGCAAACCTTTCCCAGCTTCCATCTGTTCTGCCGCCCCTCCCCCATCCTGTCATCCTCTCCTCCATCTGTCTGTCCATCTCTCACTGAACTCCTCCAGTCCGTCCATTCCCCTTTTTCTGTCCAGCTGCACAGTAATCCAGGGAGGCAGCAGGACTTAGAGCTGACAGGAGAGATGAGATTGTGGAATGGAATGACGTCAGTTGTCCAAATGTGTGTCTCTTTTTTTTTTTTCCGTTTGTGTGTGTGTGTGTGTGTGTGTGTATGTGTTTCCATGAACTTCTCATCTGGCTTCTATTAAGATTATGAGTAAGTGTGTGTGGATATGACTGTGCTGTTGTGTGACGCCATGAATGCATTTTGTGTGTGTGTGTGTGCGTGTGTGCGCGCGGGCAGGCTAATATACTGCAGGAATTTTTAGACGGGCTTAGAATGGAAGGAGTCAGTGCCGTTGATAGGGTTGGTCACAGATGAGCAATCAGGCTGCAACCCCCAAGTCCTCATATTGGGACATAACATTTTGGACTGATTTCAACTCTTCTTCACTCCTTCAACTCAACCTGTTTTCCTTATGCATGGACCTTTTTGTGCCACCTAGTGGTGGTAAGAGGAAAATTCAGTTGCCACAAAAGAGCCCAGGATAATAAATATAACTTTTTCTTTTGCTTGAAAATTGTTACAACTTTGGATTGCCAAGAGCCTTTTGGCTGATGGGCTGGGAGGGTCCTCTCAGTCTGGACCAAGGTGATGGTTTATGATTAAGATGTTGATGCTGACGATATCTGGGAATCATCTCACAGTTAACAAAAGTATGCTTAAATGACTGCTGATCGCAAATCTGTCTTGAATTGTTTTTTTCATTGTTTTAATTATTTACAGGGGGTCCTCAACATACGTGATTTTCGACTTTACGGCAGTAATCCTGTTAATAATTCCACAAATAAATCCCGACCTGAGTGGCAAATGTAAAATTCAAATGTCACAGATAAACTTGTTTGTGCGCAGTGGAAGGATACACTATTACGGGGCATTTGTTAGGGAGTTTGCTTTGTTTATGTCTGTCCTCTTATTTTTATGTTTGCTTGTTTTTATTACAGTTTCATTTATGTCACATTTTTGTGCTGTAATTATGCGTTCCCCATCATTTTCCTATGGCCTAGTTCTGTTTCTTGATATATACTTGTGATTTTAGGGTGTGTTAGAATAGGTAAGCTACTTAGGCTATGGTAGTTCCAGCTCGAGGACCCCCTGTAGTCATTTGGCAAATTTTTTTGTCTTCCCTTTTTATATTTTCAAATTAAATATGCTAATTTGACGTTTGAAAGAATGTTTTTTTTTTGCAGTGCAGAGATGCTACGTCACCCAGGACATAATGCCTGTTGATACAGCAAGATGAGTGGGCTGTCATCAAATTGGCGTTTGCAAGAGTTCATGTCAAAAATGAGCTAGAGATCAAATTAAAATAAGCAAGAAATTCAGAAAGAAATCACCCTCCCCACCTCAAAAGAAAATAAGAAAGGATAGCAAAAATCAGCAGAGGACAGTCAGTCGTCTCTCATAATTTTTTTTAGGAGTCGTGACCTGTGTGTGTATGAGTGTGGGCCTTTTACTTTGTGTGCGCTGCCGATGACTTGTGTCTTGTGTTCTTGAAAGGCTCAGTCCTCTAAGCTAACTGGATTCTCTCTCTCTCTCTCTCTCTCTCTCTCTCTCTCTCTCTCTCTCTCTCACTCTCACACACACACACAGACACACACCCTTTGTGCATACTCAGACACACACCACCACCAACAGTACCCCAGTCTTCGGCGGGTAACACAGGGAGGGGGTGATGGAAGGCAGAGGTGGAGAAGGAGGAAACAACTGCGTCTGAGATTAGCCAGATGGATGGATGGATGGATGGAGGGAGAAAAGGATGGGTGGAGCCTTGAGAGCGAGGGATGGTGGTGGAGAGTAAACATCAAGCTGGCAGACACAGCTTTGCTTCTTGTCACTGCAATGAGGACAGACAGTCTCAGTGTGGAAACACTGCGACGGCTTCCTCCTTGGTTCGACACAGTCATGTGATTGCTCCTCATCCTGTCTCTCAATTCAACAAAACCATCGCCCACGGACAGGCTTCTTGCTATTTATCCATCTGAAATGCCGTCAGCACAGCGGGTATAAGCCCTGGAATCCTCCCGTGCTGGAACTGGGCCACATATGTAAGATTTAATGAACAAATGGATTTCTATGTTTTGGCCTTTTTTGTCAGCTTATTGAATAAATGAGCTAGCTTTTCACATTGGCCTGCACCAGTTAGTTTCATCCGTCTCACATTGTCACATAGAGAAAAATGAAAAAAAAAAAACAACTGATAATCAATACTGTTTATTTGGTCAAGAACATGCGATTTCAGTGCCCTGATGTCATTATCAATATTTATCAGAAATCTGCTCAAATCTGTCCTGTCTCTTTCCTGTTCTAATCCCCTTTTAAGTCATTTTAGATACTTTCTTTTGAATCAGCTGGCCATTTTTTTGTATTACTTCATTCAAATGTTTGATTGAAACGTTTTATGTTTTGATGATTTTTTTAAGTACTATTTTTCTCAATGTATTTCAGTGCGTTCTTGGTGCTGAAGCTCAAGGGGATTTAAAAAAAATCAGTAAATTTTAGCTCTGGTGGCTTATTTAGGCCCTGAACTATAAATATCACCTTGTCAAAAGTGAAGCCAATAAATAGATAAATAGATTTAAATGATTTTAAAAACAAGAAATTGCAAAGACAAAAACATTTGCTGCTTGTATATTAAAAGGATATATAAACTCGTGGATTTTCACTTTTGATGTATTCATGGCAAATATTGTTTGGCTGAAATATTTTCAGTCCAGTTTATAAGAGAAAAATATTTGAGACTAATACAACAACAATAATAATAATAATTCCCTGCCTTTGTGTAGGAGCCCTGGATCACATCGTTGTGACAACTCAGGATGGGAAGTTCCCTCTCAACCAGCTGGGCCAGATCTCCATGAAGTCACCTCAGCTCATTATGGTTAACATGAGCAGCTTCCCTGAGGTAGGGCAGATGTACCCGTACGTACACACACACACACACATGCGCACACACGCACACACACACACACACACACACACACACACACACACTCTTTTTTTTTTTTGTTTTGCTCATACCAACTAACACACCAACTAAACTCAGTCAAAGATCCACCACAACCCTGGAAATGAAACCTGACCTTAATCTTTTTTTTTTAATCTCTCCATCACACACTGTCGCTCTATCTCTTTTTTCCCTCTTTCACATTCCCCTGTTCAGACTAGGATGATAATTGATTGATAACTCGGGGAGCACTTTGTTCTGGGGCTGAAACTGATAGCAAGACACGTGTGTGTGTGTGTGTGTGTGTGTGTGTGTGTGTGTGTGTGTGTGTGTGTGTGTGTGTGTGCGTGCGTGTGCGTGTGTGTGCGTGCGTGTGAGTCGCGTCGGGGATTACATACCTTCTGGTGTCTGCGCATGAGTTGCCTTAGAATAGGAAATTACCTCATTTTACCCCCATGTTTGGAAGGAGTAGATTATTTTTCTTTTCTCTCTCCATCCTCACAATGACATGGCATTGCTCTATTCAGCGCCACACTCTGTCTGCAAGAGCAAAGTGGGGGTTCAACGTCCAGTGAGGGCCTCTCAGCACCAATGACCTCCATTTTTTACTTTTTAATAACAAGTTTTAAATATGGGTGTGAAGAGCACACACACAGTTTTGAGTTTAATTGACATTTTTTTTTTCTTAAGTGAATTTAAATCAACGTTAATGTCTCATGTTGTGGCGTTGTAAGTGGCGCCCGAAGCAGCTGGTTATCATAGGCCGCCCAGCAGTGTGACGGATAGAACTTGTGCAAAAGAATACATTTTGCTTAGACCATTTCTTTTTTTTTCTTTCATTGTAAGGAATGGTTTGTTCCCTTTGCAGAACCACCTGTCCGTTACCTTTTCACAAGCACGAAGCAGCACCTTTCCGCATTTTTATTTTTGCCCTTCTCTTTGTCCTGGCATCCCAAAACAAGCAGACGCCCATATTTATCAGCATCTCCTATCAGGAATTTCAAGTCTTCAGCCTGTAGGAAGCTGAATGGATCCTGAAGTCAGTCTAGTTCCTTCCCACAAAACTCCTGACCGCAGACCACACACATGCCGGGAGACGCACGCACACACACACACACACGCGTACATCAACGTGTCGTACTCTACGTTACCCAAGTCCCATGCAGAGGTCACTTCTCAGTGCCTGCAGCTAATAGGCTTATAGGCTTATAATGATGTCTATCCATTACCGGCCGCTCCAGAGGCCTGTCAATTTGTTTTCCGTTCTTTCATTAACAGCAGCCTGGGAAGGGGCTGTTTTTCGACACGTCGGACCTGTGAATCTGGACCCCACACACACACACAAACGTGCGCATGCACACATTTCCCTCCATTTGCTCCTCTGCTTTGAAGCCGCCCGTTTGCGTTTGATGTTTGACTTCTACCTAATTCCTCTCTTCCACCCTTGCTGACACATTAACCAGAACCTCACGCAAAATCATTTATTTAATTTGCCGTTCGAGAGAGGGAAGTGGCCGGTGATGTGGAGAATGCGGCCGGTTATGCCGAGAATAATTGGACATTGGCACAGCGCTGAATTGATCACACAAAGACAGCAAGTGGAGACCCTTGGCCTGCTTTCAGACTAAAAAGGAAGCGAAACAAGAGCCTGTGAATTTATTTAATGCACGCAAATTGATTCCTTTTATCTCCCCACCTTTTTTTTTTCCCCAGCGGGAAACACTGGAAGGAGCTGTCCAAGGAGAAGGGGTTAGAGGGGCGTTGGGGGAAGCGGGGAAATTCTATGCGCTATTTCCTGGGATTGCACGTGTACACGCCTTGTAATGCTCAGCTAAGGGAGTTTTCATGCGGTTTGGAGGAAGTGCAACTTGTGTTTTCGGTGGTTCAAAGCCTCCCTCCTTTCCCATATCCCCCCTCACCTCCCACCCCCACTCCCCTCCACCACGGTCCGCTTTCCACTGTTCAGCCTCACCTCTCTGTTTCTAAATGCTGCAGTGCTAGCCAGAGCAAAGGATCATGTTGTGCATAGAGTGGCGGTGTTTTTCACGTATGTGAAGTCAAAGATAAGTGTCTTCCTGTCTGTATACCTGCCAGACATTGGAAAAAGCTTTTTTTGATGAAGTCCTTAAGGAGTTTCACACCGTGTTGACAAATCTCTTCACTGAATTCCTCTCTAAAATGTCCGACAGGCTGCACTTACGATTTCTGGGTGGAAAGTAGCGTTGAATAGACGTCAATGTTTGGTTGTGGGGTATGTCTCAGATAAGGTCAGAGAAGCCAGCCTGAGATACTTTGGACATGGACAGTGGAGGGATTGTGAATATCTTGGTAGAAGGATGCTGGAGTTGGGACTGCTAGACATCAGGACAAGAGGAAGACCGAAGAGGAGATTTCTAGGATGGCATGAAAGAGGAACAGAAGTTATTTCATGTGAGAGAAGAGAATACAGAGAATAGGGTTAGATTGAGGAAGCCGATTCGCTGTGGCCAGCCCTGAAGGGAGCAGCCGAAAGAAAAGTGGTGGCGCAGTGATTTCTGCTTCTGCTCCACAGGTCCCTGGTTTAATCCAACCAGAGGCCTTTCTGCTTGGAGTCTCCCTGTGTTTACGTGTGCAAACTCCAAAAGCATCTAGTAAGTTCTTTCGAGACCCTAAATTGCCAGATGTCTGAATGAGAGAGTGAATTGTTGTATATCTCTGTATGTGGCTCTGCGACTGCCAACTGTTTGAGGATGAACCCCGCTAATCTGATAATATCGATGTCTCCGCATCTTTCTGCTGTTGTGTTTAGTTGTTCAAACAAAGGTGTCTCCTTGAGGTTTGATTGACAGGTGGTGCGACCCTGATGTTGAGGAGCCATCAGCTGAGCTCAGCATGGGGCTTACAGATCAGCCAATTGATCAAATTTTGGGTCTTTCAGGGAAGCAGTCTGGACACTGCACCAAAAATAGCCTTTTCCTGGAGACACTGGGAAACCTGTGGAAAAACGCCAGAGTCCAAGCCCTGGACGTCTCACAGATATATCACAACACACATGGTTCTCGTAACATCAGTCAATATTTCGGCCTCAATCGATTCCCGCGACCATTTATTTACATAAAATGTTTATTCTGCATCAAACCTTGAGGTTAAAACATGCAGTGCGCATGAAAAATTAGAAGGAAATCCTCGCCAATGTCCACCGCAGTGACGTTTAAGAAAATTTATGGGTGCGAAACATTTACCTTGGAGGCATGGAAAAGCCATTTTGAATCTGTCGGTGAGAGCGCGTGTGAACCCGTGACTGAATAAGCTTTTGAGTTTTTTTAGTTAATTATTCACCAGCCTGCGTAAAGATAATGCAGAGGGGGAAATGGTGGGTGATGGATTGCGTTCTGACAGGACACACTCTTTGCCGCGCTCCAGCCGAGGTAAACAAAGTGGACTGAAGAGGGATCAGACTGTTTTAAAAAAATCGAAAAATCTCCACCCCACCATGTAAAAATGTCGCTGTAGCAGTGCTAATGCCTCGAAACATATATGTATAGATATATATATATATATATATATATCCCAACATCTGTTGCATAATGTTTCTCAACCATGGAAAAACGCTGATTTGCGTTTCCCCGCCACCAATTAAACATCCGTGCATGAGCTTAAAAAAACGTAGCTCCTAATCTAGAATGTGCTTTTATGTATTTTAGACCTTTTGTGGAAATACGGCCAGTTTAACACTACTGTTACAGTAATGCAAGTAATTAAGGCAATATATGAATTTTTAAATCCAATTTTAAGGTAAACGTGTGTGTGTGTGTGTGTGTGTGTGTGTGTGTGTGTGTGTGTGTGTGTGTGTGTGTGTGTGTGTGTGTGTGTGTGTGTGTGTGTGTGTGTGTGTGTGTGAGAGAGAGAGAGAGAGAGAACGAGCGAGAGAGAGAAAGTGTTGCCATGTATCATTCGCAAGCAGACTCTCCTTCAGGTCACCAAGGGTCAACGCCCTGCCCTGCAACCCCTCAGTGCTCTCCCACAGGGCTCAGTCCTGACAGTGGCCCAAGGCATTTCCACAGTGTATGGGCTTCCCCAGATGGACACACACACACACATATACACACACAAGCACTGCACCTTAATGATTGCCAGCTGGAGCACTATCTGCATTTGTAGTCATTTTGTTGCAGTGACCCAACATTCATAAAAGTGTGTGTGTGTGTTTGCGTATGTGTGTGTGTGGCATGCGTGGACCCTCAGGCTACAGCGGCTGCCACTCGTGCCCTCAGAGAGAGCAGTATGAACCTAAACCCTGAGGTAGACGGGACCATTATCAAGGTGCCTGTTCCCAAGTGAGTCTCTCCTTCACACACACGCACACACACACATACACACACACAAACACAAATTTGCTTTTCTTCTGTGATCCATCAGTTTGTCCAGGCATTACTCCTGTTTTATATAAACACACACTTTGGTTGTTTTGTGAAACAGAAGGTTCTTGCAGATCCTTTAAAAAGCACTGAATCCATTAACCTCCCCGTTGTCCTAAAGCTCCATTTGACCCCCTTTTTCACTTTACTTCCCTCAAAAATTGCACATAATATTAGATAAATAAGGCCTATTGGCCTTAAATTACTAAAAAAAATGTTTCAGTTGGAATGCAGTCAGAACTGAGTTGCCAAAGCCTCAAACCAAAGAACAGAAGATGCTGGTCAGTCGGTAAAGGAAACAAAGGTCAATCCAATTAATTTCTTTCACAATTAAATTATAATGCCAAGTCATTCATCCAAAATTCATAAAATTACAAAGTCGTCACCTCTTTAACCCAAAACTAACAAATTGAATACGTCATATATTTTTAAGATCTTCTGAACATGCCTTTAAGAGTCTAAGAGTTTAAGAAAAGAAATGTATAACCTTGTTGAAGTTTTGATCAATCAGACAGTTAGTGACCAGAATATTGACCTTAAATAGTAAACTGCAGTGGTAGTGTTGACCATACCTCATGCCGCTCCTTTTTCTTCCACCATGGAATATTTAGCATTGGTTTACGTCAGTTTTTGTTGCCATGGTTACTCTCAACATCAATAAAATCCCATTACACCCTTATCCCCGCAGAGAAGCACATTCTCACATGTATGTTGTCGGTGTTTATGGAAAAGCTGCAGGAGAAATAGTACATCGTCAAGTCTGTTCATATCTTTTGTAACCAAGCTTATGCGAAACATCACCCAAAGTCAGATTGTGCCCATCTCAGTGGAAATGATATTTTTATATATCTTCACTTTCTTAAAATACTTGCCTTAGTCATTTTTGACAAAAATATGTTTTTGCCAGAATTCACCCCTTATTCAACACATGGCTCAGATTTTTGTGTTTTCTGAAAAAAATCAAAAAAGGGACTTAGGTGATTATTTTAATACTAACAAAAGGAAATTAGGAAATGGATCGATGCCTCAAGTTGGTTGTTTTGAACAAAGCGTGTGTGTGTGTGTGTGTGCGTGCGTGTGTGTGTCCTTGAATGAGCATGTTAATGAATAAATTCACACGGACAGCTGTGGCGAGCAGCAACCTCTGGCTATTCGATCCGTTTTTGGTCTGTCACTGGGTCGGTCTGTCACTGACTGAACTTGTCTGCCTGTGTGTGTGTGTGTGTGTGTGTGTGTGTGTGTGTGTGTGTGTGTGTGTGTGTGTGTGTGTGTGTGTGTGTGTGTGTGTGTGTGTGTGTGTGCGTGTGTGCGGACGGAGCAGCAGGTGTTAGTCTGGCAGAGGAGGGACATGAGAGTCAAGACCCCCCCCTCCAATCAGTGTCTGCACGCTCCAAGCCTCCATTTGCATTTGCAAAGGAAAAGGCCGCTCCTTGATTGGCTGCCGAATCAGTAATTAGGCGGTATTGTCAGCGGTAAATACACGCTGCAGTGAGATTGTTTGCAAATAGTCCCAAGCGCAGCAAAAAGAAAAACAACAGAAAAAAAACTTAAAGGAACGGGAAAGTAGGATTTTCCGAGTGATTAACAAGTGGGAAGCAAATGCGAACTTGATGGAATGGCGGATGTTTCGTCTCGGCTGTGAGAGGCGATTTGTCTGTAGATCTCTTCTCTCCCCCCAACATGTGCACAAATGAGGGTGTAGACTCCCTTTTAAGAGCTTTTCTTCTTTTCACTTCTAATTTCTAAAATGTTGAAGATTTTGGTCTTTTCAGCCTTAATATATTCTTATATATCTACATTCACAGTTTTTCTAAAGGTCTTTTGAGAGTGCAGCCGAGCTCACAGGGCCAGAGGTTCCCATAGCTGGGGGGAGAGGGGAGGGGTTGATTTTTAGAAATCACCTAAATTTCAAAAAACTAAATTACAACTTGTTATTTAAAGAGTACTTAAAAAGATTAAATGTTCTCAATGGAGAAAAAAAAGTATTTTTTCTCTCAGTAAATGAAAATCTTTTTAATTACATGTTTGTTACCTGGTTTGATTAAAGTGTTTAAAACAAAAAAAACTTTTGATTGAAATACAGTTGTAAAGTAGATTACTTGTTAATTATGTCCTCTGCCAGTCCCTGAAGTCAGGTAAGTTGTAAAGAACCGTATATAGATACTTTCGGACTGAAAAGTTCTAAGATTGCATGATTAAGAAGTTTTTCTCTGAGTTCAAGTGTTTTCATCTACTCCTTGCACTGCTTTTCTGTTTGAAAAGGCTCCACCATTTGCTAACTTTGTACTTATTTTGGCAAAAATGTTTGTTCTGCTGTGAGCCCTGGAAGCTCCTCCATGGCGTAGAAGGCCAGAGGAGCTTGAACCTCTTCGTCAGCCCATTTTCTTGCTGCTTCTGCCCGTACTGTCATGACAAAACAGCCAAGTAGTGACTGCAATCGTTTTTTTTTTTAAAATCGCACACAGCAAAGAAGCATCTGGTAATGGGCAAGGCTTATCAGTTACACCATTTACCAGGCAGCTGTGTCACATGAATTCCTATGGAACCCTAAAAAGTGGGACCCTTAATGGTTCTAACAGCTAGGTAAGCAACTATACTGTCTGAGTGCCTGGAAAAAACAGTCTAATTTCTGAATTTCTAGGAACTGCAAAACGTTCCCACAATGCAAAAGCAGCTACTGTCTGGAAACACTTGTACAAGGTAAACAAGTAACTTATAGAAGTAAAATATTTTATGATTGTACACTCATAAAAAAGTATTGCATGAAAAAGTAGCGAGTGTCAAAGGAGGAAAGTTCAGTTTCTATTCCACATGTAGCAGTGTATTTGTCACCAAAACGTTTCGATATTCATTTTTTTCCCAGGACTCTGCTGCCATCTAGAGGTGGTTCAGGGGTTTACAATCAACAAAAAAGATTTTTCAATCTTTTTTAATGTCTTAATTTTTTTCTTCCGGTATTTGTGAACAAAAAGCCAAACTGTATGGTAAAGTTATTTGAAACTCCATGGAGATATCTTATTGGTCTACTGGGGAAAGTGACAAAACAGTTTAGTTTCATTAAAACATTGTAATTTTTGGCATCACCGCATATCATCTGATAGTTTTGATTTATGTTTATCTGAAATAGAGACCAAAAAAACAAAAATCTCATGGCAGGGGCTAAACAACTGTTTTCTCATCATTATCACCAACCCACCCCCATTCCTGGCAGGGTGACGCGAGAACACCGGGAGAACCTCGTCAAGATGGCTAAGCAGTTCAGCAACCGGGCCAAGGACTCACTGAGGAAGGTGCGCTCTGGTGCTGTGGCCCAGGTGAAAAAGGCCAAGGAGGGACACTCAGAGGACATCATTCGACTCCTGGAGAAACAGGTTTGGTTGTTGCGTGTGTCGCAGGTTTCACCGTCTCGCCAGAATTCCAAACAATTCCTTGTAATGAATCATATCAACATTTTTATCATGTTTATAGGGGTAAAACTATTTTTTTCAGCAGCCAAATACATTTGGTGTTTGACCCTTTTTATAAAAGACACTCGTCCTTTGGTCACAGCTCTATAATTACAGTTGTTTGTCCAAACCCCACCCAAATTATTTGAATTACTATTTACTTCGTAGTACCAACTAAGGTACTCGTACTGGATGACGTCCCCCATTGGTTGCAGCGAGAAATGTATAGTAATAGGAGAAAAAAACATGGGGCGGCTGTGGCTCGGTTGGTAGAGCGAGGCGATCCTCCAATTTGAAGTTTGGGGGTCTCCTTCTGTCTCCACATGCTGACGTGTTCTTGGGCAAGACGCTGATCTGCAAGTTGCTCCTGATGCCGCTGTCAAACCATTAGTGTGTGTGTGTGTGTGTGTGTGTGGATGGGTGAATATTCTAGTATAAAGCACTTGAAAACTACAAGGTGTGAACTTAAACAAATATATATATAAGTGGAGACCATATGGAAAACCTCTGTTTTATGTATCCAAATGGAGCCTAATTTGTAACAAATGCTGCTTCAAAATTTGCTGGATCTTCAGCAAAAAGAAATATGTTGGGATTGTCAAAAGCATAGATTCAAATTCCAGATTATGTGTCACTGCGTGTTTTTGTAACAGCATTTAATTAACGGTGAAATTCAACACTTCTACTTGGTTTGAGGTTTTGTGTTTTAGAATAGATTTTGTTTTGGTCAAGTTCAAATGATCCACCGAGGAGGACCAAAGTACCATCACTGCGGTTTGTTGAAGGAAGTAGCTTTTTACTGAAATCGACCTGGGTTTTTTTTTTTTTTTTTTTTTTTTTTAAATCGTCAGGGACCATCCAGACCATTTATTATCTCCTCTGGCCTCCACAGATCCAGCAGATGGCAGACGGTGTCGCTGCAGACATTGACAAGCAGCTCACAACCAAAACCAAGGAACTGCTGGGGTGACTGCTCGGGACGTTGGCAGGTGGCAGGTTTTGCTTCCCGTCATGCCATTTCCTTGTTCCCCCCTTCACATGGCCGGACAACATCCCCTCCTCACTGTTGAGTGACATCTGTGTTAAGCTGTCAGCAAGAGAGCAGAAACTTTGCACATGGGGCTGAAAAAGGCAACAACAACAACATCAGACTGCTGCCCCACCCACCCGATACCTATACTGTCTTCAAACAGTCAGCACGAGCGGCCAAATGGACTTCCAGTGGGATTTGTGGGTCTCCCTCCTAGTCAGAGTGTTGTCTTTTTAGATAAAACAAGCACGCTTGTACCCATGTAGACTGGGTACAGGTTTGTATCGGTGGCAGGGTTTCTTTATTCTTCCACCTGCACTTTGGGCGCGATGAAGCAGATTACACATCACCCCGAACGAACGTTGTTTTGGCGGGGGTCTGTTCCATCGAGATATCTGCAACGTCCGCACTGGATAGAAAAACCATCTCCCCACTCTCTCACCCAAAAAGTCAGGTTATTGATGGAGCCCATTAAAGAAGCCCTGCTTTGTACCATGTGTATCGTCACTTCCACTCTCTTGTTTTCTTTTCCTGATCTCTTGGTTTGAAGTCCCTCACCCCTGCCCCCAACACCACCACCACCTCCACACCCTCCATTAGTTCAAGTGATAATGGACTTTTCCTGCAAATGGATCCCCAGGCCTGCCTGCTAGCACCACAGACATCCATTAGATTGTGCGTGTGTGCGTGGATGTGTGTGAGATGGGTATGCTGGGCTTTATTTTTCTCGAAACAAGTGTTCTTTTAAAAGAGTCAGGAAGTGACTCAGTGAGTCAGTTTACACCGGCTCAAAAAAAACAAAAAGGAAAAAACTGAATCGGAACCTCCTGTATTTAAACACGCGATCGTGGCTGCAGTGTGTTTGAGCGCGTTTCTGTTATTTTATTTTATTTTTCCTGTTTAGATTCGCTGGTACTTTTTACCAGGCAGCCTGGGGCAGGCAGGCAGATTGAAGTTCAACCACAAACTTTGTCTTGCAGACACATGGTCGTTTGGCTGATTGGAGCTTTGCAGCTAATGATCTGTAGAAACGAACTTCCCTTCATGTAAATTGAGCAAGTCTGTCTGTTAAAAAAAGAATTAGACAGAACTATGAAGAAAATTATTTTTCCAATCATTAAAAGGTCAATATATTGATTTTTAATTTTATAGTTTTTAAACACAAAATTAAATTCCTGGGAAATTCGCAAACAATTGAATAACTGCGGTAATGTTAATTGTCAAATCCTATTTACTATCAAATGATATACTGTTTAAAAGTCTTTAAAAAAGGTCAAGGTGTTCTAAAATCTGTGATATGGATCAAAAAAATTACCAGGAAAGGTCTTTTTAACAGAAATGACCAGAATGAAGAACTGAAACTTTCTTCATTAACTTTTAATTTGGTTATTTTAACCTTTCATATGCATGCTTTACAAGGATAGTTAATAATTAGACCTATTGTATGGAGATAATAGTCAGAAATCTCATGGCTTCTTTTTATTTCCTGTATAAATGACACATATTAACCATCTTTATCTCCCCCCTCCCGATTTACCGGCACAAACAGACCAGAATCGCTTGATAAACTTAAGAGTTTAGCTGAGGAGCATCTGTGTTGAGATAGAGCATGAGGAGGAGGAAAAGAAGTAGGAGGAGGAGGGTTGAAGTGGAAATGGCAGTTTTTTTTCATGGTGATTCTGGGTCCATATGTCAGCAATTTCGGGGCATTGTGTACCTTGGCTGAAAACAGAGGCTTCATGATCGATGGAGGGGTGAAAATCTCCCAAGTCTCTGGCGCAGAACACGGGCAGAGCACAAGGAAATTGCTTTCAGCTGATAGCTTCATTTCGGTTGACATTTATCAAGTGAATTACCCGCCCCCCTTTTTTTTATGTTTACTAGCCCTAGTACCGCCTTTGCACGTAAACACGGCCGCATCTGTTCTGGAAGTTGCGCTATGTCCTTTGGCCCTTCATCACAAACATATACAAATCCAAATTAGCTCAGTAAACTTGGGATTTGATAGTCTGGCCTTTGTTTCGCTGCCGCTGCACAGAAGGAGAGATTACCAGATTTATACTTAAAGAGACGGCTCATCCCCAACAACGAATCCTTCTCTGATTCCCAACCATGCAGTTTTGATGTGGTTCGCTTTTACCTCTGTTCACCTGAACAGCAAAGTAACACCTGATATACGATGGCAGACACACTTTTAATATGACCTCGGAAGGCTTACTGCCTCCCCCCCGTCCTGCAGAGATGCAGACCAATGCGTGACAAACAAGAGCATAAACATGTTTTTAGAGAATAAAAAATATTTTGGGAATATAGGTAGCACAGAAGAGAAGTGGTTGCCATGTTCACCTCACAGCAGGAAGGTTTCTGGTTTTATTCCAACAGAGGGGCCAATCTGTGACTTAGATTGGAGACCCTAAATTTCCCTGATGTATGAACAACTGAGTGAATGATTGTTTGTCTTTTTATATGGTTGACTAGCGATAGGTCAAGGGTGAACCCTGCCTCTCGGCAAATGACAAGTTGGATAGGCTCCACCCGCACGGGACTCTGACTACGATAAGCAGTTGCATGGTCATTCATAGATAATGAATCATTTAAAATCATGGACATTATCTGAAAATAACAAAAAAAAAAAAAAAGATGTGGAAGAAGTTATTTCCTTGAATTGAAAAGCATAATTATTTATTCTCCAGTTTCTAAAGTAACAGATTATCCCAAAATGAAATTTTTGTGATTTTTTATGAATATCTTCCGCAGTATCAAAGCTCACTGAACCCCCTGGTGGCCTCAAGTAAGAATGCACCCTGGCACACAGTTATTTTTAAAATGCATAAGATTTTCTTCTACATTGCTGAAAAGTTGCGAAAACAGAAAACTCCAACAAATTCAGAGAAAAAATATTTTAATGGGAGATATATTTTCCATTGTGTTTCAGACCAATGACTATTGACCAGTCAGCTGGTAGAGTTAATTGTGGGTGAAAGCAGTCAGCTCTGCCCCTCGTGGTCAACCTCGCTACTTCGGTTCCAGGAAATCTCGAAAGAAATGCCTTGCTATTTGGCGGAAATACAGTATTAGAGGTTAATCAGAAGTATTTTTTGCCATTAAATACTTTCTAAAGGCCCACTCTCCCCCTGAAGCTTCGACACACCAAGTCACATCAGCCGAAAATCCCCCCCAAACCCACTGCCACCTTACTTGTCCTGTGTCAGAGGGAAAGAGATGGTCCGCCTCGTGTTTTTTGCTCTCATCAGACATGGAACGCAGAACTCATGCGGCAGCTGAGGAGGCCACAGAGCCCACAGACCACTTCAACACACAGACACACACAGCCTTCTTCTCATTGCCCATTGAGTGTAAAGACGCCTCGGAGTGTCAGAAGCCACCCTGAAGATCTCATCAAGGATCCAATCAGCATGTGAATACCAAACATGCATTTTTCTTAATGCCATGTGATGATGAGGAATGGCGAAGAACGCGTTTGCTCGGATGCAAAAAGAAGAAAAAAAAATGTGTTTAACTTTAAACAGATTCGGAGTATCCCTACTGAGAAGAATACTAACAGATTGACTTCATCAATATTTATAGCTTAATTGGTTTTGTTTTTGTTTTTTTGGGAGGGGGGCAAAGTGGACCCTCTGACGTTAACAGGGAAATGAGCACCATTTTTGGGGGGGGATCCTAATAATCAGGTAAACTGATACCAGGAGGCAAGAGTGTTTCCTTCCGGCCAGCATGTCAGTCTACTTGTTTTTTTCTTTAAAGAATTGCTCATGTCTGGAACGTGCACACACACCACCCATTTAGAGGGGAGGACCACACAGAGGCCCCCACCCTCCACCTTTTTAACTTTTTTTTGGATGTACGCACAAGTAGGCTAACCCTACCCACACCCGCCCCCAACCAGATTCTGCAACATCCATCCACACAGCGGCTGGCGGCCGCGATCTGAACAAAGCGTCCCTCAGTCTAAAGTGGTTAAACTGTCATTTCAAATCGTCTGGACATCGTGATTACCAGCATGGGAGGAATTATATATTTAGCTTTATGTCCGTCGCCATTTCCTTCCCCGGTCCTGATCTAAAGTGACCAGCCAGTAGTGCCCTCCATATTAGTATCTGCAGGGTTGGGAGGGGGGTGTAATCAAGGGCTGCCAGAAGGGAAGCAGGGGAGGGGGGGCGGATGAGAGGTGCGGGCTACACAGAATCACAATGCAGATAATTCGCAAATCTTTTTCCCTTTTAGGTTTTTGACATTAATTTGTGTCTTCTGGTCGTTTCGGGACCATCCAATCCTAAGGGGTATTAAAACCTGAGCAGCTTTCAGGGGTGGAAAGAGTGACGCGTTGCCACTCGACAGGATATTTTTTTTCATTTTATTCTGTTTATAAGACCTGTCTCGTCATTTGAGCACCAATGGGGCTACGGAGAGGTGGAGGACGAGGGAATGAGGGAGCAGTAAGTACAAAAAAAAACCAACTGTTAATTTGTAGTTATCAAACTACAAATTATCATAAAAAGAGACCTTTTAAACCCACAGTTTTGTGTTTTGTGCTCATAAGTATCAGGATCTGCAGCACCAATCCCCATGGGTCAGCGGTGTTTGCTTTTACTGCCACTTGGGCATGTAAAGAAAGCCTTAAGGCAAAGGTCAGTGGATTTAACAGCCAGGTGCAGAGATCACAGTAAATATCTACCTAAAAAAAAGAATCGCATAAAATATTTACACTTTGCAAAAAATATTAAAAACATTTTTTTATTCAAAAATAGGCAATTCATCTGTACTGTTAGAAATATGAGCTTTTTCAGTTTTCTAACCTTTATTTTCAATACAATCTGAATTTTACCAAAATTGTGTGCAGAACTGTGCATAAAAATAAAGCCACTACTCCCATCTATCCATCCATCCATCCATCCATTCATTCATAAACAAGTGAGCATTTGTACTGAGGTTGGATGAGGTCAATAAATTGATACACCACGAATGCTGCAAAGAAAATCATAAAATGTTAGAGGGAGTTTAAATTTGTTTGACTTATTACTAAACTGTAATAACTATATCAAATTGTGAGGCTGTTGTGGGTCACTTGGAAGAGCAGCATCCATAGGTTCCTCCCTAATGTATGTAATGTAATGTAAGTGTCTTTGGGCAGGACACCCAGTTACTCATGATGGCCTGGTTAACCCCTTGCATGCATCGTGTATTTGTGTGTGTGTGTGTGTGTGTGTGTGTGTGTGTGTGTGTTTGGCCAAGTTTAGACCATTTAAATCTGCAAAAAAGGGCTTAAATCTGGTGAATTGAAAGCCTTAAAGACCTGCTTTGCACATTTATTACAATATGGTAAAGACTGTATTTAAACGACGATTTAAATATTATTTTTCAGTCATTAGATATTCCAGAATACATCAAAATGCTAATTTCATCATGAAGTGACATTATGTCTTCATGTATCCACTGTCACATTCTCTAAAGATCAGACTTTCAGTACACCTGCACACAAAATTTAGCAGCCAGAAAGAGAACCCTGCTCATGGGTCACTCAGCCCAGCTGAGTGTAGACGCTTGAAAAAGACACACACACACATACACACACACACAAACAAAAATACATAAACCCTTAGTATTCTTGGGGATTAGGTGGAATCATCTAGCATATAAATATGAATAACTGTTTCCACAGTACATTCCCTAAAACACATGTCCCTTAGTAACCCCCCCCAGTGCCCCCCTCAGCCTTCTGAGGATCTCATCCATCCTGAAGAAAGTCATTTATCCTTGCGCGCTCATAAATAAAAAGTGACCGTTAGCAGGAAAAAAAAGTGTGTGTGTGTGTGTATGTGTGTGTGTGTGTGCGGGGGGGAAGACAACCGACAGATCGGACAGGAAGCCTGTTAATCTGCAATCCAATCCGGGCCCCGAGTTAAGCGAAGCCCGGCTCAGTTTGGCCCCGGCATGAGCCAAACTGGGAGGAAGTAAGTGGAAGAAACTCAGGAAGCAGCGTTCAGAGCTTTCACCAGTCATATCCATCACATTTCATGGTGATGGGAGTGTGTGTGTGCATGCATGCGCACGTTTCTGTGTGTGTGTCCCTGTTTCACCAGTCGTATCCATCACAGGGCTCCGTCTCCAGGCTTTAAGAAAAAAAAAGAGAGAGTCATTAGAGAGGCCGGGCCGCAGCGCCCGCACTTTAACTAAACATCTTTTCCATAAAATAAATGCTTCCAGGTTAGCGAGGAGAACCCGGGGTCACCCCGCTCATCTGATCCCAATTACCAGCACCGACCGGGTCATGAGCAAGAAGACGGTACTGTGGACGGACACGGGCTGGAGTCCTGTGTTGGATTCCTCAGCCAAGTGTAGCTTTTTTTTGGCTTTAATTGAGGCGTCGTCATCTGGCTTTACCTACCTGCCTACGGAGGCCCCAGAGGTCCAAAGGCCCAGAGGACTGGCGTTAAGCCGAATTGTTTGATTTAAGGGCACACACAAAATACCCCTGCGATTCATGAATCACAATGTTCCCAATCATTTCCCACTAACGGCATTACCTCCGTTCATACTTCTGATTGGCAGAGTAAGAGACAAAGAGTCCTGATGCAAAGGGGCGTGACGAATGGTTATTTTTTTGTTTTATTTTCTCACTTATAAATGGATGTGTTTTGCCTCCATGCTGGATGAAGGGACTTCCATGGGATTCCTAAATGCATGCTCCTACGTTCAATATGAAAGTCAGCAGAAAAGTTCATGACAAGAATAATAACCAGACGTCGGTATATTAGGTCTAATAGACGACAACCTGCTTACTTTCACCACCTGAACACACCCGTCTTTCGCCAGGTGTGTTTTTCAGATGCAGATGCCACAAGTCGACCGCCCGACAACAGCTCTGTCGTGTTTCTCTCATCTCTTTAATAGTAAATGAGTAAATTATGTGAGTTGAAAAAGAAGGGCGGGGGCAAGTAAACCAGGGTTTGCCCCCAAGGGGCTCGCAATCTTGTGTTTTTTTTTTTTTTTTTTTAACAGTTATACATCATCCTGCAACCTGCCAGAAACTAAACCTCCTTTGTATCCACTCAGCCACTTCAGAACCACTTCTTGGTAAAAGAAGATAAAATAAATAAATAAAATACAACACTTAAAATGATGATTGTTTGTAAAGTGCAGCCGTCAGACTTGGAATCCCATTTCCATTTAATTTGTCACACAAGTTCAAGGTGAATAAATTTACACCTTAATGTTCTCGTTCAGCTGAGCGTATTTTGAGCAACAAAAGCATCCTATTTAATAATTTATCAAAGAAAGGATTTTCATAAATACAAATTTGTCAGAATATTAATTATTTCTTGTTTTGGCTATAATGAGTGTCCCACCTGATTTTTATTCATTTATTCATTTAACTTGTTCATTCATCCCCCCCCAAACCCATCATTATGATCAGGAAATTGTTTTCTCAGTTAAGTAAAGATTAAATGGCTATTTAAGAAGAAAGATGAAGGAAGGGGGAAAAAGTCTAGCAACAGCTAGCATTTCAACGGCAGATGCCACAGGATGTATGTATATGTGTGTGGGAGTGTATACGTTTACCCCTTGCCTTTGTGGGATTTTATTGGTCTTTCTAGTACTTAATTTTGTCTTTTACATTTTACTATTCTTCTTTTTCTACTTATTGTTGTTGTTTTTCTTGTTATAAGTCTTACAGCATATCTAAACCAAGAGATACATTTGCCTGATAATAACTCACATTTACAAAAAAAAAATACCAAAAACAGGAAATAGAGTCCCACAAATGGCTTATAGTCAAAATGGATCATGCATCAAGGGATTTATTTATTTGAACATATTTTATTCATTATTCATTATTGAGAATGTTTGAATGGGATGCAACCTATCTATACTCACTTTCTCTACAAATAACGGTTTTAGATATACCCTTAAATTTGTACACATGTGTGTATGTATGTGTGTGCATGTGCGTGTTCTTGTGCATGCTAGCCTCTTTTGTGTTGGGATTCTGTGTGCATTTACATCCATACATTATTGAATAATTGTTTCCTGATGGTCAACCCTCTTCCCCGGAATATTAATTACTGAATGATGAAACCACCTCTTTGGTCTGCAAGGTTGAAGTAGAGAGAGGAAGTTGGGGTGTGGGGGTTGGAGTGGTATGTATGTGTGTGTGTGTGTGTGTGTGTGTCTGGTGGGGGGTGTCAGAGATCAGTCCTTTTTGATGGGGTTAACTCTCATCTTGTGTGTGTGTGTGTGTGTGTGTGTGTGTGTGCGCGCGCGTGCGTGTGTCACGGGGACGAGACAACACATACCATCAACTTTCTTGGGGAATTAGGTTTCAGTGGGATGAGAGGTGGGGTGATTTTTTTTTGTCTCTCAGCTTTCCGGCACCTGGATGTTAAGTTTAGAAATTAATCAAAATATTTGTTCATAAGGAGCAGTTTTTTAATATAAAGTTAGACATATCATGGACTGCAATATACACTTAAAACACAAATAACTCTGAACTGCATGAAACCTGGAGTAGTGAGAAATTCAGCCGCTGAAACCTGATAGGTTTCTAACAACCAAATCTCTTACCTTGTGGTTGCAATCTAATATTACCTACCAATTTGCTTAAAAGCAAAAAAAACCTCGAATAGTAACTTTTCAACACTTACAATATTTGTGTCTAAATTTAATATTTTCAAAACCAAGGTGAAAGGCAGCATTCTGAGGGCTTTTGAAAGCCTAAATCACATTCGGAACGCTGAGTCCTGTATTTGTGGGGGGATGGCGCCCTCTAGTGGAACTCTACTGCTTTACTGGAGTCTGTATATGCTGTACATATCAACTACTGCAGTAGCAAAGAGCATCCTGCAGCTCAAGACTTTCTTCTTTTTGTTCTGCTGTGTCATGTTGCCAGTGACCATCTGCAGCTGCAGTAGTTCTCAAGATCCACGTCCTCTGTCTTTGAGGTTTATGCAGCAACATCCTTTTTCAAACTTTATACTTGGAAGACCCTATTGTGGAGTATAACATTCACCCTGTCATTCCATTCACATATCATACATCGAACGGTTCACCCTCTAATTCCAACATCAACCATTCAACCCTTCACTAAGTCATTCACATGTAACATTAACAAATAACTGTTTACTTTGTCATTAAAATGTCACATGGAGACAGAATTCTAACATTAAGCAGTATAGATACATCCATTCATCCTCTCATTCATACGATATTTAGAAACAAACATTCACTCTGTCATTCACACATCCTTTACAGAAAAACAACCATTTGCCCTCTCATTCCTACATCCTAGAGATGTAGAACCATTCACTATCCCTTTCACATGTCACATAGGGACAAACAAATGTTCACTCTCATTCACTCATCACATGAAATAGAACTGTTTACGATTTCATTCCCACATGATATGGGGACATATAGAGACATTCAACTATTCACCCAATCATTCCAATGCCATATGAATATAAAGAAACCAGTCAGTCTCTCATTCATGCAACTATGGCGACACAATCATCGCCCTCCCACTACTACGCTATAAAAACATTCAACCAATCATCCTCTCATTCGCACATAATAAAGAGACTCACAACCATTAACTTTTTCATTCACATGTCATATGGACAAACAACTGTTCACGTGTCATGTAGAGGTATACAACCATTCACCGTTATATTCACACTTCTGGGGCATTGGTAACCTACTGCATGTTTTTGGACTGTGGGAGGAAGTTGGAGTACCCTAAACATGAGAATTGGCAAACTCTACACGGACATGCCTTGAAATGGAACCAGGAACCCTTTTGATGTTTGGGCGGAAATGCTGACCAATGCGCCGCTAAGTCGCCCACGTTATGGTTTATTAGAGGTTAAATATGGATATCTGATTCAGAGGTCAATCTAACCTTCACTACGTTCATTCGAGGAAGTCAGAGAGATCAGTTTTAAGAGTTTGCTCGTCGATGTTAAGAAAATGAGGTTTAAGGTTTGTTTGTTTTTGTTTTAGTACATATGTATCCCCTGCAGTGTTTACAAATGGATTCATAATTTCTTACGAAAAAAATCCACTTTACTGTTAAGTCCGCGTAATTTACCCTCACTGTGTTTGTTCGGGACTTTCAATTCTTCGAGGAAATTGCTTACTTGACTTCTGCATTTACCCAAGCAAAAACAAGAGAGAGAAGTCAACTCGGGGTGGCTACAGGGAAGCACAATTAAAGTTGGTATTCTGATGCAAATGCAGATACATTTCATTGTTGTGAAGCTGAAATTTAACCATGAGGACAGCCTTGTGACCCAAGGTCCTCACATACATTTGGAGTTCTATATACTCTACTTCACACTGACTTCTTATTCTCCTGTGCCGCGTTTTAGCGCCTGCCTGTGGTGACAAATGAGCAGTTTTCTTTGCAGTTGATTCTGACACCAGATCCCGAAGAAAAATCATACTTTTATGCTCATAAAGTGTACGAACATTTTGGATGACATGAATGTATAAAACTGTCTTAGCCAATCCAGGAAGCTGGGGTGTTGCCTAACTGTGCCTGGGGATGGGCTGTGGTAAACCTGCACCGACAGTGCTATGTTTGCTGCATGACCAATTCAGGGCGGTTCCTTTCCCAGAACAAAATTCTCTCTTTGTTCCCAGTTCAGATGTTCCCCTTTGCTTATGATTAAGAGAGAAGAAAAACACCCTGATTACTAAATTGTCGTCTCACAGACTGACTGGGCAGAGACCAATTAGTCATTTGGCATTTTGTTTGAAGTGCTTCATAAGAAAAAAAACTATAAATAAAGCTGATGTAAAAACTATGAGAGACCCTATGTCCTTGAATGAATTGTAGAAGTCTGGATAAAACACCAAAAAAAGAAAAAAATACAAATATGTCCTCCACCTTGAGAAAAAGTCTTGAACAGGACAAGACCCATCCCTCACTCTCCTGTAGAAAGGTCCCAACAAGAACAAGAGAATAGTTGAATCCGGTCTGTGCAGTCAACAGCTTGTTCCCGAGTTCAATCCATCTTCATTCACCCCTGGATACAGTTGAGATGCAAGCAGCACAGAAGAAATGGCCAAGCACGATGGCATCGGGATGATGAGGGGAGGCCTCTCCAGGCCCTGAGGGTCCACATTTGACGTTCCCTTTTCCTGCCACTGACTCCACAACGGCAAACAAAAAAAAAAAAAAGGCCCTCTTCCGTCTAACTCCTGGGAACTCATGGTATTGCCTGGGGGAAAAGAAAAAATAAAAGAGGATCGAGTACTTCCAGTTTGCCCGGTTATTTAATGAATGTTTACTATGTTTCACAACAGAGTCATGAGCAGTAACTATGAGTCAGAGATATTGGGAGATGACTGGGAGATATGATCAAGATGACTGGCTCGTCAGAAAATGTTGCCTCCGAGGTTCTCATTTCTGTGCACTTCACTTACCCTCTTTAAATACAGTGTCTCCTGCAGTTTGGCTTTGTCTTGTTGCCTGCTGGGAGTGAAAACATGTTGTTTTAAGCCCAAACACACACACAAACTGAACTGTGTTATCATCAGTTAATATTCTTCCCGGCACAGTTACTGACTGCATTTAGAAGGAAGGTACTAACCCAGTTTTCATCAAACATATTTGAGGCATTTCCTCATTAGTAATGCCACATTTGTATGAAGCAATGATGGAACTAACACCAATCAAAAGAGGTGGAGATTTCCAGTCTATGCCTCACAGCGTGCAGAGCTGTAATGTTCATGCCTTTGTGTTAATGACTTATTTTCAAAAACCCAGGAAAACCACCAGTTCCGTGCCCCGAGGCATTGAAACAGAAAATCCAGATAATAAGAAAAGATAATGCCTTCTATCAAAGCGATACCTCTTCAAAGTCACCAAAGAGAGAGGGGGAAAAATTTTTATACCTGTTTCTTTGTTGCCATAAAACACCTGGAAAACGTTTTTAGAATAAGTCATTAATCAGATTGGAACAGGTACAAAATATTCATCTGAACACCATCCAATATTGCCTTATTGTGTACAGTACTTTTTCATATTTTACATTTAAAAAATACAAAAAAAAATGGAATCAAATGCTCTGTTCAGGAAAAGTCAGAGCGTAATTCCTCAAAACGCTGGCATCCTTCAATATCCGCAAAAAGAAGCTCCTGCAGATGTACTATCAGACCGTTGTGTGGTGAGCGCCTTCTATGTGGTGGTGTGCCGGAGAAGCGGAATCAAGAAGAAGGATTCCACATGACTGGAAAAAAACAGAGAGGATGGCGGGTTCTGTGGTTATAGCCACTGGCTCCTATTAAGCATTGAAAACCCGCTGCATCCACTGCACGGCACCGTCCCCAGGCAGAGGAGCAGCTTCAGCGATCGGTTGTTGTCAAGGTCCTGCCATTTGTTCTGATCGGTACGCTACAAACTTTCAAGTCAAGTCAGATTTTGTTTATAAGGCATCAATCACCACACAGTTTTACACTTTACCTTTCACCCCATTAGCCTTTCCAAGTCAAATAGGTCTGTACCAAACTTGTTAAAATGATTTCCTGAAACCCAACATCTCCCCCACTTGGTGACAGTGGTGAAAAACACTGCATCTTGCAGAAAAAGTAGAAAAATTTGATTAATCTGAGGTCAATGGGCCCAGCCCAGTTACATGGCAATAACTGACATCATCCAATAATAGCTTTAATAATTTAATTCTTTAATAAAAGAAACAAAGGTTGGATGCCTAGGGAAGACCACCTCAGTAGATGGATACACGGAACACCATGCATCTTAACTGTGTGGCTGTTAACCAAGCCATTTTAAACCAATGATTTTTGGGTACCTTCCTCACTACACTGTAACTGCTTATCTAATGCTATGTATTGCCAAAACTGTGAGTTCTACCCCCAGGGATGAATAAAGTACCTACCTTCCTCTCCAAGCCTAAAAGAGTAAATCTAATGACAAATTAGTCATTATCTTCAACCTGGGCCTCTTTAGAAGACATAAAAAATAGATCGAGGACAACCTTCTGTCACCTAATATTGCAAAAATTCGGCATATTATGATTCAAAACAATAAACTTGTGTCTCTTTCAGACTGGGTTATCATAACTAAGTCATTAAAGACTGCAGCTAATTCTGACAGCAGCTGCGCGTGTTCTAACAAGAACTGCTATTAGCTATCAGATCTTCCCGGCACTGGCTTCTCTGCACTGGTGCCCAGATCTCTACGCTATAGTCCCTACGCTATTTGTGTTCCTTGGCGTCTCTAAAAGGAGAACAGAAGCGAAGCATTCAGTTAGGAAGCTCCCCTTCTGTTGAAGCATCTTCTGATATGGATCTAAGGGGTGGACATCCTCTCTTTGTTTAAGAATAGGCTTTTGTTTAAGAAGAAACCTTCCTTTTAGAGAGAACTTATACCCACGGTTTCAGCTATCCAATAGCCATAGGCTTAATCTACAGAGGGATATCCCATGATACATTTCTCACATTCCCCCTTCTCTTCTTATCCTGTCTGCACTCATGTTACTTTATCAATGCATGATAGTAGCCTCATATCTTCTCCCAAGTCCTTGGGCTCTCATTTTGCAGATTCCTGGGGCATGACTGACTGCAGCATTCTTGCAGAGTGTTGTTTCTTTTCTGAATGTTTATAGCTTAATCAAGCATATCAGCTATTACCATGTGCTTGTAAACACTACTTCTGTTAGTGATGAGAGATAATTTGTTCCTGTCACTCTTGCTTTGTATCTCTTTGTCCTTCTCCTGCTCTCTCTACCTTTACTCAAACTGGTTGAGGCAGAAGGCCACCAACGTTGAGCTCGGATCTACATGGAAAGCGCCAAATGACAACTGTGTTGTGATTTGGCTCCGTATCAACAAACTCTGACTTGACTTTGGATGAAACTAAAGCTGGCTGGAACTGAGAAGGAGACACACATAACTCTGGATAAAAACCTTAGCGACCATGGTCTCCTCAGTTCAGCTGGTTCCTCCTGGTCGTGTCCTTTCCAGCAGCTGCCGTTGCAGAGCCAGATGGGTCCCTGACCCAATAGGGGTACTCATGGGAAACCCAGCAGTTTTTCAAATGTAAATCCATCTTCTTTTATTCCTCTTCTTCTGCTTCATTCCAGGGGGAGCGGGAACGTGTCACTGCAGGCTTGCTTGTGAGATTGTTTTCTCATTTTTGGCCTTAAATCCATGTGTTCAGTTCACCCCAGATAGTGAGATACATCTGTTGTGTCTTCCAGCATCATAGTGCAGCTTTACCAGTGCTTTTAACACCATTCGACCTATCTTACTCAGGAGTAAGCTACTGGACATGCAGGTGGATTCCCCACTAGTGGCCTGGATTACTGACTACCTCATAGGCCACCCACAGTATGTGAGGCTGCAGAAGATCCTGTCTGGCACGGTCATGAGCAGCACAGGGGCACCACAGGGAACGGTCTTGGCTCCCTCCTGCTCACAATCTATACCCCTGACTTCTGCTTCTGTTCACAGTCCTCCCACCAGCAGAAGTTCTCAGACGACTCTGCCATGGTTGGCTGTATCAGCAGAGGCTGGGAGGCTGAGCACAGCGTGGTGGACAGGTTTGTGGAGTGGTGTGGTCTAAACCAACCGCAACTCAGCGGGACAATGACGAAGGAGTTGGTGATGGACTTTAGGAAACAGAGATCCTGTTCAAACCCCATCTCCATCAATGTGACAGATGTGGACATTGTGGAGGAGTACAAGTACTTGGGCATTTAGACAATAAACTAGACTAGACTAAAAACACAGATGCCATATACAAGAAAGTTCAGGGCCACGTGTTCTTTCTTAGGAGACTCAGGTCTTTCAACGTCTGTAGAGCCATGGTGTGGATGTTTTATCACATGGTGGTGTCCAGCGTCATCTTCTACACTGTAGTGTAGTGGGGCAGCAGACTGAAGGCAGCTGATGCTAACAGACTTAATAAGCTCATCAGGAAGGCCGGCTCCGTCCTGGGGGTTGAATTGGACTTGTTAGAGGAGGTGTCTCAGAGGAGGATGCTGAAGAAGCTGCTCTGTATCAGAGACAATGCCTCTCAGCCCTTGCATGCTATACTGAAGTCTTACTAGAGCACATTCAGCCATGGACTGAGACCGCCAGGGAGCACCACAGAACGCCACAGGAGGTCTTTCTTACCTGTGGCCATTAGACTATATAATTCCTCGCTTTTCTGCAAGAAGGAAACCCTACAGCAATAAAATCAATATAATGTTTCCGGGGAATGTACGTAATGATGGAGCCTTTCGGCAAAATAATTTCCTTCAGGATTAATAAAGTTCTATTGTATTCTATCTCTTTGAGGTGCCATATATTCTCCATACACACAGTTTTTTTTTTTTTTCCCAAGAAACATTGTGTAAGACAGTAAATCAAGACTTGACCAAAAAAAAAAAGTTCCTTTTTTTTGTTTCTTTTTCTTCACCATCACTCTGGCAGTTCCTAATGCTCCTTTTGTCGGGGGAACATAATAATACTAATCGGTATTCAATCGGTGGACAATTAGACGAGTGTAAATCAAAATAAAGTGCTTGTTCTCCCTTGTAGTTGAGCAGAAATTTTTTTTCAGATACCCTACTTTGGAAAACTATGAAAATCATGTACTGAAATAGCATAGCTTCAATTATTACTTCCCGAGAGAAGACTGACTTGTTTGTGGTAACATTTTAGTAATTATGACGCGGGGCACAAGCCAACAAGGCTGTCTCTTGAAAAATGTACATACATCTGATGAATTCCCCTGTCACTGGAAAAGCTTGGTTTTTTTGTAGTTCCTGGCAGTGACATATCACTTTAGAAACAAAAAGACAAACTTGCATGCAACTTCCTCATTTATCGCTTTGCTTTTGTGGCCCCGTTGTTACATTGCTATTGATATCGTGGGTTGTAAAAACGTGCAATGAATATTCTAACTCCCTTTTCAATCTGAAAGCGTCTCCCCAGTCGGAAAACGGAGCAAACGTCACATTTCCTGCACCGCAAACAAGTTGGTACGATTAAAACGGAGTCAACAAGTTTGTGGTTGAAAACTGAACCATGAATCACAAAAACTATCACAAAACTCCTGCCTTTTATGATAAAGGTCTTAAAAACAATGAATCATCATGTTTTTAGTGATAATTATTTTCCATTTGATTTGTTTCCCCACTGCACAAATTCATTAGAATGGTAGATAAGAGTTGTACCAGTTGAACATGACTATGTATAATTACTATCAGGGACAATGAAAGACACTTCAAAAGAAACGGGTTAGTGGTTATTTAGAAAAAACAAATGACCAAAATGAAGCCACCGTTTCCAAGGCTGTCACATAATATGAAGTGCAGGAACCACACATGCTCACACAGCAATTGCAATCCGACTGGAGGGAAATTATATAAATCCACCCGATTAGATAAATCACAGATTTTATGTGTACATTTGTGTATTGCAGAGACTGCGCTAAATTTGCTCTCTGACACGACTGTGCCACGTGCTTTCAGAAAAACTTGGGTGATACGTTACCTCTACGGTGTTTGTAGATGAGCACTGCTGCGGCAACCAGAACCAAAACGATGGCCAACAACAGGCAAATGACAAGTGCCTGATTTGTCGAGGGGGGTTGCACTACTTCTTCTGCGGAGAAGAGCACAGTCCTAAAGTGTGTAACAGACCTCAGACGGCAAAGACAATCGCTGTTCATCGCTAATTAAATAAAAAACTGTAAGTTACCCAAGATGCCACTGTATGAAAAGATGTTACCCAAGATGCCACTGTATGATGCCAAGTATGAAACTTTCCCTCCAAAGCGTTTTCTTACCCCTTGCCAGCTGTGCCATCAAAGTCTTTGGGCAGCACTAAACAGTATGTGAAGCACGTCATCTTTCAACGAATGACTAGGTGAGTGGGAATCACCTGTCGCGATAAATCCATATTTTAAGTACCGTCACTACCGCCACTACTTTTTCCACGCGCTTTGAACACTGATGATGATGTTTAATTTATGATGTCTAATTTATGGATATTTTGGGTTAACAAGCTTCATGTCACCAAAACATTTAGCCTCGTCACATCGGACCAAATTCTGAGGCTATTCAATTGAGACACTGAAGAAGACGCTGTTCATGGTTTTAGTGTGCAAGAAGAAGAGGAAGATAGCAATCAGCTGGAGTAAAAAAAAAAAAAGGATGTTTCTGTGTGACATCTTTCTGCATAAATATTTCATGTTACAACGTGCACACCTGCGGCCTATAAAACAAGTGCGCCCTATATATGTACACATATACCTAGTTATTTATTTACTTTTTGTCAGTGCAACTTATATTCCGGTGCGCTCAGTGGGTCTCCTGGCTATGTCTGTTAAATGCATTTTTTCTTAGCAGTCATAGGCTCTTCTTCTGTCTCCTCACTGGCCCTTTCCCCCTTTGTAAAGAAAAGTTTCAAAGACATCGTTCTTTTTACTAATTTTGCTAGCTTGTGGGTTTAATATTAGTGTTGATGTATCACATGACCAAGACAAGCATTTTGACATGCATTAAGACCGAATACTTAATAAGTCATAGATGTAACGGAGAGAATTTGGTCATTTTTCAAAAAAGAATATCGCTCAGCCTCAGATAATAAATAAAATGGAAATAATGTGAGTTACTTATTCTTTCTGTGCGGGAAGAACGTACTCCGGTCAAGTTTACCTGGAATGCGAAACATCGCAAAGTTGACCCCGTTCATAAAGCTGCAGGTATAGTTGTTTCTGTCCGTGGTGCTGACACGTATCTGAGTGGTGATTCTACGTAGCTGCTCTTGTGTTGAAACAGCTGCTGTGGTGTGGTTGAGAAATTTGTGGTTTCCATCCTGCCATGTGACTGAGGTTTCGGGGAATCCCTCGGACTGGCAGGTAAGCAGGACCCAGTTGCCGTCCACCTTTTGTATGCTTTTAGTCACATTCTTATAGGGCGCTATGGGGACAATCAAGTACAGAATGAATCAAAAACAACACAAAACCAAAAGTACGATATCAAATCAATGTTGGGTATAGATAGGATCATCTATATTATGATTTACAATAAATGGGTGACTTTTCTCTCTTAGTTCCTGCTCATGGAACTGCAATGGCAGCTTCACAAGAATCAGGATGTTCCATAAACAAAACACTTAGCTATTCTGTTGAAATCCCGGATGTGTGACTGGTAATAGCCGTACTTTACACATATACTTGGGAATCTTGTGTTTAGATAATGTCTCCGCTTTGATATACAAACCGATTTTCAGCAGTCCAATTCTGGAAATGAATCACAACTAGGTCAAGATGTAAAACCTTTTTCCCTACATAAATGAAGATGTGACTGTGACTCAGCACATTTGATATCACATGTCGTGCCATGAGTTTCTGTGACAGGATCTCATGTGATTTGTTTTACATCATGGGAAAACAACCCAAAATAACCAAAAACATTTTCCCTAGTGTGAGCTGGGGAATTGTATTGTAGCAGGACCAGCAAAGGACACAGGACAAACCCCAAGTTCATGGTTGATGACACGCCTAGTGAGTTTGCCGTTCCTGACTAGTGCTGCTTTCAGGGATTTTGAGGATCCAAACCCACTGATCAAGCTCCTGACTTGGAGATTATCTCTGTATACTCATTATATTGGGGAGGAATTGGGGTGGATAATGAATTCAAACCTCTTTGAAATTGGTAGCACCCTGGATTGTTGGCTCGGGCTAATAATAACCAGGCTATCCCAGTTAGCTGTGTGAAAGGCGGTGGCAGCAGCAGCAGCACAATTGGGAAAATGTCACAAATATTAATTACAAATATCACAGTCAGTTCCATTTTCCATAGTATGACTTGACAATATGCTCAACTCCTTCTCATTAAAGATAAATCTGGCTCAACCAGCAGTTTTACCCTCTGCAGTCAACCTTGCAAAGATCCTTAATCAATGCTTTTGTTCAAAAACAGTTCAAAACCTGCATTTTCTCGCTTCCCAAAAACACATTTTAGCTCGACACGCAGTTGAATGTGCCCTGGCTATCTCTCTATTAGAGTCATCCTGCCAGATCTAGATATTATTATTAAAAGGTTGGTGAATGATTAGGGGGAAATTGGTTTGAAAAACAACCCAGGCGGGGGGGGGGGGTAATAATAATAATGAACAATAGTGTTTTGCCTTGGCTCGATGTAACTGGTAACTGGTGTGATGTTTAAAAATAACACAACCTCTCGTTGGGCACAGAAATAATTTGGTGTCTATTTGCTTTGAGACCAGCCATTTCCCAGGTCTGCACTGTGGAGTACATTGCCTATATTGACTTACTTTCCCATCAAAAGCTTGCATTTAATTACAGATTACTGTTTCTAAAATCAACTTTCACTTTCAAGATAAGCATGACACCCTCTGCCCAGAAATGATGACAAACTGTTGTCCCTGAAATAGAGTACGACAGTCTCAGACTCCTGAATCAAAAGGAATTCAAAAGAAGCCTACCCACAACAGACAACGCAATCTGTTTATAATCTGCCTCTTCATCTGTTTGCACCAAGCACTGGTAAGTCCCCGAGTCATTGATCCTGAGTCTGGATACCTGATAAGAGAAGAAGTGGAGTACTTTGGTTACACCTTAATATTCAGAGGAAAAAAGAAGCAATTTCAAGACAACCTCTGTTTTGTGATTCTCCTAGACTGTGACATTTGAGGGGTTGTTATCTTAAATTTGTCACCAAGTGATTATAGGTCACAATACGGCCAGGATGGACCCTGCCTCTCGCCCAATGACAGGTGGGATAGGCTGCAGGATCCCCCGCAACCCTGAGAGCGGGATAAGCGGCAGCTGATGGATGGATGGACTATAGGTCATCCTATATTTGTTGAGATGGAGATGCATTGTTCTTGTGGTTGTGCCAATTAAAACCTTGCTTGAAACCGCAAGATAGACAGAAGAAGTGTGTCCATGTGACTGTGAGTATTGACCTGTAACTTGGCCCAGCCATCTGTCAGGTCCTCTGTGAGAAGCCTGACGCGACCCCGAAAGGCAGGATCCTGGGATGCAAACTGCTCCTCTCCGCTGTCCAGCCGGTACACTTCCCGAGCCACAGTGGACATGAGCTTGTGCCAGGTCACCCTCAGGCCTCGATTAGGACTTGGTGGTGCAGGTTGGAATTTGCAGCCCATCACAATGTCACCTCTGAACTCTGCAGTGTATGTGGCTTGCTCTACAGCAACAGTGAACAGGGCTTCTTGGAAAAAAAAAACAGCCCAAAACGAATCGGAAAATAGCATTAAATCACTGTGAATCTTTACTTTAAATTTAGATGCAATGTTGACACTTTTATACCTGCGAGACATGGCAGAAACACAACTTGGAAAACCAAGAAAAAGAGCCAGTCCATTTACACCTGAGAAGAAAACAGAAAGCGGTGGGGTGGGGGGGATGCCAGGTAACAGGATATGTTAGGACATCCTGTGGGTGAATCATTTCACTGGAGCACTCCAAAAGAATAGTGGTTCACAGTATTTCCAAACTCAAAATAAAAGTGATATTAAACAGTACCAGCACTTTATCACAGTCACAACATTACACATGTACACAAGTTATACATATTATAGTGAGTCACAAATGTTGGGGTTTATGTTGATGCTTGCTGTCTGTATGATTTTGGGGTTGCTGGGAATTTTGTGGGTGTGGTTTAGGGTGCAATGAATTCAGTTGTTTTTTTTTTCACCTGGAATTGAGCGGTAACAGTTAGTTGTATTACAGGCTTTTGTGGCATGGCTGTGGCCAACAACAGCTTTTGCCCATTAAACAGAAGTTTTACAGTCATCCGGGTGTTTCCCTGACTAAAATGTTACAATATATAAGCACAAGACATTTTCACTATATAGATTTAAATAGATGGAAACCCAGAAATCTAAATTTTCAAAGATACATGGGGCTAAAAGATGGCCAAAAAAAAATGAAAATACCTTTCAAATATATCCTATATTTTTAAAATGTTCTCCATGTGAGCATTTCAGTACATCCTTAAGATCCAATGTTATTTTAATACTTAATGGATGATTTGAAAAAACAAAAAAGCAAAGAAGTCTGTTACCAATAATTATGTATGTATGTATATATGTATATACAAACAAACACATGTTCATATGTTGTATACATACATACATACATACATACATACATACATACATACATACATACATACAACAGCCTGACCAGGTGTTTTTCCTTCCAAAAACGCTACAATACATATCGCTCACACAATTGGGTGGTCTTACAAGGGATTTGACAACGTTGTGGGGCAACTAACGATGATAAAATAAATTTACACATATTTAATCAAAACAAAGATCGAAGAACCCGAATTCGCGAAACAACGCTTCCCTACCCGAACCGAGCCGTGGCGTCACTTCCGGCAGCCGGGATTCCGCAGTAAGCTGCGCGAGGCGAGTCGAGCTTCGATCTGCCAGTGAGTGCCGCCTACTATATTTAAGTGCGAGACTTGCGTGTTCTTATGTTGCGGTGGGAGGGCTTCGGGTTATCCGTATCTGTTTCTGTTTCAATTATCAGATCATTTTTTTTCCCGTAAGCAGGAAGTTGTGGGCCATGATGCGAATGGTTTCTGTAAGAGACCTGTCTGTCATCGAAGACGTTGGCGGACTTAGACGAGCTTAAAAATAATTCCATAAAAATTGGTGAATTTTATCGTATCTTTATATATATTTAGAGTTACGAGTAAAAATGAACTAAAATGAAGAGTAAGGTGTCAGTGCTGCGGAAGATTTTGCCCATTTCTAGTTGTTTAACTGTCGTAGTCTTTTACTTTTATTACATAATTGACACTGTTTTCCATGTGAAGTAAAAGTCTCAACAGAGAATATATGAGTTGTCATCTCGTACTGTGAACAGCTTGGCAAGCAACAATGTTAAACTCAGTATAAAATGGCATAATATACCAATATGATTTCATCAATGTGGCCCCGGGAAGTACAGGACGAATATCAGCCTACATTTGATCAGGATATCAATTGGATAAGATCTTAGCGTGTCTTAATTGTTGTGTACGGGAGCCACCAGGTTGAATTTCCATCAAGTTTCCAGATACTTTGGCACCTTGACACCTCCACCTACCATTCTGCTGTGGAACGGTTGCAAAAAAACAAAAAAAAAAAATTCTGTGGGCTTTCCAACCAGTTGAAAGAGTTCAGACTCAAAATCTTTCCATGGCAACTGGGCTTCAGTTTCTCCCCTTGAAGACACATCACCTCTCATGGGAGACGCTTCTTAACTTGAAATGGACCGTGGGGAGTTTTCTGTATTGAGCTGCCAGGGTTGGGGCTGGTCGAAGATTTCAACAAGATCAAACTCACGTTCGATTCTTTTTATTATGGGAATACAGTTGTGTTGCAAGTCATAATTCCTTGAGATCAGTGTCTCTCTCAAAGTTTCTTTAAGAACCCCATGTGAATGTTCTTAGTCAAGCAGGTAAAACAACGAGTATGCAAATGTGAAATCCAGAAATGTTTTTTTAAAGGGGATTTCTATGAGTTTTCAAGTGCTTTGGCTTTATCAAGATATGATTCACAATATTAGCAGCTGGAGGAGTAAGGTTAGAGTTCATCTTCGGTGTTTATCCAAATACAGAAGGATATCATGTGTAATCTGTGTCAACGGAATGAGCCATGAAGGCGCAAGACAACGGAATTATTTGTATAAGTGGCAATTTACCGCTGTTTATTTATTGCTGGATTTGTTTAAACAAAAGAACAACAACAACAAAAGTTCGATGTCATGCTTATTTTCTGATAAAGTACTTGGGAAAGTTTAAGGGCTTTTGCAACGACAGGAGAATTTTATCCAGATGCTATCATGATTGAGGAGGTTGCTCGGCTAGAATTGGTTCTCTGCAGCTAGTGGACGTACAAGTCCAGTGTATTTTTCACCTTTACCGATCATTCTTGCATTAAAATGACTTTAATCTTGACCTGTTTCTTGCAAATTGTTTTATTTTTTATACTGTCTGCTGTGTCTTCAGATAAGTTATAAAGTTTTCATTTTACTTCTGTATTTATCTGAACCTACATTTCGAATAATCTAATAAGAATATTGCATCTTTTTCTTCCTTCATATCTTCTCTCACTATGTCCATAAATCTTCCCTTTGGTTCTCCTCGAGACCTCCTGTCCGGCAGCTCAGATTCCAGCATCCGTCTACCAATATATTCTCTATCCATCTTCTGTACATGAAAGAACTATCTCAGTCTGGCTTCTCTGACCTTCTCTCCAAAACATCTAACATGTGCTGCTCCTCAGATAGACTCATTCCTGATCCTATCCATCCTGGTCACTCCAAATGAGAACCTTAGCATCTTCATCTCTGCGACCTCTAGCTCTGCCTGCTGTCTTTTGTTCATTGTAAATATTTCTACGTTATACAGCTTCGTTGGTCTCACCACTGTCTTGTCCGCCTTTCCTTTCATTCTGGGCGATAGTCTGCGGACAGAACATCCCCCTTATTCTCAAAAATAGGCACCATCACACTTCATCTCAATTTATCAGACATCTCCTCACTCTCTAAGATCCTGTTGAATAATACAGTCAGAAACTACGCAGCCTGTCTTAGTCACTTTCTCACCTCCACGGGTATATCATCAGGACCAACTGCCTTTCCACTCTTCATCCTCTTCAACGCCTCCTCACTTCACCTTTACGAATCTTTGCTACTTTGTGGTCTACAACAGTCATCTCATCTAACCTTGCCTCTCTTTCATTTTCCACATTCATCAGTTCTTCAAAGTACTCTTTCCATCTTCCCATCACTGTTGAGCATCGTTCAATACATTGACAGATGACATCTCTCTATCCTTAATCACCCGGACCTGTTGTACATTCTTTCCATCTTCATGTGTCTGTTTCGTCAACCTGTATGGATCATTCTCTCCTCCTTGGTGGAGTGTTCGAATGTTGTTGACGCTATCCTGTGCAGTGAGCATAACTGGGGAGTGCACCCTCAGGCTAACTGTTAGCGCTGGGAGAGACAAACCCCTGTGTTTCCACTGCTGTTGTCTGTCAATTTTGATCCATCTTCTAAAGACCCATTACTTTGCTAAACCATTGCTCACCACAGTATCTTCATATATTTAAGTAGTACAGCATTCTTTGCTGTCATATACGCTGCCTGGATGCAATTAATAATGGTAGTTACTGTTAAATATTACCTCACAAAAAGCACAATATCTGTCTGTCTGCCTGTCTGCCTGTCTGCCTGCCTGCCTGCATGTGTGCATGCATGCACGTATGCATCTTATTATTTTGAAAGGCTAACCGGAAGCAGTATCGGTATGCGCTACAAAAGTCACACATATGTTTGACAGCAGACTTGACGCGTGAAGTTTTGCTTTGATACAGTGACTTATTTTTGAACTTGAAAAACTTATTTTTGTTGCCAGTAACGTTTTACTATTTTCAGCCACTCCGATTCATTTACGGTACGTGCAAAGCTCTTGGTTACTGTTAGCCGATCTAACGTTGAAGGTCAGAATAGCTTGCAGGTGACTCCCGTGAAGTGTTAGCTAGATAGCATTAGCCAAATTTAACCGACACGAAAGTCGCCTCAAAAGCACTGGACCTAATGCAAAGTAATTTTCTTACGTTAGTAGTTTGTTAGTTTGTTAGTTTGTCAGTTTAGACGCCCCTGTTATATGTTGAAATTCAGCTGTGCTGATGATGTGTAGTTAACTTAAAAGGCTATATAGTAGCTGGACCTTGTTCCTTTTGGCTCAATTAAACCCCTTGTGTCTGTAACCCTCCCCCAGGTCGTGTCCGTTATGGGGTTCCTGCTGTCCAAATCCATGGATGCAAACTTTAAAAAGCAGCAAGAGTTTATGCTGCACACCTCGCGGTTGCAGGTGAGTGTACACGTATCTGTTCAAATTTGATTAACACCCCATAATATTTCTCGGTGAAATATTGAGCCGTGCAAGACCGAATCACCAGCCGGGTGACAGACTAAGAGCCCAGGGCGTCCCCCCATCCTGGAGCCCCCCCCCCCACACACACACACACAGACACAGGGAAAATTCAATACTGTAACTTCGTTTTGGATTGGAAAATAATTTATATAGCACATCGTATGCCCAAAGGCAGCTTAGTGTGCCTTCTCTTCATTGTGTTAAGTGCCAAAGGTGCAAAGGCAGGGACACAAACATTCAATAAACTGAACTCGGAAACGAGTAAATTAAGGGGAGGTTTGTATGTGTAAATTCAAATGGTTAATAAGATCAGGACAACGTGATTGCTGATCTCATGACCTCTTCAAGCAAAGTACAAAGAGCTTATCAGCTTTTTGAATGATGGATTTTCCTGCTGTTGAGCTGGCAGAGCAGGTTGTTGTTGTTTGCGCCAACATTGTGTCAGAGGACGGTTCCTCGTTCAAAACCTACTGGAGGTCTCTAAGGGGAGATCAGGCGCCGGATGACTCTTCGTTAAGTGTTTTGAGTCACAGAAGCAGACAATCCCACAGAAGACCCCTGGGGAAAAAAGAGAAACTTCAGTTGAAGGTGATGAAACCCAATGAGAAAGCGGCTGCTGTCTACAAGCGCTGAGCAGGAGGTGCACTCAAAATTTATGCAGGAATGTTGTAGCTTTAGCTAATAATGCATGTCCATGCATATTCTAGTAATAATGACCCCATATTCTTATTACCTAAGCAGAAACATGAGTCTTTCTAATGTTAGTAATGAATTCAGCCGGCGGGGACGATCATTTTATAATGAACCAGAGGCCCTGGCCTTTCACTTGGCCTTCGCTCTGATGTAACTGCATTCTCTTCCTATTGTTTCCTTTGCCTCTCCTTAAGCTTTAGTTCAGGCAAGTGGATCCCAGGTTTTATTGCAATCGTTATTACTTTTCTTTCCATTGTTTTAACATGTAAACAGTTTTTTTTTCCCTTTTTCGTGGGCGATTTGTTGATGATGAGATGTACTCTAATGATCCTATGCTTGGGAAATTGTTTTTTTTTTTGTTGTGATATATAAATGCCTGGCAGCTGCCGAGCAGCAGGTGCGATGTGTGACTCTTATAACAACAATAACATTATCCGACTTCCATTCCAAAGAGACGCAGGTTGATGCCCCCCTTCACCTCCTTTCATTTTCTCTTCCCCTTGCAGCTGTAGAAAGCGGTAGATGACGGCTGATATTACTTTGTAATTGCAAAGTTTTGTCAATTGAGTTTGGCCTCATCCTCAGTGGGTTTGTAAGGTGACTCACCGGTCAGCGTCTGGTGCCAATGCATCACCATGGCAATCGCCACTCCAATCCTCACAGCTTATTATCCTCGTCATCCTAGAACATAAACATATTCCAAAGATCAGGACCAGCATCAATAATGTGATCTGAAGTGTTTTTACTACTAAGACTGAAACATCTTTTTGTCTTACTACTTAACAGTACTGGTTATTTTTAAACTGCTTACTAATTTTAATCCTTTTCTAGATTTAAAAATTCTTGCATTTTTTTAAAGACAATTTTGAATTTTAATAACAGTTTAGGTAATATTTGTGTGATTGATTTATTTTTCAGTATCTTCTTGATGAATTGTTTGAAATCATTTCTCAATATTTTTTTAAGACTAAGATGCATAAACATGCATTGAAAGTGCCCCCATACTTTTTCATTTTAAAAGAAACTGAACAAAACAATATCTGAGTTAAATGATCAGATCATATTCATGGTCAAACATCGCAGCGGTCATGGCTGTTTAAGGTCAAATATTATTAAACACTAACTGAATACAAGTTTTCTTTTTCTTTTATGTGATCTTCAGCACTTAATTGATACTCCGACAGAATAAAATGGACCATAACAATCTGTGATGCGCCGCTGACGATCCCCCCCCCCGCATTAAGGCGTCAAAAATGATTTGCTTTCCAGTGTTTTGAAATCTCATCATAGCTAATTGATTCTTAGTGGGTGCCGTCAAGATGAATTACGGGAACCGCCACCTCAAACCCTGGAAAGTACCAGACACTAACTATGTGACACACGTCCTGCAAAATAACGTCTGTGACATGAAGTAAATGATGTTTTTTTTTTTTTTTGCTCATTTCATTTTCAAAAAGGGTGATCATTGTAGTTAATGGATGGGTTCCGCTGCTCTTTACTTGGACGTCACTCACTTGGTGTGTGTGATGCAGTTAAAACCTCTCACTATGCAGTGGCCACACGTAAGATCAAACACTATTTAGAATATTTCCCTGAAGCTCTGAACTATAGAGGGAGGTCAGCTGTAATGTTACCTGTTGTTAGGACACATTTTTCTGCTTTTTTTCGAGGATAATTCAACATTTTCGTAAAGGACATCTTCTTCTCCTTTCGGCTTTTCCCTTCAGGGGTTGCCACAGCTAATCAACCTTCTCCATCTAACCCTATTCTCTGTATCCTCCTCTCTCACACCAACTATCTTCATATCCTCTCTCATTACGTCCATAAACCTTCTCTTTGGTCTTCCTCAAGACCTCCTGCCATATCCAATGGCATATCCAATCCCAGCATCCATCTACCAATATATTCACTATCCTTCCTCTGCACATGACCGAACCATCTCAGTCTGACCTCTGTGACTTCTCCAAAATGTCTAACATGTGCTGTTCCTCTGACAGACTAATTCCTTATCCTATCCATTCTGGTCACACCCAAAGGGAAATTCATCTCTTTGACCTCTAGCTCTGCCTCCGGTCTTTTCATCACTGTAACTGTTTCTAGGCCACACGGCATCGCTGGTCTCACCACTGTCTTGTTTACCTCTCCTTTCTGGCTGATGGTCTTCTATTGCATAGTACCCCTGACACTCTCCTCCACCCATTCCAACCTTCTTGAACCCGTCTCTTCACCTCTTTTCCACACACTCTGTTGCTCTGGACTGTTGACCCCAAGTACTTGAAATCCTCCAACTTCTTGATCTCCACTCCCAGTAGCCTTACCGTTCCACCAGAGTTCCTCTCATTCACACATGTATGCTCTGTCTTGCTGCAACTAACTTTCATTCCTCTCCTTTCCAACACATACCTCTTCCTCAACTTGTTGCCTACTCTCACTACAGATCACATAAGGCCACTTTTACTTATCTGTGACACCTCTCTGAACTGTGATTCCTGGATTTCGCTGTCCGTGAATTTTAAGTCTCTTTCAGTTTCTTGCTTTGTCATAGTTTCATGCTCATGATGTCAGCGCTTCTTTCTGTTCACAGTGTCCTGGAATTGATCCTCCATCCTGTCTGGAGGCTGTCATTCTCTGCTTAGAGGGGCTGTTCCTTCTATTTTTCCCAGTGTAATTCTACTCCTTGTTGTGTTGGTGTGCGGTATTAGACCACCGCTTGGTCGAGGGTCACGTGGCTTTGGTAACTTCCTGTAACAGCGTTACTAAAACAAGCCAAAAGCCTTGCCAAGAACCACACTGAGCTGTTAATGAACCAAACGAGGCTCATAATGATACGTCAAACTGAGAGGCAGGTCATATCAGCCTTTCCATGGGAATTTTCTTGATTTTTATTTTCATCTTTTGCAAACACACAAGTTAAAAGTTACTAGTTTCAGGCAGGTTTCATGATTGGAAGGATTTGCTCATGTTGAGTCTTGGTCAACTGTTCATTTTCAAAATCATGGAAGTGTAGAGAGTAATCGGAGTTGAATTTTCAGAAGCCGCTGAAGACTATAATATGATGGACTTTTCTTTAACATTTAAAAAAAAAAAAAAAATCAAAAACTAAAAGACATTAAAATTAGCCACCAAAGTTTAACAGGTAGAATTCCTCGTGTGCTTTTCTGTACTTGAAATAACTAAGAATGTAATTCTGTTTGTTGTGCGTTTACCCCTTGAAAAAACCCGAGACTTTGTCGTATTTTTTTTTTCCTAATGAATTTTCAAAGACAGGTCAATATTGGCTATCAACCGTCCCAAATAAGAAAATAGCTAATACAACTTTTGCATCAGCAATCAAAAATATCCTGCCATCACGAGGCAAGATTTCCAGTTCTAGAATAATATTTGTTATAAAATATTACAAGGTCACCATATTTAATCCATTGCTTGCCCAAAGTTGGATAAGGCAATCCCCTTTTTTTTTTTTTGGCTAGAGGTCGATTGGATGAAAGCAAATTTTTATTTATGTATTTATTTATTTATTTTTTAAATCACCCTCTTTTAAAAGAAGCCTATTACCTGGAGTAATGGTATCGCCATGTCACTTCCTATTTCTAGATGAGGAATCACTGTAGTTTCCATGAGGTCCGTTTTGATGTGAAGAACATTTCAATGTCCAGTAAATAGATGACTTCGGATCTTTTTTTTTTGACATGCTGGTCCTGTCACATGTGGTTGTAGTTGTATTATTAAATAGTTGTTTGAATGATCAGTTATTTGGTTGTTACAACTGTTGAGGATGCAGACCTGACATTACAGCTTGTGAAGGGATGTTGCTGTTTCGAGTTTGTTAAAATTAGCATGTTCCACCATGTTTTGTTTGTCTGATAGAAATATATTAAGGTGATGGACAAGATGTTTGACAGGAATCTCCACGGACCATGATGTTTGTGGATGATCTTGTGATCTGAAGTGAGAGCAAGTAGAGGAAAATCAAGGGAAGTGGAGGTATGACCTGGAGAGAAGAGGAATGAAAGTTAGCTGCAGCAAAACCTAATACATGTGTGTGAATGAGAGGAACCAAAGAAGAACGGTGAGACTACAGAGGTTGGAGGGTCAACGGTCCAGCGCAGTGGAACGGTGAAGAAATATGTGAAAGCATGTTGGAATCTGTGTAGAATGGGTTCTGGGTGAAAATAGTATTGGCTAGAATGAAAGGAAAGGTGAAGAAGATGCAAGTGTGATCATCCAGGTTGTCTGGTTTAGAGACACTGAGGAGAAGGGAGAATGAGCTGGATGAAGCAGAGATCAAGATGTCGAGGCTCTCTTTTTGGAATTGGGAAAAAAGATTGCATCAGTAAGGAGTCCATCAGAGGGACAGCACATGTTAGATGTTCCTGGAGGTAAAGTCAGACTTCAACGTATAGACATGATCCAAGGAGGGATAGTTGGGTAGAAGGATGCTGAGGCTGGAACTGCCAGGCACGAGGGCAAGAGAAAGACTAAAGATAAGATTTAATTAGAATGAGGACATGAAGGTATTTGGTGTGAGAGAAGAGGATGCAGAGGGTTAGATGGAGGAAGACGATTGGCTGTGGTGACCCAAAAAGGGATCTGACATAAAGTAAAAGAAGAAAATGGGAATGTATTTTGGGGAGTTTTGATGCACCTTTGTGTCAGTTTAGTCTTTGCTTGAAATGGGGACGCAGGTTAAACTTGTGACTCTTTACCATACCACTTAAATTGTCAGCCTGAGAATCACACACAATATAAAATCATTAAATAATTCCAAATGATCTGTCTGCGTCCTTTCATAGCCTTTTCCCTGGCTGTGCCGCTTCCAGACATGTATTTTCTATATTGAAGCATTTAACCGATCACATTTCAGCCATTAATTGTTGCCATGAAGGGTCAAAGTCGCCTGCCGGTGCCTGTCAGCTATCTCCAGAGCCCCACAGGCCAAAAAGGGCCCGATAGGACTCCTCCTGTTTGACAGCATCCCTCACCACTGGACTCCAACAGCAGGTTCAAGGGTTGCGGCTGCAATTCTGACAAAACGACCACAAGGTTGATCAAAGAACTGTGGCCTTAGGTGTGTTTGTGGCAAGTGCGCATATGTCTTAGTACGGTGTTTGTTATTGACAATCTGTGACAAGCGCAGAAGTCCAATAACGATACACCACTTGGGCTCAAATGGGGGGGGGGGGGGGCGTTCCTCCCTATCACGCTCTTCCAAGTTGCACTGTCTTTGCCCATGAGAGGGTTAAAGTCTTTCGGTTGAATGAGGTAGTCCCTGTTAGAAGCGTTCTCTAGTCAGAACCCGTCCTCCCACCTAAACGCGGAGAAAGGCTACCCTCTTGTCCAACGGGTTGAACCCCAACGTGCAGGTGCTGAGACGGGGAGCATTCAAAATGTCCACACCTGCCCAGCGCCTTTCACTGGGCCCAACTCTAGAATAAAAAAAAAAGTCCAGCCACTCTAGAGTGGCCACTCTAGAGGTCTGGTTCCAGACCCCATGTGGTGCGTCGAGGTGATGAAAACTATATTTAGTCGGAATCTCTCAGCCTCGCGCACCAACTCAGGTTGCTTTCCTGTCAGAGAGGTGACATACCATGTTCCAAAAGCCAGCTTCTGCAGCCGAGGATCGGACCACTAATGTCCCCTGCTCTAGCCACTGCCCTGCTCACACTGCATCCGGCCCCCTTGGCCCATCCTGTGGGTGGTTAGCCCAGGGAAGGAGGGACCCATGTTGTTCCTTCGGGTTTTGCCTGGCTGAGCCCCATGGGTGAAGGCCATTGAGCCCTGCCCCCAGGCCTGGCCCTTGGGGGAGGAGACCTGGAGACCTGTGTACAGGCAAGGGAAAACTAGGTCCAATGTTAATCTTTTTTTTTTGAGCCTTGATGACGATAGAAAAGGAGTTCTTGATAGAGCATAAGTGCATGGATAATCTATACCAGTGGTCCCCAACCTTTTTATCACCTTGGACCGGTCAATGCTTGACAATTTTACCGGTGACCGGGGGGGGTGTACACGTAGATTGTTTATATTGCTACTATGATAATAAATGTGAATCCACTGTGTACTCGTATGCAACTTTATTAGCAGCTTCCTCATAACATTGCGCCAACAACTTAACATGAGTATAATGAAGGCTTCATTGCCACATATTATGCAGAGCGGCTTGGTCTGTGGGAATCACCTGTTACGATAAATCCATATTTCAAGTAGAACTCCTGGTATTGTCTATTTAAATCTCTCTTTTTCTTGGAAGTTGTAGGCTTTTCTTCTGTCTCTTCTCTAGATCTTCTATACATAAGTTATCTCTGGGACCTAATGACTCTTTATACCCCGTTTCGGCATAATAAGATGGTTTAGTTAGGGGTGGATTGATAAATCTACCACTACTGAAGGCCTAGTTGTGAAATGTACGGCCCCCCACTGGTTGATTGAAACCCTCCACAATCAGGCTGAACAGCGTGCTTAAAAACACATATTAGATTAGTTTCTGATTGTGCTCTTTGACTTGAGTGCCTTTTCACCGTACATTAATTTTCCCGCTGACGTCTTGGCGATGTGATTACCTCGCAGCCCTCCTGGACCATCAAGCTTATTCCTGCTACTGGACTTCCTTGTCATTTTCGCAGGTTTGACCTCCTTTTAGTAATGTAAGGGAGATGAGCTGCGTTTTTAAATGCAGGGTGGCGTTTTTTTTTTTTTAATTTTATTTGACATAAATTCCATGCTGCAGTCTGGACAAATCCAGCATTGCTACTTTGACATAAATAAAAACGCTAAAGCACGACAAGGAACATCTCATCTGAAGTTAGTGTTGTTTGTTCATTTAAAGCATATTAACAGCAAAACAAATAATGAAGATAATGACATCTTCGAAAAGGAAAAGAGTGGGTAGAATCACAAGTTTATTTACCCCCAATCGCCATCCCATTTTCACCAATTTAACAGCATTGTTGTGCTTCCTGCCAGTATAAATGTTGGTTATAAAAGTATACACAAATTCACTTCATGGGGGATCAGTTATGATCCAAGTGATATTTAAATGTCCGCGACCACTCAGATTCTATGTCATTCAGGGATGCATTGTGCCAACTTCATATTGGCTGAACAAAAGAGAAAAGAAAGCTTCTTCTCGATTCCAGTCTGAAAACTGCCTCTTGAATCACGAACCCCCCACCTTCCGCCACACACACACACACACACACTTCATTATTTTTATAGCACAAAGACGGATAATGGAAATCAATTTAACATGTGCTTTTGATTGTTATCCCAGAAGCAATTTTTTTTTTTTTTTCTCCTTTTTAAATATAATGAATGAAATGATTCTCGTCATTCCCTCCGCTCAGACCTGTCAGGTCAGAGAAAAGCTGAAAACACTCAAAACCAGTGAGTTGTCATAGTGACCATCGTCAGTGGTCTCAACCTTTCTAACGCCACATACCACTTCCATCCCGGACAACTTTTTCGTAGACCAGGGGGGAATTAACCTGTTCGAGTAAGACTTCACTTTTCAAATTTGCTCTCCAGCGACATTTTTTGGAGGCGATTTTTAGCTAGGGTTAACCGAGCAGAAAAACCCCTTTGACTGAGAGATGTGCAGGAGTGAGGCGCAGACTGAAGTGGCAGTTTTTCAAAATGAAATACCCAGAAGATTAATGAAAATAAGGTGCATTTAATTTTAAACAATTTTATTCTTTCTTTGTGGCCCAGTACCAAATTGTTTATTCTCTGGACTGGAATTAAGATAATCAATCATCACGTATATTTAAGTGTTTGCCTATATAATTTCTTGTCTTTATAACGTGATATAATTAATTATAACGTGATATCTAAATGTGTGTAGCTGGAGCGTCAACTCCTGATGCAGAACCAGATGCGTGAGAGACAGGTGGCCATGCAGATTGCCTGGTCCAGGGAGTTTCTCAAATACTTCGGCACTTTCTTCACAGTAACCATCGTGGGCCTCAGTGTCGGGTGAGTGCGCCTCATACGTGGAAAGCTTCTCAGTTAGTCAAAGCCGTCCGAGAATTCATTGCCCCTCGGCGTCATCCAGACATTTGTTTTACCCCTTCCAGTGCTGTTAAAAGAAAGAAGCCAGCCCTTTTGGCTCCCATTGTCCCTCTCAGCTTCATATTTGCCTACCAGATGGACAGCGCCTACGGGACACTCATCTATCGTATTAGAGGTAAAAAAAAAAAGTTCTAAGTTCAGTGTATTGAAATTACACATCTCTGACATCCTCCATTACAAAGGATATCAACTTGGACTGTTAATCACAAACCAGGAGCCTGAGAGTACAATGAGACGGCAGCCTGGCCGTCTTGTAATTCACATTGAACTCGATTCAGAAAACAGCCACAGTTCCCCACTCCTTTGCCGTGCATGCATGTTTTATGTGAGGACTGGCCTGTCACTGCCAAGCAGTGGAGATGTTCAGGTTTTCTTAGAGGCCGGATGGCTGCCTTCAAGGATTGAGAGGCGTTGCCCTTTATATAATGATTTGCTTTCCATCATTCTGATTGTTTTTTGGAGGCGAAAGAGAAGCAAAAATTATAATGTGCAGCAGGTGACACCGTTACCTTTTGATAGTATTCTTCGGTTAACCGGACAGATTGACCGCCACTTCCTACTTCCTGTAAGTGTGTTCGCCCCGTGCATTTACCTGTTATTCCCTGTACCGTTTCTCCATACCAGCTGTAGTCATTGGAATTTAGTTAGACACCAGGAAGTGAGAGGACGCGGCTAATCTTGGTTGGTCTTTTTCAACATTGGGATTTTTTTAAAGACTACTACTACACTGGTGTGTTTTAGATCAATCAAGCCCTTTGGCTCAAAGCCATGTTGAACTTTTTTGTTGTCCCTGTAGGAGAGGCCGAGAGCATCATGACTTCTGAACACGACCGCCTGGAGCTACCTCAGGGGAGGCCGACCTTCGAGGGCATAGAAAAGGCCCGGCGTGCCGCCAGCAGCCTCGTCTCCTTGCTGGAGAAGTGACAGCGGGGTGTGTGGGTGTGTGTGTGTACCCCTCCCCACCCCCTTGCAGAAGTGAGTTCCACTTCGTCCACCCGCCTAGAACTGCTGCCGTAATGGCTACCCTTGGCCACCGATGCGGACATCTGCCCCGAGCCTCGGTCTTTTGCGTCCTCCTCTCAGCTCCTTGTTTCGCCTTGTTCCCCATGAAGTTCCTGCTGGCCATAAACCTGCCCGAGAAGTCGAACTGAACTTACCTGCCTTTTGACTGATTATGGGAAAAAGGGTGGGCCTTTTCGCAAGTCCTCCTCGACCTCCCCCCCTGTTTTTCATGAACGTTTGAATCGAATTACATGGAATCCGCCTTTCCTTGACCTGGGTTAGAGCCACATTTTTACAAATCAAATCAATCCATCATGAGTTTGGCTACCTGAGTCTCGGGGGCTTCCCTGTGAACACGTGACCTGGCTGACTGACGTCATTCATGAAGTGGCAACGGAGAGTCTGAGGAGGCTTCGGGGAAGCAGAATCTTTGTAATGTTCCTGATCGAAATTTGTCTGGTCCCCATCTGAGGGACGGAACCAGGAGGGGGAGCGAAAGCGTCTAGGTATTCGTTCTCAAAGAGGAGTCACTGATGCTGGATTGGGCAGGTGGTCCTGGTTCAGCATTTAACCTCTGTGGACCCAAAGAACACGAAAGGCCTCTGCTGCTAATGTGCCACTAAGCCTTACACTACTTGAATGACGATTCTATAATTTAATCCTTTGGCTCTCTTTGTCTCTCCCTTGAGATATATAGATATATCTCTATAGATAAAGGACTTGCTGGAATAGGCTCCAGCATACCCTCAGAGCAGGATAAATGGCAGGCGATGGAAGGATGGATGAATTAGTCAATAGATGGGATGGACTTGTGCCGGGCTTGACCTGTCCATCCCGCATCCATAAACCTGAAATACACACCATCCCACCTGTTGGCCAAAAAATTGAATTCTCCTCCAGGTGTCTTTCTAAACTTTTTGAAAGTTGGCACCTAGTGCCACCTAGCGGCCAAAAAGGACTTACTTTTGCGTAACGCGTTTGAACTTGAAGACTAAAAGGCTCCCTGATTCTGGTCGTCAGACCCCAACAGACAGGCAGAGCTGATTTTGGTTCGTTTTAAACAGCAGCGTAAACACATCCAACATGAATGTTTATCTCAACCTGCCAAAAGTGGTGACCATCTCCGATCACGCGACATTTGTCGGCTTCAGCTTGAACTTCGTTAAGGACATTTTGCACTTCAGAGCCACGCACAATGGATACTTTAAAAATAAAGGCCTTTAAGCGATGCTTTTTTAGTATGTCTCTGAGAGCCTGTCCAGGCCTTCATCCTCATCTGAGATGTAATCTTTGTTGTATTGTTTTGTGATTCAAACACAAATGCCATACGGTATAATATCTTTTAAATATTTCATACACTCAATAAATTAAAAAAAGACAAAATCAATACAAAGAACGGTCAAGTTTTTGACAGTATTTTGGCATTGATAAGACCCTGTCATCTGGGTTTGCGGTTGTGTTTTCTTTTTTTAATCTCTGTAAAATGAATAAAATGATTTTTCAATTATTTAACCCAAGCCTCATTTTGCTTTTATTATGCCTTTTATTTTTGCTTTATATTTCTCAAAGCTTTTTAGGGGGGGTCGCTTCTTGGAAAAACAAAGGCCTTAATCTGACAGGAGAACCATTAAAACAATATCAGCCCAAGAATCCCCGCCCCGCGTAGGACGAATAGACTTGACGCCAAAAGACGTCGCAAGAGGGACAAAACAACTCTTGACCACGTCACTCCGGCGTGACGCCAGTGGAGGGAGGAAGAGGAAGAGGAAGAGGAGGAGGAGGGCGCTGGATGAATGCATAGGTCCTGCGTGTCAAGTGTAGCGTGGAGGTATATAAGGTCGCGTCCGCTGGGAGAAGAGAAGAAGAAGAAGAAAGGAAGCCAGCTGACTTTAGACTCGATACACATTTTGATTAAACTCAAAACCTCCAAAATTAAAAAAAAAAAAAAAGTTTTTGTCTTTTCAAAAAAAAAAAATCTTGAATGGAATTTTGCATTTTAGAATAAAAGCAACCCTCCCCTCCACTCCGCTTTTTTTTTTTTTTTTATTTTATTTTTTGAAGCTCTAGTTAAGTAGCAATGCTGTGGTGGGCAACCCTCGCGGCGGCGGTGTTTACGTGCGGCTGCGTCAGGGCGGACGTGATGAGCCGCCTGATCGTTCCCCGGGACTACGGCGTGAAACTGTGCGGGCGGGAATTCATCAGAGCCGTCATTTTTACCTGCGGCGGCTCCCGGTGGAAACGCTCCCTGGAGACGGACGACGGTGAGTCACCTGACACGCAGGGGTTTTAATTTTGTCTTTTTTTTTAACTGTGGGTTTCTATTACAATTTGAAAAGTAAATTAAAAAAAAAAGTTTTGACTTTTATTTACTTTTAATAACTGGAATTATCAGCTTTTTAGCTGTCTATAAAAAGCAGGTGGATGTGATAGATAGAGATGATGCAGTTGCTCTTTTGAATTCCGTGCACCTTGTCAAGAGAAATGATCAAGTAATATATGTATTTTAGGACTTTATTTTACGAAAATCATTTTTTCCTTCAAAAATCCAGACTCAAGGCAGTGGGGCTCTCTCTTAAATGTGCTATCGGTGGACGAGGACCAGCAAACCTGGCAGCGTGGCTCCAAGCTTCCAGATGTCCTTGCTCTCCGCGCGCCTCCCTCTTTCTCCCTGGCGGACCTGCTCGCCCTGCAGGGGGTTCCCGGGGACTGGCAGCCGGGCGACCCGGAGCTCTCCAACACCTCCCAAGAGGCCAATTTTTCACGGCAGCGGGGAGGCGGGGACCGGGCCGTTCCCGCTAAGATGAAGAGGAACTTTTCTATGGGTGTGGCGGGGATGTGCTGCACCCAGGGCTGCACTAAGAACGACATTGGACGCTTATGTTGAGGAAAACGGGGACATTAATGGAGGAGTATTGAATTCAAAATTCAAATATGCATTTTGACCAGTTAAAGAGTTACTTTTCCCACGCTTGCCGCACAGAACATAGTAATAACTGATTTATTACATGCTTATAACATTCAGTAATATTTTCTTAAAAACATGCTCTGTAATGTATGTACATGTTTGTCAGCCAATGAACAGCCTGGAGAATAAATTTAAAATTCTATGATAACACAAAGTAGTGTATGTTTGTGCTGCCACGCCAGAGACCTGAGGTTCTGACCTGCAGACTTGAACCCCAGCAGCTCCTCAATGCAGTCGCTGGCAAAAATAAAACACCAAGCTTGTAATGACTATGTGTGTGAGCAGACAGTGGGGAGGAGAAATCAGTTCACAGCTTCATACAACAATGTATATCAAGAATGTTGTTATTTTTACGTCAGTGTGAGGAGACATTGAGTGAAAAGCGCATGCACACATCTGCAATAGACATCTGCCGTTGATTTGTGCTCATCACCAGGTCATGGCCCAATCTGTCGTTGAATTTACACTAGAACTAAATAATTTTCTTAAATTGCTAATTTATCGCAGTCAAAGTTGTGTGCATATATCAGTGTGTATATGCATGCATGCAAATACATATAATTAAACACACACATATCCAGATGTGCATACCCATATGAACATGTGAGTGTGATGAATGTGCGGAAATATGTGTTTATATTTCTAAAAGAAAAGGCTGCGTCAGTTAATCTTAAAAAATCTCTCCTGGCAATTTATTTATGGTATAAAATGTAACAGAACACTTTGGCAAATCACAGTGAAGCATGAAGGCGAATCAGGAATTAACTGTGACTTGTAAGTGAAAAAGGCATTGTTCCTTCCGTCGTCTTTTTTTCCTGCCAGGGTGTGTCAACGTGGTTACTGAGAAAAAATGGCCGGCATACGTTGAAGGAGGAACTCGTGTTTTGAGCTCTTGAAAACACTTGCATAAGTTTCATAACTTAATGCGACAGGTAAATAAAACAACAACAAAAAAAGCATTTCTTTGACATTATTTGCATGTTTGAAATCTCTGGGCCAATGTGGCGCCCTGGTCACCTTCTGAAGTGCATCCTGTATTTAACAAAATATATATTTGATAACCTTTTAAACTTTGAGGTAAGATTGAAAGTTATTTCCTTTCACAACAAAGATATTGATTTTTTTACTGTCCTAGAAAAAGCTGTGTTCTGAGAATAGATTGTTCCCATGCCATGTGAAAGTGTAAACAGGTGAAGGGGAATTTTTTTGAAAAGCTCATCCAGTTAAGCTGTGGAAGTCCTTGACTTAGCAAAGAAGAGTCCAAAGACATTCATTTTTTTGGGCACAAAAAGTCCAGCTGCTGCTTTGCAATGCTAAACGTTCCCCTGAATAGTTGGATGGATTTGACTCGAAATGTTTGAGAACTCGGCCGGTCCCGTGAGTCGTAAGTCGATGGCTGTTGCTCAAGTCCTGCAGGAATATTGTTCTTTGACACGATGAAGTGATGACTGTTCACTCCCCTTCCACTCCGTCTCTCTGACGGATCAAAAGCAGTGCGTGGAAATGTAACAGTTGCGATTTGCCATGAGGAGCAGTGAAGGCAGCCCGTTGACGCGCGTTTCTCCCTCTGAGTGATTTAAAGCAGGAGCCTCTGAGCCAAGACTAACCGGTATAACAGAACTCCTCACATTATCAATAATTTAAAATTGCCTATGTTAAACCAAGATTCTTACAAAATGTTTGAAAAATGGAAAATGAAGGCGAAACAAACTTTTTTTGCCGGTTTTCTGGTACAAAGCTTTTTTTACAGTTATAATATTTTGATTGACTTATAGTTTGTGAGCATTGTAATTACTAAGACAGTCAAGTTGTCCTGCTCACTTTTCATACAATTCAAAAGTGTCTCTAAATGAGTTCACAAAAGTTTCTGAAATCAGCCAAATGTTTGCCAATTAGCATTGAATCGCCTTGAAACAAAGTCACAACAAGCAACTGTAAAACTGTAAAATAGATAATTCCTCAATATTTTAAAAAACAGAAGAGAGACTTCTTTTTCTAGAATTTGAAGATATAAGGGGTTGATTTGTACCTTCGGATGCACTAATTTGTGTGTGTGTGTGAGAGAGAGAGAGGGAGCCCTGGCTTTTAAATCCGCAGAAATGCATTTTCCCTCACATTTTGTCCAAAAAACACAAAGAAAATAAGTTAAGACATTCTGGACGTCGGAAAAAACAGTGCTCTTTGGAATTGGGGCGAGACGGGCTCTCTGACCTCCTTGCAACAGGCTGAAGGTCACAGCTCTTCCCTGCCGTGTCCTCTGTCGAGGAAATGTTGAGTCCAACCCTCAATCATGCAGGTGTGGCTTGTTGAGACGCACCGCTCCTCTTTTCTCGCCTCCTAAAGTCACATCCGTAGTCTGTTTTCAAGCCAAAGTTCTTCGTCGGCTGCTTTCAGACACATTGTCTGACTGGGTGTCAGAAAGCTGCCTTGCCTGCATTGTGTGTGAGTCTGTGCGCGTGCGCGTGGATCAGAGGGGTGATGACACATCACAGAGGGCATAGAAGAGCTTGTCGAATGAATGATGTAACACCTCCCTGCGGCCTCAAAACGCTGCTGGAAATCAGAGGGGTCTTGATTCCCTGCTTGGTTGTTAAAAGACCCACCAGAAACTAAACAAAAAAGAAAAAGCAAGTTTTGTTTCTTCCTGCTCTTCATCCCCTCTCGCTGCCTGAGGAGGGGGTCAGGCACTACTCAGGGCTGGATGTTGGCCTGGGTCATCTCCACCCTCTGGATCAGCTCTCTGAACGAGGGCCGCATCCGGGGGTCTCCGCTCCAGCACTCCATCATCACCCTGTTAATCTGAGACGGACACAGAGTGAGCTGAAGGTGGGGCGGCTGAGGAAACAACCCATGAAGCACTTTTCTTCTTTTTGGCCAGGACCAGGTAGGTGTGTTGTGTGTGTGTGTGTGTGTGTCTATGTCACAAACTCGTTGTTATATACCTCCGCTGGGCAGTTGCTGGGAACCGGGAGCCGATAGCCGTTTTTCAGCAGGTCGGTCAGGTGGTAGACAATCATCTGGCCCTGCTTCTCGTTCCCCATCCTCTCCATGAATACCTGTGGCGGGAGGCCTCTGATTAGGGTCGAGTTCATAGCCCAATCAGCCGATTTGGTTCAATTAAACCCTTGTTTTTCGACATCAATTAAGTGAGTCAGACCACAAATGGGCACTTCAGTTTTTTTTTTTTTTTTTAAGACGTTGGAAAAAAAAACAAAGACTAAAAATAGTTGAGAGGAAAGGCAGTACCGTCGGGGGGCTGCAGCTCTTGTCGCTGTACGTGAAGAGTTCATAGAGGACAACGCCGAAACTCCAAATGTCGGACGCCACGGAGAACTTGCTTTCCGTCAGCGACTCTGGGGCGTACCTGTGAGCCAATGCAGACAAATCTCACATCCTTTCTTTTTCTTCATACTGTTAAAAAAAGGCCCTCCACTTGTAGAGTGTAGAGCATGTGGGAGTGGGGGGAGGAGAGACACTTTGGCATGCAGAGAGGAAGAAATGAACTGCTGATGAGGCACTGCTTTGAACCAGAGGAAAGAGCTAGGTTCTTTGCCCAAAAATCCATGAATTGACTGTTTCTTATTAAGATGTTCTTCCTCTCCTTTTGGCTTTTCCCTTCAGGGGTCACCACAGCGAATCAACCTTCTCCATCTAACCCTATTCTCTGTATCCTCCTCTCACACAAACTACCTTCATATCTTCTCTCACTAAGCCCATAAATCTTCTCCTTAGTCTTCCTCAACACCTCCTGCCTGGCAGCTTTAATTCCAGCATTCATCACAATATCCCTCCTCTGCAGAAGACCGAACCATCTCAGTCTGGCTTCTCTGACAGTCTCTCCAAAACATCTAACATGTGTTGTTCCTCTGACAGACTCATTCCTGATCCTATCCATCAGGGTCACACCCAAAGAGAACCTTAGCGTCTACATCTCTGCGACCCCTAGCTTTGCCTCCTGTCTTTTCGTCATTGCACTTTTGAGCAATTTGTGCTTCACAGCTAGAAACTCATGGGTTCGATTCCCGGGCCTGACGGGGACTTTCTGCGTGCAGTTTGCATGTTCTCCCCCTGTCTGCGTAGGTTTTCTCTGGGTGCTCCAGTTTCCCCTACCACTAAAAACATGTACAATAGGTCAGGATTAATGAGAGTGGTGTTTGTGAATGCAACTGTGGGACAATGGATGCAAATTAGCCCATGGCTACAATCCAGAGTGGTATGTTTACATGCATATCTCAAATAAATAAATTGTAACTGTTACTTGGCCGTACAGCATCACTGGTCTCACCAATGTCTTGTACACCTTTCCTTTCATTCTGGCTGGTAGTCTTCTATTTAATCATAGCATATCCACTCAGCAAGGTGGCTCACACTCTGCCAGCTGGTTATACATCTACAAATTTAATTATTTTTGATATTGTTGGATGTTTATTACAGATTCTTTCAGAATTATTTCAATGCATTCATCATTAATTGAATGCTTGTGTATACACCTCTTCATTTTCTACAAACCTCTATAAATTTGTATACACACACTTTTCTATTCTCTTCCTGTGTTTTACTGGGTTTGTGTGTGAAGATGAGCAAATGATTCCCCCTCCGGGTTAAACATTAATTCATTATCTACATCACTTGTCCTGCAGTCAGGGGTTATCACAGCTATCACAGCTGTCAAGAGGCGAGAGGCGGGGTATGCACTGGATTGGTTGCCAGTCAAGACACAGAGTCACAAATAGAGACAAACAACCAGACACTCTCTAATTCCCGTGTCAGCCATGTGGGGTCTCTCATGAAGCCACTATATGTTTTTGGACTGTGGGAAGAACCTGGAGGAAACTCACACAGACATGGGAAGAACATGCAAATCTCCCAAAAGAAAGGCTCCTTGTCAGAATCTATCAATGAACGTCCATGCTGTGGGGAGGAGGCACTAAACCACTGCATCACTGTCTACCACAGTGGTGCAGGCACTAAACCACGGCGCCCTGGGGCAGAAATGTCTGCTTCAAACAGTAGCCTTGTGTCCTCCTCACCAGAAGATAGGGCTCTCTCCGGGCTCTCTGACAGTGTAGTACTCCTTGTCCTGAGGCAGGACCTTGGTCAGCCCAAAATCGCCAATCTTCACCCTCATCTCGCTTTCCACCAGGATGTTTCTGGTGGCCAGGTCTCTGTGGATGTAACGCTTAATGGCCAGGTAGTCCATACCCTAGAAAGTAGGGGTTTCATCCAACACTGAGTGGCAGCTATTATTGTTTCAACCGTGGCATAAAACCTTAATGATTGTTGATCTTGTATTACCTTGCAAATCTGTGATGCATAGTGTAGTAATTTCTTAGAGTCAAAGTGGTCCTTATTTTTTCCAAGATAGTCCCTAAGGCTGCCATAGGGGAGGTACTCCATGATCAGCCGCAGGTTCCTTCGTCCTGTGAAGGACAGAGATGGGAAGTGTTATATCTCTGAAGGTCAAATGTAATTTTATTATCTTCTTTATTATCTAATGGAAATGGTCAGAAAGCCCCTGGGTAGCAGATGTGGAGGCTGTAAACACACGGTTATATGGGAGAGAATATAATGGTGAGGGCAAACATAGACTGAGAGGATTTCCCCCTTCTCTGCATTTCCATGGCAGATGCTGATTTTAGAGCAATAAGAAGAAAATAAAAAGTTTGCAGAGAAGGCTAGCCTATTGAAGCACATTCTAGTCACTTCTCCTTTGATTTTACACTGTGAAAGGCTCCAAGAACATTGTTCTCTAAGACCAATTATCACACAGAAAATATTAAGCATGATTATTTCGGGGTCTCCACCAGCTAGATAACTAGCTTAGCCTGATGGCATACAACATGGAGTAAATCAGCAGTCTACCGATGGAATCCACTTCCATTCCCTCTGCTGAGCTGCAGAAATTGTCCTTGACTGAAGTTGGGGTTACTGTCTCTGCTGACCTTTTGGATGGACTTGAATAATAAAGTTTTTGACAGAACAGGACAAGGTTACATATGATACAGTATATACTGATATGAAATACTGACTAAGTTGACCGTTTTTATGTCATGAACATGTTGGCTATGAAACAGGAAAGACCTTTCCAATTTTTGTCAGATAGGATGTGACACAAAGTGTTTTAGAAATGCTGTCATCTTTTAGTTTGTCTTTTAGTTTTAGTTTTTTAGGGCTTCCTAACTTGCCTTGACCTGTGGGCACAAAAAGGGTGCATGACTACTAGCAAAAAAAAAAAAAAGGTTTCGGAACATAGGAGGAAGTACAGGATGAAACCTACGCGAAAAAACTTCAAAGTACTAGTCAGACTTTGTCCTCTAAAGCTGTGGTCCTGAACCGTAATCCCCAGACTGATACCAGTGTGGGGAACATTTGGTACCGGTCTGCAAAGATAATCTTTCATGGTACAAATTATATATTTTTTTCATTAGACCTTCCGGATCTTATTTTGAAAAACTACTGTTTCTGCCTTCGCCTTACCGCTGCACTTAATATCCTACTTGCCTAAATAATGTGAAACTGACAAACGTTTTTAATAATTTAACCCCTATGCCTCGAACCGGTCCGAAACATTTTCATGCATCAAACTTGTCCCTGATACAAAAAAGGTTGGAGACCGCTGCTATAATGGGTTCTACCCGCTGCTAAAATGGGATGTCATTGGTCCTCACTGTTATCACTGAGAGACTCAGTGGCATTCATTTTAATTCCAAAGTCATAATGATTCTCAACGGCAGCAGGTGAGAAAGTCCCTATTCTTTGTGTGACAAGTTTCCTCTTAGGAAACTATAATTTTCTCAATAACTTCAGATAAACCACTACAAGGAACAAATAAAGAGGTATAGGCATCTCTGAGATGTTTGCAGGGGAATGTACTGAGTGAGAGCCCTACCTGCACTGTAACACACTCCCTTGTATTTGACGATGTTTTCGTGATGGAGGGACTTGAGAATCTCTATTTCCCGCTCAAAGTCCCGGAGGTGCTCAGCTGTGCTGTGCTGTAGCTTCTTCACTGCCACAACCTCCCCCGTGCTGTCCTGCAAGGGGTCGTACCTGCACATCTCCACGCTGCCGAAGTTCCCCTGCAGAGTGTTGTTAGACCAGGGCAAACTGTTAGTTAAAATGTTTTGTATAAACATTTTTCCACTGTTGCTTAACTCACTAAACTGTTCTGTCTCTGGAAATAGTGGTCAAAGTATAGTACTTAAATTGTGGATTTGCATGTTATAGTGGCTTTGGCCCTGGAATGTTGCATGAGTGCAAGCAGAAAATGAAAATGGAAGTAATGGAAGTGGAGATGCTGGTGGACATGGCTGACAGCGTGCTGTTGGGAAACAAATTGGTATTGTAGGAAAGGAAGAAAGAGTGTCAGTAAGAATGTTGATGCTGCCCATAATTAGGGAAGAAAAAAATTAATTATGAGGCGAAGATGGGAGCTATATGATAAAGATCATTGAAAAAAAAGGCCTTTAAGTAAAATATTAGCGCTGGCTTGATAAAACTTTGTCTTTAGCTGCATTTATTGCATCTTTGCATCACCTCACCTCCACAGATGCAGCTACAACTACTACCTTTACTTTGAGAGTCAGTGCTTTGCAATACTTGTGCTAAATTAAGTAGAGGATCACATGTGAAGGCCTCACGTCATACTAGAAATCTTTTCTTTCTCATGGATTTTCTGTATGCAAATCTACTTTCTATCCATAAGCTGGTTTTCTTTCCCAATGCAGCAAGTGTTACATGATACATTCTGCAAACAGAAAATGCTTTTTGAAAAGGAGGCTGCTCAAATGTTCTTGCATTTTCTTCCACATTTAAGATACTTTACTTCAATACTTGCCTTTGATTCAAACTGTTTTACATAGTCAATAAAGTACCATGTTGATAACACATCATGTGTTAAATTCGTATAACACTGTATATAATCAGCTTGCATTTTCTCCTCCCATTATGCAGGCAACTGAAGAAGTGTCCCATACTTCGCATTAATTGAGGGGAATTCTGAGGTATCGCTTACGATAGATTTAGATTTTTATGTAAAAGGATGATCTAAATCCTTTGTGTCAGAGACAAATAGGAAAGTGGTCAATGGATATTTTGAAAACTGTAAGTGTTGCTCACTTTCCCCAGCTGCTTGAGAAGGATGAGGTGTCTCTCCTCAAACTGAGCGGGCTCCTGGCTTTCGGGGGCCCATGGGAACGCGATGCCTCGTGTTCTGTTGGGCACCATGTCGCTCTCCACCAGCAGCTCATAGTCTAGCAGGAAACAGTACATTGTTATGATGTTACAATCTAAGATCTCGACAGAACTCTTGTTGATGGATATGCATATGGAAAATGAAATGGCTGCTGCTCTGTTATGCAATCAGTGACTGTCAGAAGGTTGTTCTTACCTGGTGTGAAGAGACTGTTGAGGTCTCTGATTACTGCTCTGAAGGAGGGTCGATGTGACGGCTCATAGTCCATGCAGCTGTTGATCAGGTTGGCCAGTTCTGTCCATGTCGGAGCCGGGAGCTGATGTCTGTCCTCGTAGAACAAGTTCTTCTGCAGCGGGACAGAGCAGACGTCAAGCACAGTTTCCATTAGCATTGGGCCAGGATACTCATCTATTCTTAGATCATGGTGAAGCTTAATTATTTTCTTTTCTAAAATGTTGTTTAGTTATAATATTACCCAATGCTTTTTTTGGACCCCAATCCTTAAAACTCCACATTTGAAGCCAAGGTCTACATGTCCAATTTTACTTGGAGACATGACAAATACCGACTATTTGATAAAGCTTTTCTGAGTTTATATGATACCAAAAATGGTGGTTTCAGTAGCTTCTTATCTAGGTGAATAACATTAATAGAAAAGGCTACAGTAGCATCATGATGAAATAAACACATGAGCAAACGCTAATGTATTTTCTTTCCCTTTCCAGTCAAGTTCCCTTAACCTTGGATGAGTCCAGGGTGCTGAGTGGCTTTTCTCCATTGCTACAGATCTCCCAGAGGGTGGTGCCAAAGCCCCACTTATCTGTGGCTAGACTCAGGTTCTGTGGGTTGTCAATGCATTCAGGGGGCACCCAGGGGATACGTTCAACCAGCACTAGGAGACACACAAAGCAGAGAGTTGTTCCTTTTGGCATACCAACTGAAAGCTGGAGAGCTGGGCTTCTGTAACCGGATTTGATGAGGATTTTCTAAGAATAACATTTTTTTTTAACAACTGGTGGAAACAGCTGCATTCAAAAATCTTGAGATGACCTTGACCTTGCGCATATGGCAAGAATGTGCCTCACCTTCTCTGGACAGCACGGTAGTACTGATACCAGGATCACTGAGTTTGATGAAGGGCAAGCTGCCTGACTTCCGATCCTCCTCTCTGATCAAGAGGACATTCTTGGCGCAAACATTACCATGAATTAAACTTTTTTCTTCCTGTGAGTGAAACAAAATAGGCATATCAATCACGCTATTGTGTGTGAATGAGGATAAAACATTTACTTTAAAGTGAAAGGCTCAACCAGGTTTGCTAACAAATGCTTTGTTCTCTTGGCCTTGAATTGAAGAGTCGCCTGATGTCACTTTCAAGGAGAAAGTAAAAGTGTGTGCATGTGATGGATTGTGTTCGTATGTCCATATCTGACCAGGTAGTGCATGCTCCATGCCAGCTGTTTGGCCACTTCCAGCTTCCACTTGATGTTGACACAGCTTTTGTTCTTTTTCAGGTAGGTGTCCAGGGAGCCAAATTTACCATATTCCTGTACCATTATGTCTGAAAGTAAGACGAAAAAAATTTTTTACCAAGCTATTTTCTGCATGGAAAATTTCTTTTTTGGGAGGGGGTGAATCCATATCCCTTAGTCTCACGTGTTGCTCATCTCTTTACCGTAATTACCAGGCTATGAGCCACTACTTTTTTCACACACTTTGAACACTATGGCTTAAACAATGATATAGCTAATTTATTGATTTTTTGGGCTCACCAGCTTCAAAATGCCATAACATTTAGCCTCGTCACACTGGACCAATGAAATTACCATGAAATCCTGAGGTTGTTCAATTCTAACACTGAAGAAGATCACTAATGGTTTTAGTGCGCAGGACGAGGATGAAGATAGTGATCAGCTGGAGCGGAAGAAGAGGGGATAGAAAATGGATGGATGAATGGACTTTTCCTTGTGTTATTTATTATTAATCTTTTTCAGGCACTGTTCGGAAAAAAATATTTTCTGGTACATATTTGTGGATGATACTGGTATATATTTAATTAACAGTTACAATTTTTTTTTCTGTGTAAATATCCCAATACAACAGGGACACCTGCAGCTTATAGACAAGTGCGGCCTATATGTGTACACATATATTTATTTATTTATTTTTAGCTGGTGCTAAAACAGGTGCCAAACTTGCTCTCAACAGTCTGGAAATTACAGAACTTTAAATGACCAAAAATGGGGGACAAAATACATTTTGACACATTTCCAGTCAGTTATATTATCTCTTCAGATATGATAGAATGGAACATTGGATCCTCAGTCTGCTCAGGGGGACAGGAAAAAGACTCTTTCCATTTTCTATATATTTCTTTATCAGTGTAAGAGCTTTATATACATGGTTCATCAAATAACAAATTTGTTAAAAAAAGTACAGAAACCTCCATGACAAAAAGAGATGTATGTATTACTGATAATTAAAATCAATAAAAATCCCCAAAACAACTTGTAAAAAGTCATCACATATTACCTCCAATTCCTTCCTGCTGCTATTCAAATATTTGACTGGCACACAGAATGTGTTCATTTTTTATGTGCTCAGTCTGCTTGGGGCAGGGGTGGACCTGAACGTTGGATTGGTCCTTTATTCTCCAACATGCCCAAGTTAGAGACACCTGTTTTCTATTTTTATGTTTGTGTTTGTGCGTGTCTGTGTGTTGGTGTGTGTGTGTGTATGTGTGTGTGTGAGACCTACTTTCATCTCCGCAAACACACACTCCATGGATCAAGATCAGGTGATTAAAGGAGACCTGGGTCATCATGCTCGCTGCCTCGAAAAAGGACTGAGACACAGGGAGAGGACAAACGGAGACATGAAGGCGTCAGAATGGGAGAGGGAGGAAGACAACCCAGTTGATCACACACTCACTCCATTAGTAAGCCAACCTCTGAATAGTTGCGATGTGCCTTGTCTAGGATCTTCAGCACCACGTCCATCTGGTGTATCTCCCCGTAGTCTCCCAGCACCTTCCTCACACCCCTGAAGATCTTCGTGAATGTCCCTTGACCCAGACTTTCTTTCTAAAGTGATAAGCACAACAGTTTTTTAATTTTTAATTTTTTTTTTCCCTCTCTTTACTATTTTAGGGTTTTCTTTTTTTCATTGTCTTGCTCAACAACACTTTGACACACTAGCAGGAGCCGGCAATCAAAACAGGAATGCTCAGTTCCAAAGACGATTGCTCTGTCTCCTGTGCCATGCGGCCCTTCAAATTTTAAGAAATATGAAGTTTTATGAAAAGATTTAAACAGCTGTCATTAACCCAAGTTGGACTTTGAAAAACAATATTTTAAATAATATCTTCTTTTCTTTCAACTGCTCCCTTCAGGGGTTGCCACAGTAAGTCATCCGTCTCAATCTAAACCTATTCTCTATATATTCTTCTCTCACACCAACTATATTTCTAATGAAATAGTAGTAATATTTTAAACATTACAGACACTGATACTGTCAGTTTTCTAAACATCTCAAAGAAAAGTAGAATACTGTCTAAGTTATTTTCCAGAACAATGTAGTGGCTACCAGGACACTATACTGCATTTGTTTTTTTCAGTTTTTTTATGGTTGCAGCCAGATTAAAATAACTGGAGTCAGATTAGGGTGGTGCTTGACTAACTTCTTCCGCACATTGGAAAAACTAATTGGAGGAAATCCCAAATCGGCACTTTATAATCCCAAATCGGCACAAATCTGGCATTTATAATGGCCAGAAAGAAATACAGTCAGCATTTGGGACTCATTCAGAACCTGAGGTATCCTGGCTGATGACAAGCTAAGAAAAGGATTTTCCTGTTTCCTTATTTCCCAGGGCACTGGTTTACTGCTTAATGTCCACTTCAGAGCAGAGATGTTTCACAGATTTACAGTTCAATCCTTTTAAATCTACTGTATATGATATTCATCACTTTTAGATTTGGCTGTAAGCAAAACCAACTCACGAAAACGAGGTCCTCTTTTCGGATCTTGTGGAAGACCATCTGCCCAATGTTTTGTTTGTGAAGGGAGGGAGAGTGAGAAGCCTCCGGGCCTTGATTGTTTCTGCATATCAGCAGGTTGGATTTGTCTGTGGGGGTGGTTGTGAGATCATGGATCATGGCACGGTATCAGAACCAGGAAAATTCACTTTTACTACTATTACATTCTGCAACTGCTTTTTATTCAGAGAACTGGACTTGAATTTATTCCCTTGAAGAGGTTTAACCTCTCATCCGACAGGCTTCTTCACTTTGACCAAAGGAACTGAAGATGCCTCTCAGATGTGAGGTGAAATGTCTTCAGAGGAAGAGGTTCAAGTCCAGTTACCATAAAAAGATTTAAACGACAATTAAAACCTGGATGACTGAGAATCATAGACATGTTCAAGAGAGATATACGGTCATTAGAGTTCATCAGTAGGTCCATCATGTCCCTTACTGGGATACTATGATGATCATGCGTGGTAAAATTCCCACTAAATTCTTCATCCAAAATAATACAGGGCTCATTAAATTTACAAATCTAAATCTACGGTTTAGAGATATTATCAGTAGTTAGAATTTTACGAGTTAAAATTAATTTAGTGAATCTGCAAAAACAAGGATTTCACACAATTGTCATGAAGAGTATTTAGAGCAGTGCAGCCTAAGGGGGGCACAAACTAGTTTTTCTGAGCTGGCCCCAAGACAAAATAAATGAAGAGAGTTGTGTCAGGAAGGGCATCTGGACAGATGATGGCTGTCTTTGCAAAAAGTATAGAAATGGCTATAGTGAATACTTTTTTCCAGAAGAGACAGGGGCGTAGGGAAACTTATAAGAGCGGAGGTATGAGCACACAGGTAGACTACATCTTGTTTAGACAGTGTAAAGGAGATCAGAGACTACAAAGAAGTGGTTTGTGAGATTGTAGCTAAACATCATAGGATGGTAGTTTGGAGGGTGAATGTAGAGACAAGGAAGATGAAGAGGACAAAAATTGAGCAGACGACAAAGTTGTGGAATCTGAAAAAGGAAAGAGTGTATGGTTTTCAGGAAAGAGCTGAGAGAGGCTCTGAGTGGTCAGGAGCAGTACACAAGAGAGTACTTGTGTGTCGTCTGTAAGGAAAATAAATAAGGAGACCTGGTAGTGGATTGAAGCAGTGCAGGAGTATATTCAGAGAAAGAGATCAGCAAAGAAGAAGTGTGACACTGAGGGCATCGAAGAGAGCAGACAGGAGTAGAGGGAGATGCAGCACAAGGTAAAGCTAGAGGTAGCAAAGGCTACTTGGAAAAGTAGGGAGGCAGGGATGTGCAGAATTGGGGTAAATACCGAGGAATAAAAGTGATGAGCCATACAATGAAGTTATGGGAAAAAGTAGTGGAAGCTAGATTGAGAGCAGAAGTCAGCATTTGTGATCAGTAGTATGGTTTTCAGCATACTACAGTTGCAGTATATGTTCTATGAACACGGGTAGAAAAGTACAGAGAAGGTCAGAGGGAGCAGCATTGTGTCCTTGTAGACCTAGTACAAACATACGTCAGGGTGTAGAGAGAGGAACTAAGGTACTGTATGAGGAAGTCTGGACATGCAGAGAAGTAGGACATGTATGCGAGCTGTGAGACAGCGATGAAGTGTACTGTAGGTGTAACAGAGAAGTTCAAGGCAGAGGTGGGACTTTATCAAGGGTCAGCTCCGAGGGTCTTCTTGTTTGCAGTGGTGATGGACAGGCTGACAGAGGAGGCAGGAATTTCCATGTACCATGATGTTTGCAGATGAAATTGTGATCTATGGTGAAAGCAGGGAGCAGGTAGGAAAATCTATAGAGGTGGAGGTATGCTCTGGAAAGGAGGAATGAAGATTAGTCTCAGCAAGACATAATACATGTGAGTGAATGAGACAGAACCCAAGTGGAACAGGCTACGGGGAGTGCAGATTAAGAATAAGGAGGATTTGAGGCACTTAGGGACAACAGCAATGGAGAGTATGGAAAAGAGGTGAAGAAACATAGTGAAGCAGGTTCGAATGGGTGGATAAAAGTGTCAGGGGTAATGTGTGATAAAAGAGTATTGGCCAGAATGAATGGAAAGGTGTACGAAACAGTGGTGAACCCAGCCATGCTATATGGTTTCGAGACATTTACATTGAAGAAAAGATGGGAAGTAGAGCTGGAGGCAGCAGAGATGAAGATGTTGAGGTTATCTTTGGGAGGGACGAGGATAGATAGGGATCAGGAATGAGTTGATCAAAGGGACAGCACATGTTAGATGTTTCACAGAGAAGGTCAGTGAAGCCAGACTGAGATGGTTTGGTCATGCAATGAGGAGGGATAGCGGTTATGTTGGTAGAAGGATGCTGGGGTTGGACCTGCCAAGCAGGAGGCTAGGAAGAAAAGAAAGAAAAGAAGGCTAGGAAGAAAACCAAAAAAAAGATTTATGAATATAGTAAACATGGAGTTAGTTGGAGTGAGAGTAGAGGATACAGAGAATAGGATTATATGTAGGAGGTTGATTCGATGTGGCAACCCCTGAAGTGTGTAGGTGTAAGAAAATATCCAGTAAGCACTGATGAGCTTATCCATCAACACCAAATATTTAGGCAAAGGATCATTAATTAGATTAAATAAAATTAATTACCTAGTTTACACTGCCCAGTGAATATAGTTATCTTTGTTTTGGTCTCTTCACAATCTTCCAGAACCTGTCAGGTTGCTTCAAACCTTGCAGCAAAGAATTCTATTGCACTAAGTATTCTGATTTGAATATTAATAACAGCAATTTAAACTTAAGTGTGCTGATTTTCCATTGTTTAAATTCAATTGTCTCTCTTATTTTTGTAATACTACCTGTTTGTTTGCACTGCTAGATGAAAATACTTAGTTGGATTGGTATGTTTTCTTGGTGTACATTTATTTACCCAATGGAAACAAGGCTTTAAACCCATTGAATCAATTAATTCATTTCACATTTCGCAAAGGCTAAGTCAAAAGTTTGTTCCAGAGGTTACCCAGAAGCAGCTAAAGAGTGAAGATGTGTGCAACCAACACACAGCATAATTGGCCAATCAAAGCAAATTAGGATTTCAGAATCAGAATTACTTTATTGATCCCAAATTACAAATGGTTTCAATTGAAATTAAATCAATTGCAAGAATAATCACTACGTTATTTTTATAACACTGAATATGATGTTTTTATACATAAGCACACATAATTTTAGTGTTGTGTATGAGTGTGCATGCATGTGTGTTCATGAGTACTTGCATTTAGGGCTGGGTGGGCAGCATGTGGTCAGCTGGAACGTGTATCCATCTGTGCGTAGCGCCTCCTTTCGGTAACAGTTTAGAAGATCCTTGAGTGAACCAAAGCTCTTCATGGCACCACTTAGAATATACTCTCCAGACTCCGTCCGCACAATCTGACAGTGCTTGTAGTCCACTATTGCTTCATCCTGAATGCCAAAGAGGTAGTGAATCTTAGTTCTATGTTAGTACAGTCCATGTGATATCACTTGGGTTGGCCCAGAGCAGCTTCATTTGAATATTTAGCCCCAAATTTAGAATTATTTTAATGAACATACAAACAAACAAACAAATGATTATTTAAAATAGCTTAAAATTTTCACATTTGCAAGAATTCATACCAACGGGTTCAAGCAGGTTGGAATGGGTGGAGTGTCAGGGGAACTATGCGATAAAGACTATCAGCCAGAATGAAAAGAAAGGTGTACAAGACAGTGTTGAAACCAGCAATGTTGTATGGTCTAGAAAACTGCAATATTTCATTTCACGGTGCAATATTTCATTTCATAACAGCTACACTACAATTTTTCCTTTTATCATACTATTGTGCACTCCTTACCTCACTTGTTACTAAGACACTTATAGTTTTATCACTTGTTTACTAAGACACTTTATAGTTTCACTGACACTCTTTATAGTTTATAGTTTATTTTTATTTCTAATTCTGCCTTTTTCTTTTTATTATTTATTACTGTTATATTTTCTGTAACTCTGGCGCAACAATTTCCTTCGGGATTAATAAAGTTGTTCTTATCTTATCTTATCTTAACAGGGGTGGGCAAACTTTTTGGCGCAGGGGCCACATTAACTTTTAAAATTTGACAGACGGGCCGGGTCACCATAAGATACATATAAAAAAATGCATTTCATATCAGACTCATCTGACATTTGCTTTTAAAATAAAACCAGCTTGGTTTTGAAGGTTCTGTCGTTTGCTTACATATCATGGACAAACCAGTTTTTTCCCTTTTTCCCAGTGATTTTCAACCAATTTTGAGCCGCACCACATTTTTTACCTTTACAAAATCCTGGGGCACACCACCAACCAAAATGACAGTCTAACACAGTACATATAATACATATAGTTAATAATATAGTTTTTAATGTATTTATACTCACTTAGTGTGAGACCTAGGGCTGTTTCGGTGAAAACAAAATGGGTATCCTGGCAGTAATGGTAGAAAGACACACACGAAGCTCTTGCTCAAGCTTTAAAAGCTGTAAGTATTGATGTTTCTGCCACAGTGTGGGACTTTTTGGATATAGCTACGAGTTCAGCAACAAGGTAGCTAACTTTTCAGGGCTCTCTGATTTACCTTTGTGGTGTTTCTCAAAAAAAAAAAAAGCCTGTTTCGCATTGTTTGTAGATAAGCATACAAAATAGTGGCACACTAGTGTGGTGCCGCACACTGGTTGAAAACCATCCGGCTAAATCACAAAGCCTATCTGTGTCATTCAGCTCCTGAAAATTCTCAGGTGTTCCCAAGTAGCTCCAAAAATGAAATAATCTCCTGTTTGAGCTACCGCATTCATTGATCCAATCATTTAATCGTTCACAACAAGTATGAATTCTTTACCAATCTTTGGCGGGCTGGATTAAAAAGACCAACAGGCTAATGTGGCCCGCGGGCCACAGTTTGCCCACCCCAGGTCTAGAAACAGGGACAAAACAAAAAGACAGGCGGCAGTTCCTCCTGTGAATATTCAATACTGTCACTGGGCATCCTTGCTGTGACGTTATTGGCAATGTACTGTAAGTGTAAGTTGAACTGTCGCAAGGAAGCATGTTGCTCGGGGGTGAGGAAACAAGATAATTCTCATCTCAAGGACTGTGCCCTATGACAGCTATGACAACTATGACAGCTGCTTGGTGTTTACCCAAAATACTTTTAACGATTTGAAATGAGTTATGCAAAACTTGAACCTCTATCTTCCCCTACTGCATAGCTCTCCTTGTTTCTATTACTCTGTTATTTAGTGTATTTAGTCCAAGTGAGGTCCAATGTGTACGTTGAATGACTTTATGGTTCAGTGAATTAAGTTTTTACAACATTTGTTGTATGATTAGGTGGATGGCAGTTGGTGACAAGAGTCCTGTGTCGGGAGCTGAATCAAGGCATTTAAGCTGTTTGACAAGACCCTGAAGCCATACAGTTAATCAGTTAGGGAAGACTGTGTTAACGGCTGTCTGTTAGTATAGTCACATGTGGTAACCGCAGTACTTCACACTGAAGATGATTACAGTACTCACCCTGACTACAAAAGAAATAAAGAATTTTTCATAGTCCAAAGGGCTGCAGCGAAGGATGTACAGGCCTTGATGGTTACCAGAGCGACGCAGTTTACCAATTGTAAACTCCATCCTGTGATCAAATGGACAGAATGTGTCTTTGTGTCTCTGAATCAGCCTTTGATTGTAGGGACACGTGTGTTTGTCATATGCTGTATTTGTGCTCTCTGTATGATACTCACGACATAGGGCCATGGCAGTAGCTCTGAATGCACTCAAGAAGTCTTGGTGGAGCAACCTCTTTGCAAAGGTAGTGGTGAGTATCTGCCACTAGTCTGTAATATCCATCAATTAGAGATACAAACGACAGTGCTGCTGGTGGCGAATGAAACTCCAGCTCCTGAAGTAATACAAAAAAGAATGTTTTGGCCAAGGTAGCAGGCAGAGGGAGATAAAGATACATACTGCTGTAGTTGCTTAAAGATAACAGGTCAACAAGCCATGGTCTAAGATAATACTCTTGAATCAGTGAACCTGGCACTACACTATAAATAGTGAAGTATGAGGAGCCAAGACTCAATAGACCAAAAGACCAATAGACCAAAAGACCAAGAATCAAGCGATAGACTAAAGTGTCTCTCTTCTCATTTTGTCGTATACAGCAAACTCAGTTAAAGTCATTTAGAACGGTTGGAACTGAAATGTTTCAAATGAATTTCTTTTCTCTTCTAGTCATCCACATATTTTCCAGCAAACACAGAACATTTATATCAAATTATATGGCTGAGATGAAAAAGATACATTAAACCCTAAACTAGTTAAAGGGAGGAACAGTATTCTGTTGCAGTCTACAGTGCCTAAGGAGTAGATATATGTTGGGGAGTGTAAAAGTGTAAAACATACCAGGATTTTATTGTTTTGATCGGTGAGGGTAACTATGCGGCTCTCTACAGAGCCTTCTTTATTGGACTGTTTAATAGTGATATCTATCACCTCTGGAAAATCACAGTACGTCCATAACTCCTAGAGGCAAAAAAAAAAGGTAATATTGGTGAGTTTCACTTGCATTCGGTACAATACCATGTCCACACATCCACTTTTGTTGTTACTGGTGATTCAGAGTAATAACCAGCTTCATCACTTTTTACCAGCTATGAAATTACCTGACAGCCAATTTGACAAATCCAAATTATTACCATGGCAACATAAAACAATCTCTGGCCCTCACCTCCTCTGCTTCATCTTTTTTCCCTATTGAACACTGGATGCCCTTGTTGCCCATGACAACAATGGTCATTGCATGTGCAGAGAGGTCTGTGACTTGGAAGCGTTCAGAGTAGAGGGATGGAAGTAGCATTTCCAGGGTCATCAAATAAGTTAGTCTCAGGTTGCAAACCGAGGCCTTGCAGTCACAGAATTGCTGGATAAACTTCTTGAAACGATTACGGATACGCTTCCTTGTCAGGATGTTATATTTCTGAATGTGGCTGTGCATGCTCCGTGGCAGGAAGGACTTGTAGCTGGAATTGAGTAAGATGAGAACACAGAGAGAAAACAGAGGGAAGTGAGTGAGAATTAAAGAAAGCAGATAACAGAAGACTTAAATGACAGAAGTAAGATGGATGATTATAGAGCCAGGTAACTACAACAACTAATTTACATGTAAGCAAATCTTGTGGCAGTAATCTATTGTATTGACTCACACCTGACTGCCCAATAGAAACTTCCATATCAAGCCCAAGAGTTAAATGGTAGAATCAATTAACAGATTCTGCTGATGACTGATGCTTACATTTAGTCAATTCAAGGCAGGCCTTATTGAGGAAAACAGGTTCATAACACAGAAAAAATAGAAATACAATGTGAGACAGCAAACCAACAATAAAAGGAAATTAAAAACAAAAAGATGTTCCACATTGATGATTGCAGCTTTTTTACACAAGCTTGATGACAAGCTGTTTCCCAATTTGAACTCAGAATTGAGAAACAGCTCAAGGTTGGTAATGACTTGCAGAAATATGTAGAAACATTGTTTTATATCACACCTGACAGGCATTGACAAACATTTAAGTTTGTACTCTTCACAGCTTTTAGTAGCAGCCATCGGCTGTCACTACTATAGGAGAACCTGCAAGTTTAACCTTTCCCTTAGAAATAACACAAGCAATGTATAGGCAATACATCAGACAGCCTTAAGAGACACTATAACACTATCCAAAACTAATTGATCGTTTCTAGGAAGCAAAAGCATCATACCTGGTATTGTTGTAAACATCCACAGGTGATTGATTAGTCTCTTTGGCAAGTCTCACCATGTCAAGCACTGCCATGCCCAGACAGTCCTCCTGGGCTGCATAGTCCATCGAAATCTGGATCCTGTCATTCAGAAAGTCGCTGCGCCACTATCAATGGAAATACAAATCAGCAAAAATCAAATCCAATAGGTGTCGAATTTGTGATGTAAAGGAGTCAGAGAGGCTGTAATGTTGTTTGTGTACAAACATTACTAAAGAACATGTTGTGGTCAAATTCCCATGCAGCCTCAGGGCAGCACTGGCCGGTGTCTCCCCAAGCCAGCCTCGGGGGGGCACGGAGCAGTGTCTCCCTGAGCCAGTCCCAAGCCCGGATAAATGCAGAGGGTTGCGTCAGGAAGGGCATCCGGCGTAAAACTTTTGCCAAAACCAAACAAGCAAATCAACCATAATAACCAGATCATAGTCAAGGACCAGGTAAACAACAACTGCCATTGGTACCGATGACCTACAGGGTACCAGTGGAAATTGGGCTACTGTGGGTCGTCCGAGAAGAAGAGGAGGAGGGCGTGTTCAGAAGCAGAGAGAAAGGAGGAAAGGAAAGAGCCTGGGACTGAGAGTAGGGCCTTTGAATATCAGGACTATGACAGGAAAAGGTGGAGTCGGTCGACATGATGCAGAGAAGGAAGGTGGATATATTGTGTGTCCAGGAGACCAGGAAGTAAGGCTAGAAGCTTAGGAGCAGGCTCTAAATTGTACTACTATTGTTCTAACAAGAAGTGAAATGGAGTAGGAGTTATCTTGAAGGAGGAGTTTGTTAGGAATGTTCTGGAGGTGAAAAGAGTGAGTCTGAAACTGGAAATCGAAGGTGTGATGCTCAATGTTGTTAGTGGTTATGCCCCGCAGGTGGGATGTGAATTTGAAGAAAAGGAGAAGTTCTGGAATTAGTTAGATGAAGTGATGCAGAATATCCCCTGAAATGAGAGAGTAGTAATTAGTGCAGACCTCAATGGACATGTTGGTCCAGGCAATAGAGGGGATGAAGAAGTGATGGGCAGATTTGGTATACAGGATAGGAATGAAGAGGGACAGATGGTGGTAGATTTTGCAAAAAGGATGGAAATGGCTGTAGTGAACACTTTTTTCCAGAAAAAAGTGGAACATAGGGTAACTTATAAGAGCGGAGGTAGGAGCACGCAGGTAGACTACATCTTGTATAGATGAGGTAACCTGAAAGAGATCAGTGACTGCAAAGTAGTTGTAGGTGAGAGTGTAGCCACACAGCATAGGATGGTGGTTTATAGGATGACTCTGGGGATAAGGAAGATCAAGAGGACAAAGGCAGAGCAGAGGATAAAGTGGTGGAAGCTGAAAAGGGAGGAGTGTTGTATGGTTTTCAGGGAGGAGTTGAGAAAGGCTCTGGCTGGTCAGGGAGAGCTCCCATTGGACAACAACAGCTAGTGTTATCAGGGAGACAGGTAGAAGAGTACTTGGTGTGTGGCCACTAAGTAACAGAGATTAGTAAAAGTGAAGTGAGGAAGGCATTGAAGAGGATGAAGAGTGGAAAAGCAGTTGGTCCTGATGTTATACCCGTGGAGGTCTGTCAGTGTCTAGGAGAGGCAGCCGTAGATTTTCTGACTCCATTATTCAACAGGATCTTAGAGAGTGAAAAGATGCCTGAAGAATGGAGATGAAGTGTGATGGAGCCTATTTTAAGAATGAGGGGGATGTGCAGAATTGCGGTAACTATAGAGGGATAAAGTTGATGAGCCATACAATTAAGTTATGGGAAAGAGAAGTGGAAACAAGACTGACAGCAGAAGTCAGCATTTGTGAACAGCAGTATGGCTTCATGCCTAGAAAGAGTACTACAGATGCAGTATTTGCTTTGAGAATGCTAATAGAGAAGTACAAAGAAGGCAAGAGGGAGCTACCATATTTTCACGACCATAAGGCGCACCGTACTAAAAAGGCGCAGTCTCAGTTATGTGTGCCATTATGTATTTAACACACATATTAGGTGGACCTGATTATAGGGCGCAGGTTTTATATACAATCCACGCCCACACTTCCCCCTTTAACATTCTCATGGTGTCCTCTACTACGTCCGCCTTACAACAACAACACACACAAGCATACAAGTGTGCGTATTTAAAAATAGAGTGAGAGGAAAACTGAGTTTGGTATTCACATTTTTTTACCAGCAATCGTCATCAATCAAAGCCATCGACGTCCTCATCCTGTTTCTGATTTGAACAGCTGCGCTAAATCTCGATCAAACATACCAGGTTCACTTTCTTTACTGTCAGAGTCGCTTTCCGTGCCATGCGGCTCCACAGAAATGATGCCGGATTTTGCAAAAGCTTGAACAACAGTGCCAGCAGACACATTAGCCCAAGCATCTACAATCCATTCACAAAAAGTTGGCGTAACTCATCCAGTGCTGCCTTCCACTCTTAGTGAAACTGTGGTCTCCAAGAAGACTTTTCGTACCCCATTGTGCGTATCGCTACCATGCTGGTCCCTTTCTTCTCCACAGTGTCATTCGAAAGTGAGTGGCACCTTGTCCATGTTAGTGATGTGGCTAGGGTGGATGTGTCTGTCGGTGATGTTTTCAGGGTTGTTAAGACAACAATGTTCTGCATAACGCATATACCGTTCCTTTATATACAATTAACGCCCACACTTCCCCCTTTAACATTCTCATGATGTTCTCTACTATGTCCTCCTGACAACGACACACACAGGATGCACTGCACTATAGGGCGCGCCGCACATTTTGAAGAAAATCTAAGACTTTTATGTGTGTCTTATAGTCATCAAAATATGGTACATTGTGTTTTTGTAGACCTAGAAAAAGCATATGACAGGGTGCCCAGAGAGGAGCTGTGGTATTGTATGACGAAGTCTGGAGTGGCAGAGAAGTATGTTAAACTGGTGAAAGACATGTATGCTAGTTGTGAGACAGTGGTACGGTGTGCTGTAGGGGAAACAGAAGGGGGACTCCATCAGGGATCAGCTCTGAGCCCCTTCTTGTTTGCAGTGGTGATGGACAGGCTGACAGACAGTTAGACAGGAATCTCCATGGACCATGATGTTTGCGGATGACATTGTGATCTGTAGTGAGAGCAGAAAACAGAAAGAGGAAAATCTAGAGAGGTGGAGCTACGCTCTGGAAAGGAGAGGAATGAAAGTTAGTCGCAGCAAGACTGAATATATGTGTGTGAATGAGATGAACTCGGCTGGAACGGTGAGGCTACAGGGAGTGGAGATCAAGAAGCTGGAGGATTACAGGTGCTTGAGGTCAACAGTATAGAGCAACGGAGAGTGTGGAAAAGAGGTGAAGAGACGGGCTCAAGCAAGTTGGAATGGGTGGAAAAAAGTGTCTGGGGTACTATGTGATAGAAGACTATCGGCTCGAATTTAAGGAAAGGTGTTCAAGACAGTGGTGCGACCAGCGATGTAGTTTGGTCTAGAAACAGTTACAATGATGAAAAGACAGGAGGCAGAACTTGAGGTTGCGGACATGAAGATGTTGAGGTTCTCTTTGGGAGTGACTCGGATGGTTAGGATCAGGAATGAGTCCATCAGAGGAACAGCATATGTTCGATGTTTTGGAGAGAAGTTCAGAGAAGCCAGACTGAGATGGCTCAGTCATGTACATAGGGGGGATAGTGAAGCATTGGTAGATGTATACTGGAATTGGAGCTGCCAGGTAAGAGGTCTCAAGGAAGACCAAAGAGAAGATTTATGGATGTAGTGAGAGAAGACCTGAAGGTAGTTGGTGTGAGAGAGGAGGATACAGAGAATAGGGTTAGATGGAGATAGTTGATTCGCTGATGTGTTGCTGAATGTCATGAAATCCAACATATCATGGCTCACATGAAAATTAGAATTTGTTCTTCAAAACTAATCCTGAAATTACAAATAAAAAAATTTTATTGAATTCTGAAGAAGGGTTTATACATAACTATATCTACATAACCACTTTATCAGTATGATACTTTGATATAAGTGGGATAGAAAAAAAACACTAGAGCACACATGTAGTGACAAGACATCATTGTGAGAGTAAAACAAAGTAAAACCTTGATGATTGCACTCATGACCACACTTCCTGTTTTCAACTTGCGCTGAGAAAGTTTGACATGACGGGCCCATTTCTGCTTATCAGCATGTTGTCAAGCAGGAATACAAAAGTAAAAAAAAAACCCTTTCGGTGATAGAAAGGCATTAGAGTCAATGGTTTTAGCATCTGGTTTTACATAATTATTATATATTTAGAAAAAATGAGACACTGATCGAGTTGCACTTGCTGACCACACTTGACTTTGTGATTTGAGAAGTTTTAAAAGGAGCTTGACACATCCGGGAGCAGAAGATCACAATACTTTACTCTTTCAACATGAAAGAGTAAAGTATTGTCATCTTTTGCTGTCTGTACTCTTTTAACATACTGTTGAAAGAGTACAGAAAGCAAAAGATGACATACTGTTGAAAGAGTAAAGCACTGTTGAAAAAAAAAGTAAAGCACTGTCGGAAGAGTGAAGCATTGTTCTAAAATTGTTAGTCGGCATTATCCTACGGTTAGGATGAACAGATTCAAGATAAGATTATACTGCTTTTTGATAATAATATAGACAATTTTTTTTCCAGTGAATCCAGTGGAAGACAAATAGACAAGTTACCTGAAAAAACTGGTATGTCATGACAGAATCATCCATAACAGAGGTCTCCATCTCCTTTGAAATACCACAGCGATGGGCATGGCAAGTGCTTCCCCTGTTATACCAGCCAGGAAAATAGTACCTGGACAGGATAACAGACAAACAAAAACATGGAGCCCAAGCTTAAACTTTTTTTTGAAAATTCTCATGCCTGAATGGGTTGAAGTGGTACTGAAAGTTGAAGTGGTACCTGACTCTGAAGTCCAGGGTCTCACTGGCTGGCGGTCGAACTTTAAAGATGTGATTAGGAGGGAACCAGGTCTGGTCACTTTCCCTCCTCAGGGCGAACAGGCTGCAGTGCAATGGCGCTACATCTGGGGAGAATAACCTCGGAATGACCTCACTTCACCAGTCTTTTCGTGAAAATTAAAAACAACAAAAAATCATAATGTAAGACTGTGATGAAAGCTACAGAGACCTGCAGTGCCTAAAAAGAAATAGGATGCATTTAGAGCTTTCTCTCCTTACTTCTTTCTACACCAGCAGCATTATAAATTTGCTTCATACTAAGGCATGTTCAATATTAAGCATGATGCATATCAAACATTTTTGATACCTCATGGGGGCTGTTTAAAATTCTGCTAATGCGTTTCTGAAATAGAGACTACACTGGACAAAATCTTCCAATATTAAGGCCAACAAGAGTTATGCATTATTGATTTGTCATGGCACTACGTTGTGAGTTTTGATTGTGTTGCTGCGATATATACGGTATTAATTTTACTCAAACCACCACTTCGTTTGAATATTTGACTATTTTTCAATGCTACCTAATCCAGGTTTTATGAAGCTGCTATGTAAATAACAACTTACTTTTCTACATTAAGTGGTACATGAACTGTACACCACCTGTTACAGAGATGCTCAGCTGTCATTTGCAGACGTAATGTCTTTACACAAAAGGCAGCTCTCACACTTGTGTAGCAACTGTGTGTGAACAGTATAAGGGAAATATGCTAAAACCCAAAAGAGGAAGGCAGCTTTTCTTTTGTGACTGACTAGTTTTGTTTTCAAATTGGGATAATATATATATATATATATATATATATATATATATACACATGTTATAAATATAATATTGTGATTACAGCTGGTCTCATTAGAGGCTGTGCAAGTGTTGAAGTTCAGGGTCCGGTGCTGATGATTGGAAGGTCTCATTTATATTATGTATTCATTTTTAATCAAACCTCATTACATTTGTAAAACTCTAACATCACATCAGCTCTACAATGCTTACATCCCAGTCGTAGGACAAATGCATTGAAGTAGTAGGACAAACCAAGAAATTTGCTTATATATACATATCAGCAAATATATACATACTGTATATGTACAGTATATATATACATATATATATACTGTGTGTATATATATATGTCCATATATATGTGTGTGTGTATATATATATATATATATATATATACAGTATATATGCATAAATAAATAAACCTATAAAAAGAGTTTGACATTGTTTTTCCAAATATGTTGTTTAGTACTTTTTCTTTTCAAGTTTTTTTATCATACCTAGTTTCTGATCTCGCCACAAAATGTGCTGTATTTCAATTCTGCTTCCTCATCACTTTGTCTCTTTTAAATGTTTCTTTTTCAAAAAGAAATACATTGTAGACAAAAATTTAGTTGCCAGTTTTTCATGCCCGTCAACATTCACTGGGGCTTAGTTTTTTTTTAGTTTGACAATATTGACTCTTTTTGACAACCATCTCAATCTGGCCTCTCTGACTTTTATCTCCAAAACACACACACACACACACACACACACACACACACACACACACACACACACACACACACACACACACACACAAATATATATGTGTCTGTGTGTGCGTATGTATATATATATATGTAAATATAAAAATTACGCTGGCATGTACTACTGTGCATTGGTCAACATCAAGTGCTAAATCATCTTCAGACTCACCACATGCTTTCGCTGCTTGAATGCAGAGCTCCTCTGCAACATACTCCCCAGCAGGAAATGTGAGCATACTGTCTGTTCTGCTGGGTACCCCTCCTCCTTCCATTTCTCTGCCACCCCCCTTTCCCATGTGATACAGGTGGACACTTAGGCAGATGGTATCTCGGTCCCACTCAGGGTCCAGTCCGGAAGCAGCACTGACATCAAAGAGGGAGCCCTGGTGGTGGTCTGTCGAAGGGGTGGAAGCTGACAGGTCCATGTCTGTCAGTAGAATACAGACCATGTGCTGTTTGCCACAAACATCCACCTGGTAGGATGAGAACCATTAAACATTTTTACAGACAATGTCTGCAGAAAAAGTACAGCTGTAGTTGATTCAAGTATTAGACAAGTCTCAGGTGTTTACTCAGAAGATTTCAACATATTGCCATGGACCAGCAGAAATATTATTAATCACAGCTGGACAATAGGGCTAAAAGAAAGCTGGGGGTACCATCAAAGTCACAAGAATCCCTCCTTAGGCAGGACAAGCATTCATGTTACAGAAAGGCAGAGTTAAAAAAAAAGAGCACATGACAAAATGTTGCTGTGGTGATGCACAAACTGAACGTAAACACAAGAGTAGATAAGATAGACCTAAGATAAGGTAAGATAATCTTGTTTTAGTCTTATTTACAACATTGATAGCAGAAAGACTGCAGTTTCTGTTATCTTGATAGTTTTGATCATGCAGTTCCCAGTACTGTTACATCAAAACTGAAAGCATAACATTATCCAGATGTTTTCCTATTTCCTCCTTTTGTGAAGAAGCCAAGAAACCTCCCCTGAGCTTTGGATACCAATGTGTCCACAGCTGATGTCATAGTTTACAGGTATTGCCTTTTTTTTGCCCTGCTTCTTTTCTTCTGTCCTACTTCCTTCCTCTAAAAACAACATCCTGTTTCTCTTCTACCGTCAGCTGGATTCTAGGAGAATGCATTATTGGGTGAAATACATCAAAATTTAACATGATGAAAGCCCCTACAACTTAGCAGTTATTCTGATGGCTCTGATGGCTGAACATTACCATCCACAAAACCACCTCTTTCTTACAGCTTAGTGGAAAATCCAACCTCATATGAGTTCCTGATGAAAAATACTCCCCTGCGCAACATATCTTTAAGGTTTACCAACTTGATTTTACTGACTACGAATCTATAATTATATTTTCTTTGTACAAGCTGGGGCATTTATACTCATTGCTATCATTTTAATAATGTATCCAACAGCAAACTGAAGGTTGCAGGATTTTTTTTGCTTAATCTAACTTTCAAAATTTCAAATGACAAGAGGAAGTTCAGTAGGAACACTCTGGTCTGTCAGTAGTTTATCAGTGTTGACACACCCAAAACGTTTATCATGTTGCAGACAGGCAGAATTGAGAGCAGTTCCTTGCTGCGCGTTATCAGGGCCTCAGTGCTGGTTTGTGTCAGAGTTATCAGGCTGTGCCACATTTGGGCTTTTACAGCTGTACAGCTGTACTACTCACTGCAGATGCCTACTCTTCAGTACTCCTAAGTAATCTGCCCTCTTGCGAAAAGTTTATGGACGCTCCCGTTCTGGCTGAATGAGTGTTTACAAGAGCAGCCTTACAGCACCACACCACCTAACTGACTGTTACTTAATGAAAATAACATATAGGTCAACCTAACAAAACAGAAATTATTGCTATGTGGTAATGATTCAAGAGAACTCAGCTGCAGATAGCGAGCTTCACTCATCTGAAAAAACACAGACATTCTGGTTTGGAGTCAGTATGACTGAAAACTTGACTGCTCAATATTAGTGGAAGTCATGTTTATAAGATCTTGCAAGACACATTGTTTTTTTTTCAGTTCTTGCTGCAGCATGATCCTCAGACATTTTGTGGCCTCAGAAAAAGGGGACAGTAAACTGAAACCCCTGTCAAACTGGGCCATGTTCCTCAGGAAGTGTGGGCGGCAATGAAAGATTCCCTCATGTTTCGTTTATTTGGAAACACATACTCAGTAGCTGGGCACTGGGCATGCATTTTTACACAAATTCAAGAGTACAGTGCTCGGTCGTTGGTTAAAGTATTCATTTGTTGATGCTACACTGTGGTTTCTTATGGTAGAGGGAAAAATTATTTATCATGGTTCAATTTTTATAGTTACAGTGAAGTTTTATTGTTACAGTTAAGTTCAAATTTTTTTTAATACGTTTGAATTAGGTTGTTCATTGAATGCCTTTCCTATACGTGAATTATAGCTGACAGACTTTTTTATTCCCACGGTCTCTGTAGTTTGAGAAATATCTGTCCCTGTCTACACTGGTACTGGCCTTTGGAGCTCTGTTTACATTTCCACATTCTTTTCAATGTTTTATTTGGGATCATTATGGGATCATTACCTCAATGTATGCAGAGCTTTGCCTCATCTCGGTTGGTTTCCCTCTTTTTTCCTTTTGATCATCAGTCTTACCTATCGCCGATTGTGATCTAGTGTCATTTTTTGGTTTTTCGCATTAAATTCGGTCTTCAGTAGTTTACCTCATTTTCATTTATGAACATACCATTTATTTTCCATTCCTTTGTTCCCCCTCCTGTGTCATCCATTTATTTTTTCTTCAAAAATTATCAGCTACAATTTGGATGAATGGCTCATTGTCTTATTTAGCCCTCATCTACTTAGAAATATTTAATCTTGTTGCTCTACTTAAATTTCAACATGCTAATTGGACCAAACTGAAGAATTTATCACAGGGATTGTAACATTCAAAAATATGCTGCATCGGTTCACAAATTCAGGTCATCAGAAAAAGTCTTGTGTTCCAACTACAGAGGGATCACACTTTTCAACGTCACTGGAAAAGTCTACTCAAAAGTGCTGGATAGGGAGATTCGACAGGTGGTTTCACCTCGGATCCAGGAGGAGTAATATGGTTTTTGTCTTGGCCTTGGAGCAGGGGACCAGCTCTACACCCTTGGCAGGGTCCTTGAGGGCGCATGGGAGTTTGCCGAACCAATCTACACGTGTTTTGTGGGCCTAGAGAAACCATTCAACCGTGTCCGGGGAGTAAAGGGTTCTGTATCCTGTAATGAGGGCTATTCAGTCTTTCTCTGATAAGTACCAGAACATGGTCAACATTGACGGTTATAGGTCACACTCGTTTCTGGTGAGGTTTGGACTCTGCCAGGACAGTCATTGTCAAGTATTCTGTTCATAACTTTTATGGACAGAATTTCTAGGTGCAGCCAGTGTGTTGAGGGTATCAAGTTTGATGATCTCAGAGTTGGATAAGAATGTGGTTCTGTTTGCTTCATCGGACCGTGAACTCCATGAGTGAGGGTTGGAAGACCCGGGACACACTGGACAGACTGTCTCTAGGCTTGCCTGGGATCGCCCGGAAGAGCTGGACCAAGTGGCCAAGGAGATGGAGATTTGGGCCCCCCTGCTACAGCTGCTGCACCCCCAATCCCAGTAAGCAGGAGAAGATGGATGGGTGGAAGAAAAGTAAAAGAACCGATACAGTACTATAAATAGAAAGAGCCAACTGATGTCTTTCTGCTACGGAATCGTTAAGAACACTGTGGCTACATCAGCATTTTAAGAATGATCCACTGAAAACTGAAAGTCCAGAGGTGGCCACAAGAAATAGTAGAAAATGTTAAATCCAGAAAGTTAGCATCCAATGATTCCCATTTTAATCAGCCCAACCCCCCACTCAGTGCATTACAGAAGCAAGATAATTTGCAGTCTTGTAACTGTGACAATTTTTCCTGACAATGACGAAAAGACAGGAGGCAGAGCTAGAGGTTGCAGAGCTGGAGATGCTAAGGTTCTCTTTGGGAGGGACGAGGATGGATAGGATCAGGAATGACTCCAGAGGAACAGCACATGTTCGATGTTTTGAAGAGGTCAGAGAAGCCAGGCTGAGATGGTTCGTACAGAGGATGTACTATGTGATAATGGAGTGATCATGAATATGTTGGTAGACGGATGCTGGAATTGAGAGCTGCCAGACAGGAGGGCTAGAGGAAGAGTAAATATAGCATAATAGATAAGTAAAATATATTGATTTGGGTGAAAATGCAATGGAGTGAAAAAGGAGTGAAAAGAGAGGAAGAAAATATTTACTACAAAGTCTGGAAAGAAAAGAAAAAAGTCTCTACCCTATGAAAAAAACAAACATATCTCCACTTGCAGCTGTCAAATGGCTGGGACGCAAAGGATAATCACAATATTCACATACTGCACAGTGGGGTAAAGAAGTATTTATTAACCCACCAATTGTGCATGCACTCCCACTTAAAAAGATGTTAGAGGCTTGTAATTTTCATCATAGCTACACTTCAACTGTGAGCGATAGAATGCGGAAAAAAAATCCAGAAAATCACATTGCGTGATTTTTAAAGACTTTATTTGCAAATTATGGAGGAAAACAAGTATTTGGTCATGAACAAAAGTTCTCAATACTTTCTTATATACCCTTTGTTGGCAATGACAGAGATCCAATGTTTTCCGTCAGTCCTCACAAGGTTTTCACGCACTGTTGCTGGTATTTTGGCCCATTCCTCATGCAGATTGCCTCTAGAGCAATGATGTTTTGGGGCTGTCACTGGGCAACACAGATTTTCAATTCCCTTCAAAGATTTTCCATGGAATTGAGATCTGGACACTGGCTAGGCCACTCCAGCACCTGGAAATGCTTCTTACGAAGCCACTCTTTCGTTGCCCAGGCGGTGTGTTTGGGATCATTGTCATGCTGAAAGACCCAGCCGCGATTCATTTTCATTCCCCTTGCTGATAGAAGGGGGTTTTCACTCAAAATCTCACGATACATGGCTCTGTTCATTCTTTCCTTTACATGAATCAGTCGTCCTGGTCCCTTTGCAGAAAAACAGCCCCGAAGCATGAGGATTCCAACGGCATCCTTCACAGTAGGTATGGTATTATTTGGATGCAACTCGGCATTCTTTCTTCTCCAAACACAAGTTGAATTTTTACCAAAAAGTTCTATTTTGGTTTCATCTGAACATAGGACATTCTCCAAATCCTCTTCTCGATCATCCAAATGCTCTCCAGCAAACTTCAGACGAGCCTGGACATGTACTGGCTTAAGCTGGGGGACACGTCTAGCACAGCAGGATTTGACTCCCTGGCAGCATAGTTTGTTACTGATGGTAGCCTTTGTTACTTTGGTCCCAGCTCTCTGCAAGTTATTTACTAGGTCCTCCTACGTGCTTCTGGGATTTTTGCTCACTGAGCATTTTGATTTCACAGGGTGAGTCTTGTGTGGAGCCCCAGATCGAGGGAGATCATCAGTGGCCTTGTATGTCTTCCAAGTTACTTACTTATTGCAGATTCAGTCTTCCCAGCAAGGTGCAGGTCTACAGTTTTGTTTCTGGTGTACTTTGACAGCTCTTTGGTCTTGGCCATGGTGGAGTTTGGAATGTGACTGTTTGAGGGTTTGGACAGGCATCCTTAATTCTGATAACCAGTTCAAACAGGTGCCATTAATAAAGGTAACGTAAATGGAGGACTAAGGCGACTCTTACAAAAAGAAGTTACAGATCTGTGAGAGCCAGAAATCTTGCTTGTTTGTTTGTAGGTGACCAAAATACTTATTTTCCACCATAATTTGCAAAAAAATCAGATAGTGATTTACTGGAAAAGAAAATTGCATTCTGTCTCTCATAGTTGTAGTGTACCTATGATGAAAATTACAGGCCTCTATCATCTTTTTAAGTGGGAGAACCTGCACAATTGGTGGCTGACTAAATACTTTATGCCCCACTGTATATCTTCCCATGTCCATGTGACACAGATCAGACAAGTATGTTGAAGTTAAAGCAGAAACAAAAAACAATTGGAATGAGATAATCCCAAATAAATGAGTTACGTGGGATGGTGACAACACAGATTCCATATTTTAAAGATTTTGCCGTGATGCAAGTCTCTGAAATCACTGCTCAACAAGACAGCACTAGCACAATGGATGAACGAGTTTCTAAAAATGATTCACAAATCAACAGCTAGTATTATTGATATTGCTACCGTATTCCTGTATACTGTAATACTGTATTCCTTGTTGACAAATTATGAGTTTTGTACAAGGAATTCTCTCTAAAATACCTCCTACTGTGTTAAAACAATGAATGAGTGCATGGGTGAACAATACTTACTTTCAGTCACCCATGATGAAGTCGGTAATGTTGCCTAAAGCGGGATGCCTCTGAAAATAAATGAATCAAGGCAAACGCAAGGCAAAACCACACTGTGGTGTAAGTGATAATTTCATTATCTAGAGTTCAGATCTAGCTGCCTGCCTCTCAATAATCCACTATTCCTAAAACAGCAATGAATATTACTTTGGGACATGGATAGTTGTTGTCTCTGTTCTGGTGATAGGGGCGCTAATAGACTTGTTTTAAGGTTTACAGCTTTAGTACAGTTTTCCAAGTGTGACTTGAATTAAATTTGATCAGTGTTACACATTATTAAGACCTGGGTAAAAATTTCAGTCAGCTGTAAGAATAATGCTTGGGGAATCTATCGGATTACCACAGTCAATATACATTTTAACATCCATTTGAAAGCAACAAAACTTAAATATTTCCCTTTGAACTAACAATGTTAATAAATGTGTACCCTTGAGCAGTTATACTTAAATTTATGTGAAATACATAATAACTTGAAGTTGTGAGTGGCAGCATTTTTAATGTTAGTGTCTGACAAGATAATGGAGAGGTTCTGAGATGTTTTGTTGTAACCAAAAACTCACAGACAAAAGGTTAAGATGGAAGGCTGAACATGTGAACCACTGAAGACAAAGGCAAAGTTGACTGCAGATAAGTAACATACATCGTTCAGATACAGGCTTTTAAGTGATGAATCTGATTGAGACCAAGGATGAAATGCACAGGCAGGGAAAAGACTCAAGCCCAGAAAGATGAAGACTTATCTTAAAAGCCAAAAGGCTATTGAGATGACCAGTTCTACCATCTGAATTTTGTCATTTCCTTTGACCCTCTGCACCAAACATTTTCTCACAGTATGGACACAGCAGGACTCCCGGCATTCAATTTCATTTTGGCAGTGGATTAAAGTTTAACTCTAAGCCAATTGTTTTTACTTCCTGAATTCAGCAAACTGATTGATAATCACTGTTCTCACACTAAAACTATCAACTGGATATTTTTGTATGTAATCTTTATGTACTATCATAAAGTCTTATTTGCCATATTGTGTCAGTCAAATTCTAAATTTCAAAGAAAGTGTTATGATAGCTTTAAATGTAGGGGAAAGATCTTTAGTGTTGCTCTTTTCACTCATCAATTTCTGGATTTTATTTCATCATTGCTACCATCAGGGTTCACCTAATTAGTCTTAAAAGATAAAATGTTATCTAAATGTTATCTAGGAAATTATCGAAAGCTTCATTGGTTTAGAGAAGGATTCCAGTCATGGTTCATTTTTATTATTTTATTTATTTTCCATTCTTTTACTCTGGGCTCCATCAGAATAACAGACACTCAAAAAGGGCTACTTGCAAATGTTTTTTTTCCCTCTGCATTTGATTGATTACAATTGTTTTTGTTACAAAATTGTTAAGAAGCTCTGTCTATTTTTTAGGAAACAGTCACAATAGCTATTCAATTATTACAGTCTATAGCATAGTAATAATTCATAGCACAATAATAACGGGAATGGGTAGTTTGAGGATCATTCTTTTTTGCAGCATTAATTTGGAAATCCTATCCTTTAAAGGCTTTAGATGCGCATAAGGAGATGAACAGTATTTGGTCCCTGAGCCTTGGGTTTGAAACACATTGTTTATAGTTGTCTGTTTTGGAATAAAATGTTCCGTCTGCCTCTGAATGCCATTTCCTGTGTCACCTACTTCTCATACAATATGGTCTAAGTAGTGGTGGGGAAGCCAGCAGACTCGTCTCTTGAAATAGGGTGACAATCTACTGCCTCTTCCTTGTGCAGTGTGGAACCACAGCAACTCTAAGATACCCAACTCAGGAAAAGAAAAAAAAAAAAAGTTGTGCGTCATCATAACAGCAATGCTTTACATTGGAAAGTTGTCTTTTGTAATTTGGCTCCAGGAAATTCTCCTGTCTGCCTTTAAATTTGGCTGGGAGGCAAAGTTGCAAAAAATAACTGCTGTCTGGGTACAATTAAACATTATTTAGTCCACTGAGTTGAAGAGATGAATGAACTGTCTGACATTTCTCTTTTTGAAGCTAGTCAGCCCTGACAAACTTCTAGACTCCTCAGGCACTGGAACTGTGGGCAACAAAACAAGCCACTGTGAGGCCAACGTAGGGGGTGGAGGTTGATTGCAATGTTGGGTAACTACCAGACATGCTTTCAACCTATATTTTAATATAATACCAAATGATACAATAAGGCTAAATAGGATATACTGAGGTAGCCAGCTAGAGTTTAAATGTAAATACACATCTAAAACAAATGATCGTCTGGAGGAAAGGCTTTGACGATTCAAATGGCATAATTCAAAATTTGATAGTTCAGTTTGTGACACTGAAAATGATTCACGCTGATGGTTATCTTAAACTCCTTACAGGTCTGCAATAATAGAACTAGATAAAACAACTTTTCAAAAAAAAAATTGGACTATTTGTTTACAGATGTTATAAAAATGCTGCTTTTTTTCATTGAGTTTTCATTCTTTTAATGTAAAATATATTGTATGTGATTTAAGCCATTAGCTCTATTGTCTATTTCCTCCTATAATGACTGAGTTTCTTGTACAATAAAAAGAGGGTTACAGCACAAATAAACGCAGTATACCCAATTTATATAAAATTACAATTGTTAAATAATGTCTGATTATATTTTGTTGTGAAGGTCATATATGATTGTCGAGAGGAATCTGGGCTTTGAGCTACTCTTAAATCTGTCATGAGTTTTTTTAAACATTTTTACTGTAATCCACTATCCCGAAGGTCACATTTCGTCCATTCAAATAAACAAAACGTGAAAGCTAAAATACTGAAATGCCACAAATATGTTAAAGTTATGTTTGTTTTCTAACTATGCTCCTGATTAGCCGCAAAAGTTTACCATGAACATTACTAGCAAAATAGCCGTATGAATTTGCCGGAAATATGTATTTTATTGTTGGACTCCCTAAGGTTTCATAAAGATGTAATAGATTCTAACCTTGGGAGCAAAATGTCTTATTTACCATCACAGACCGTATTCTCACGTAGATGTCATTAATCAGTTGCATTAACAACTGATGCAGCGTAACCGCGACTCACTGATTCACACTTACTTACCGTGCTGACTCCCTCCACCAACGTGCTTCGAGTCCCTAACCGTTAGCTGCCACCGCGGTGAGTTAACACTAACACTAGCTTAAAAAAAAAAGGGAAAAAATACTTAAATAGTGTCAACCGTCAGTGCCGCGTCTACACATTTCAAACCCCGGAATAGAGAATAGTCTCCCCTCATGGCCGACCGAGCAGTGACTGGTATTTCCTTACATGAAACGAGAACGTAAAACAAATAACGTTACCGAACTACTGCAACGGGCTGACTTTCCACTTCCAATGAAAATGAGCTTTTGGGTAGGGTCGTTCAAGAAGGGGCTGGCGGTGGTGTGCGCGGAGGGCGGAGCGGGGTGCCTCTTGGCGGACAGTTTTCTCCCTCAGGCTCAGAATTTTGATAATATATTGAACTGTCTGATTGGAGGACCAATCATTTGTCCTTTTTACCGAGGTAAATGCAGATAACCTAAAAGTTTTAACTCTTGGCTTCTTTACTGAGCCGCTCACGCGGACTGCTTGGTCTTCATCAGGATCTGACACCTAAATGCAACACGGTCTTATGTTTCGCCAGAGTTCCCCAAAGCTCTGCTATCCTTTAATTTATTGTGTATCACATGCATATATCTTGATAGCAAACCATAAATACTAACAGAATAGTCTACAGGGTTTCATTTCAAAACAGACTTCCTTCAACATTTCTATAAAAACGCCCTGATTTATGTCCTATATGCAGGCACCTGTCACGTTGTTATAATCTCAACAAGGCTGACCACATCATCACCACTTAGAAATTAAATAAAATAATCAAATGTTCACACATAATTAGTCTGTATTGTTGTGAGCCAAGGCTACAGCAGGCAAGTGGAAGAGAGGAAACACTTTTCAGTGATCAAGCTTTTTGAAATCCTTTAACTGGCGTGGGACCTTGCAGGGGGGGTTGATTGAAAGTCTCCCCAGTAGACTGGAAATAAAGGTGGAATTCCTGAGGATTGTATCCATTCCTTACCTCGCCCTGTGCTAGGGTAGTGCCGGGTCTGACCAAGTGGTTCCTCATTGTAGGGGAAAGGTCCTTATAATCCCTCCCCATGACAGCAAGTGTCATCGGCCCTTTTCTGTTTGGACCGAGCCTCGGTGAGGACTTACCTGGTGAGATCGTTTACTCCTGAGTCTCTTGCATATGGTAAAGATAGTACAAGCCAGCCTTGCTGGATTCTCAGGTTCACATGGGAATCCAAAAACAAAGTCCACAGGGGTATGCAGTTCCCATCCAGACATGACAGCTGTGGCACAGTTGGTGGATTGCTGTACTACTGTCTGGTAAGCCCACAGGACCAGTTGCTGGTGCAGTTCACTATTGACGGCTGTTCAGGGTTGCAAGTTGAGCGGCCAAGGTGTGGCCGAACTGCTAAACCAACCCATTGCTTTGGGGGTGTAGTAGTGTCCTTTGGGTTTTCTTGACATCAAGACGCCAGTGGACCTTGCTGAACACCAGGGCCTCGAAGTTCTGCCCCTGTGCAGCTCCTCTGGCACCCCAAAGCGGCACCTTGTTGGGGGAGATGGCAGTGGTCTCAGGTGGCAGTTCTCCCATTGTGTCATCCTGTTATAGTTTAATGCCAGTAGCGTGGCTGGACTTCTTGGTTTTGGTGCCGGGCAGCTGTGTGCGATGTGCCCTGGCTCTTGACACAGATAACGTCCCTCCGTCAGGCGGAGGGTTACTCCCTTGTTGTTGCCCACCTCAACGATGGGCTGTTTGTCTTGGGATGCTCGTACTACAGGTGTGTTCTCCAGCACCCAGAACAGGTTGCAGCCATTCGGCTTTGCTGAGGGATTTAGCTAAGGTCTTGGGAGCATGTAGGCCGAAGTGTTCTTGGACCCATGCAGGTTGGTGGGCCCAGAATGCTTGGAGGGCCAGCTCATCCTGCCTGGGGAATACTATGTCCTCAGATTCTCTTCTCTTCTTCTGTGATGGTTGTATAGCTGGTCCCGGAAATCTTCTGCGAACAAAGAATTGGTGAAGTACTTTCTCAATAGAGTGAAAGCTGAGCCACTCCTGCAGCTGAAGGTCGATGAGAATCTGCTGCGCTAGGGCAACCTGGGTCTCTGTATCCTCTAGTGACCAGTTATTGAACCATGCCATCATATCTATCTGGATGAGGTAATTCTGTAAGGGCTCCTCTCTGTTTTAGCGAGTAGCTCTGCATTACCAACCTACGGACATCTTGGATCCATGAGGCTAGCGAGGTGACATGGTGGAGTTGAAGGCTATAGTTGTGGACATGGTCGCATTCACTGCAATTGGCTGTGGGGAGGCAGAGAAGTATAGCCTTGTATAGCATTGTAGGTAAACTGACTCCGAATGTCTCCTCTTGGAACCCTCGATAGCAGTCATTTTCTATCTGGGGATTGCTGACACCACCTGGTCTGTTGGTCCAACCTTCGCAGAAGGGATTGCTGCTCCTCCAACCCTCGGTGAAGGGATTGCTGCTCTTTAGGCCGTGAATATACTTCAAGCTCCTGCTGTTCTCCAAGCTGCCACTGTCCTCTTCACTTTGATACCCTCACGTGCAGGCGGCCGTCTGGTGAGGTCCATTTGCACAAGCTACTTGTGGCCCTTAGAGTCTTAAAAAGCAGAATAGCAGCCGGAGTATTCAGTTACAGAGTTCCTCTTCTGCAGATCCATCCTCCCATCTGCATCATCTCTTTGTTTAATAATAGACTTAAAACATTTCTTTATGAGAAAGCTTATAGTTAAGGGCCAGGTGAGCTTGTAATTATGCTGCAGTAGCTTACTCTGCAGTCCCATGATGCATGTCAATCATTCCTTCCACTCCTATACTTTCTTCACTTATATCCCTTTGTCAATGCATGATAGTAATCTCATATCTTCTCCTGAGGCTTTTGGCTCTCTCATTTAGCAGGTTCCATGGGGTGTGGCTTAATGTACTGCAGCGGTCTTACACTCCACCACTGCTATTTCTTTTATGAATATTAAAGCTTTTAATGTATCATTTCTGCTATTAACATGCACTACCAGTGCTAATTGTGTTAGGAGTTAGAAATCATTTGTGCCTATCACACTCTTGCCTTCTATCTAATGCAACCCTAGGGCGGCACGGGCCAGTGTCTCCCTGAGCCAGCCTTGGAGGGGGACACAGGCCAGTGTCTCACAAGCCCGGAAAAATGCAGAGAGTTGTATCAGGAAGGGCATCTGGCGTAAAGCTTTTGCCAAAATCAAACATGTGAATCAGACCTGATAATCTCAACCTAGATCATTCAAGGCCGGGGTTAACAACGACCGCCATCAGTACCGATAACCTACAGGGTACCAATGGAAACTGGGCTACTGTAGGTCAAAAAAGGAGAGGAGGAAGGCGTGTTCAGAAGCAGAGAGAGAAGAGGAAAGGCAAGAGTCTGACAGAGAGTAGGGACTTTGAATAGCGGGACTATGACAGGAAAAGGTAAAGCGTTGGTCGACATGATGCAGAGAAGGAAGGTGGATATACTGTGTGCCCAGGACACCAAATGGCTTTAAGTGGTCCATCATGGCACTGACAGGAAGAGAAATGGAGTTGGAGTTATCTTGAGGGATGACTTTGTTAGGAATGTTCTGGAGGTGAAAAGAATGTCAGATAGACTTATGAGTCTGAAACTGGAAATTGAAGGTGTAATGCTCAATGTTGTTAGTTGTTATGCCCCGCAGGTGGGATGTGAGTATGATGAGAAGGAGAAGTTCTGGAATGAGTGAGATGAAATAATGCAGAATATCCCCAGAGATGAGAGAGAGTGGTAATTGGTGCAGACTTCAATGGACATGTTGGTGAAGGCAATAGAGGGGATGAAGAAGTGATGGGCAGATTTGGTATCCAGGATAGGAATGCAGAGGGACAGGTGGTGGTAGATTTTGCAAAAAGGATGGAAATGGCTGTAGTGAACACCTTTTTCCAGAAAAAACAGGAACATAGGGTAACTTATAAGAGCGGAGGTAGGTGCACGCAGGTAGACTGTCTTGTATAGACGAGGTAACCTGAAAGAGATCAGTGACTGCAAAGTAGTTGTAGGTGAGAGTGTAGCCACACAGCATAGGATGGTGATTTGTAGGATGACTCTGGGGATAAGGAAGATCAAGAGGACAAAGGCAGAGCAACGGACAAAGTGGTGGAAGCTGAAAAGAGGAGTGTTGTTTTGTTTTCAGGGAGGAGTTGAGAAAGGCTCTGGGTGGTCAGGGCGAGCTTCCAGATGATTGGACAACTACAGCTGGTGCTATAAGGGAGACAGGAAGGAGAGTACTTGGTGTGTCATCTGGAAGGAAAGTAGATAAAGAGACTTGGTAGTGGAATAAGGAAATGCAGGAGTATATACAGAGAAAGCGGTTAGCATAGAAGATGTGGGATACTGAGAGGACTGAAGAGAACAGACAGCACAGGGAGATACAACGTAAGGTAAGGACAGAGGTAGCAAAGGCAAAACAAAGGGCGTACGATGACCTGTATGCTCGGTTGGGTAGTAAGGAGGGTGAGAATGATCTATATAGGTTGGCGAAAGAGAGATAATGATGAAAGGATGTACAACAGGTCCGGGTGATTAAGGATAGAGAGGGAAATGTATTGACAGATACTTGAAGAGTGATGGGAAGATGGAAAGAGTACTTTTAAGAGCTGATGAATGTGGAAAATGAAAGAGCGGCAAGGTTAGAAGATGTGACTATTGTAGACCACAAGGTAGCAGAGATTAGTAAAAGTGAAATGAGGAATGCATGGAAGAGGGTGAAGAGTGGAAAGGCAGTTGGTTCTGATGATATACCCGTGGAGGTGTGGAAGTGTCTAGGAGAGGCAGCGGTATAGTTTCTGACTAGATTATTCAACAGGATCATAGAGTGAGAAGATGCCTGAAGAATGGAGACAAACTGTGATGGTGCCCACTTTTAAGAATAAAGGGGATGTGCAGAATTGTGGCAACTGTAGAGGGATAAAGCGCAGATAAAGATGCAGTATTTGCTTTGAGAATGCTAATAGAGAAGTACAGAGAACGCCAGAGGGGTCTGCATTGTGTTTTTGTAGACCTACAAAAACATATGACAGGTGCCAAGAGAGGACCTCTGGTATTGTATGACAAAGTCTAGAGTGGCAGAGAAGTATGTTAGACCGATGCAGGACATGTATGCTCGCTGTGAGACAGTGGTGCGGTGTGCTGTAGGAGTAACAGAGAAGTTCAAAGGAGGTGGGGCTCCATCAGGGATCAGCCCCTTCTTTTTTGCAGTGGTGATGGACTGGCTGACAGATGAGGTTAGACAAGAATCTCCATGGACCATGATGTTTGTGGATGACATTTTGATCTGCAGTGAGAGCAGAGAACAGGTTGAGGAAAATCTAAAGAGGTAGGGGTATGTTACATCACAGTAATGTGCTGGTAAGGAGAGGAAAGAAGGTTAGTCGCAGCAAGACAGAGTATATGTGTGTGAATAAGAGGAACCCAGATGGAACGGTTAGGCAACAGGGAGTGGAGATGAAGACATTTGAGGATTTCAGTTACTTAGGGTCAACTGTCCAGATCAGCGGGGATTGTGGAAAATAGGTGATGAGACAGGTTCAAGCATGTTGGAATGGGTGGAGAAAAGTGTCAAGGGTACTATGCGATAGAAGACTATCAGCAAGAATGAGGGAAGGTGTACAAGATAGTGGTGAAACCAGGAATGCTGCATGGCCTAGAAACAGTTACAGAGATGAAAAGACAGGAGGCAGAGCTAGAGGTCTCAGAGATGAATGTCACGATGTGCTGGGGCGGACTCGAGCAGGGAACCACACTTCGGGACAGAGATGGGTGGAAAGCGCTTTTATTCGGTTGAAGTTGCAGACTGGACGGGTCGGGTTGCAGACTGGACGGGACGGCAGAGGCTGGGCCTCAACCGTACGGATTGCAGACGGGGCAGGCCCCAGGCAGGGTGGCAGACTGCAACTCGTCCTGTCTGCATCCCGTACTGTTCAGACAGAACGGCAGAGGCTGGGCCTCAACCGTACGGGATGCAGACGGGGCGGGCCCCAGGCAGGGTGGCAGACAGAACGGCAGAGGCTGGGCCTCAACCGTACGGGATGCAGACGGGGCGGGCCCCAGGCAGGGTGGCAGACTGAACAGTACGGGATGCAGACAGGACGAGTTGCAGACAGAACGGCAGAGACTGGGCCTCAACAGTACGGGTTGCGGGAAGGGAACAGAGGTCACGCCGGCCGTCTGGGCCCGGCCGTGACTCGGGAAGGGAACAGAGGTCACGCCGGCCGTCTGGGCCCGGCCGTGACTCGGGAAGGGAACAGAGGTCACGCCGGCCGTCTGGGCCCGGCCGTGACTCGGGAAGGGAACAGAGGTCACGCCGGCCGTCTGGGCCCGGCCGTGACTCGGGAAGGGAACAGAGGTCCTACCTGGGGTCCGGTCATAGCAGGGGTGAGGTCCGGGTTGGCAGGGGTGAGGTCCGGGTCGTGGCAGGGTCCCACAGTAATCCATGAAGACCACAATCCCCCGGCGCCAGGCAGAGAGTGCCGCTGCCCTTTATAGGGATCTCGATTAGTGGCATCTGCTGCAGCTGGCGCAGATTACGACGGGGATCAGCTGTGAACCCTGACAGTACCCCCCCGTCAATGGGCGCCTCCTGGTGCCCCACGGAGCTGGCTTGGGTGGGTGTGGTTCCCCGAGTCCATGATGGCCGGGGGATTCTGTCACGATGTGCTGGGGCGGACTCGAGCAGGGAACAACACTCTGGGAGAGAGATGGGTGGAAAGCGCTTTTATTCGGTTGAAGTTGCAGACTGGACTGGACGGGTTGCAGACTGGCCGAGATGCAGACAGAACGGCAGAAGCTGGGCCTTGACTGGGTCGGGTTGCAGACTGGACGGGACGGGACGGCAGACTGGACGGGACGGCAGACTGGACGGGACGGCAGAGGCTGGGCCTCAACAGTACGGGTTGCGGGAAGGGAACAGAGGTCACGCCGGCCGTCTGGGCCCGGCCGTGACTCGGGAAGGGAACAGAGGTCACGCCGGCCGTCTGGGCCCGGCCGTGACTCGGGAAGGGAACAGAGGTCACGCCGGCCGTCTGGGCCCCGGGACAGAGTTGCAGACAGAACGGCAGAGGCTGGGCCTCAACAGTACGGGTTGCGGAAGGGGACAGAGGTCACGCCGGCCAACTCGGCCCGGCCGTGACTCGGGAAGGGGACAGAGGTCACGCCGGCCAACTCGGCCCGGCCGTGACTCGGGAAGGGAACAGAGGTCACGCCGGCCGTCTGGGCCCCGGGACAGAGTTGCAGACAGAACGGCAGAGGCTGGGCCTCAACAGTACGGGTTGCGGAAGGGAACAGAGGTCACGCCGGCCGTCTGGGCCCCGGGACAGAGTTGCAGACAGAACGGCAGAGGCTGGGCCTCAACAGTACGGGTTGCGGAAGGGGACAGAGGTCACGCCGGCCAACTCGGCCCGGCCGTGACTCGGGAAGGGAACAGAGGTCACGCCGGCCGTCTGGGCCCGGCCGTGACTCGGGAAGGGAACAGAGGTCACGCCGGCCGTCTGGGCCCGGCCGTGACTCGGGAAGGGAGGTCCTACCTGGGGTCCGGTCATAGCAGGGGTGAGGTCCGGGTTGGCAGGGGTGCGGTCCGGGTCGTGGCAGGGTCCCACAGTAATCCATGAAGACCACAATCCCCCGGCGCCAGGCAGAGAGTGCCGCTGCCCTTTATAGGGATCTCGATTAGCGGCATCTGCTGCAGCTGGCGCAGATTACGACGGGGATCAGCTGTGAACCCTGACAGATGAAGATGCTAAGGTTCTCTTTTGGAGTGACCAGGATGGATAGGATCAAGACGAACAGCACATGTTAGATGTTTTGGAGAAAACGTCAGAAAGGGACTGAGACGGTTTGGTCATGTACAGAGGAGGGATAGTGAATATATTGGTTGACAGATCCTGGAATTGGAGTTGCCAGGCAGGAGGCCTTGAGGAAGACCAAAGAGAAGATTTATGGATGTAGTGAGAGAAGATATGAAGAAAGTTGGTGTGAGCGAGGGGGATACAGAGAATTGGGTTAGATGGAGAAGGTTGATTCGCTCTGGCGGCCCCTGAAGAGAAAAGCCAAAAGGAGAGGAAGGAGAAGGAGGAGGAGAAGAAGAAGAAGAAGAAGAAGAAGAAGAAGAAGAAGAAGAAGAAGAAGAAGAAGAAGAAGAAGAAGAAGAAGAAGAAGACAGTAGTCTTGCCTTTTATCTGTCTTCCCTTCCCTCTCACTCTATCTGCTACCCAAATGAGTCAAGACAGAAAGCCCCTAACATTGAGCTGGGATTTGTCCAAGGTTTCTGCTCAGTAAAAGGTGTAGCCAAGTGCTTGCTCATTGGGTAATGTTGGGTTCCTGTAAATCATTTTAAAGAGGGTGATCCAGACCTGGTCTTCATGGAATGTTTCATTAGACAGCTGTGTTGTGATATGGTGCCAATTGAATAAAAATCTGACTTGACTTTACCAGTAGATGACAGCAAATACCACATAATGTTTGCCTCATCAGTTTGATGTATTCCCATGATGTATAGTTTCTGCTTTTTCCCGGATGCACACAATATTGTGTTTTTGTTTTAACTTATTATCGCTTGTTACAACTTAAATTGTATTGTTGGACTGTTCATTTCACAAACATAACTTTTCCATTTTTCTATTCCTCGTCTCCATCTATATCCTCCTTTCAGGTTCCAAAACCCTCCATCCCGATGGTCAGATGTGTAATTAAGACACAGTCAATACCAGCCAAAAGGAGCCATGTGTTGTTTTATTGAATTTTCTCCACATCTTCTCTTTGTTAAGAAAAAAATCAATGTTTTCCATGTGCTTCATCGGAAATGTTGGATCACGTTCCTCCCCCATACAGTGAATTTAGAGGAGCGTTGTGTTTTCCTTTGTGTTACTCTTCCCCTGCAGACACAGAGAAACATTCAGTGCTTTTATGTCAATTCGAGGGTTTTTTCCTGAAAACAATTGTGCCTAATAGTTGCATTTTCTGCCAGCAGGGGGGATAAAGAGGGCGGTAGCTGTACTTAGTATTGTGTGATGCTCATCAAACATTGAGCCAAAAATTACCAAAACAGTTTTGCCAAAAAAGAGCAAGAAATTACCTCCCAAAAAATTAAAAAAATCAGTAAGAGATCGTTATGAAATTTGCGGGAAGTCTCTTTAACAGTTAGGCTGAAATTCTTGAAATTTGAACCTTCAAATCAGCAAAAGTACAACTATACATTTTTGCCAGAAAGACTTATAAACCAGTCGACAGAAAACCACCAACAAAATCATTAAATTAAAATTAAGAAAATTCATGAAGTGCAGTAAAAGATCAGAGTAACAAAGTCTCTATGCCCTTTTCTAAGACCATGATTTTTTCACAAGAAAATAAGGGGCCAGTTTCATTAGACAAGATGAAAAAATTGTTGTCATTACACATTCCTGAACACCAAATATTGTTTGACAGGAGTCATTTTCACAGCAGCATAAGGAAGTTTACAGGAACAAAACAGAATTAGTAATAAGTGAAATATGAATATCTCATAGTATATCTCTGTTCCCCAATGCCACTAAAATATTTGTTTTCAATCTGATGCTGTCGCCTCACCGTCTCCAGTGATCCCGCAGTATTCCTCACACTCGGACTTGGTGTAAAACTTGTTGGCGTTGTCTGAACAGAAGCCCTGTTTGTAGAGCACACACAGACCAGAGGTCGAGTCGAAGGACCATGTGGGTGTCTGTGTTACACAGGGGTTAGCTACCATGGGCAGACGGCACACAGCTGCAGGAGTGGAAAAGCACAGATATTTTACAGTGATAGTTTGATGTTATCGACAATGTGCACACAAGATCCGTGAAGCAGCTTTATTTCCAATGACAGTGGTGATTTGGTTAAAGCAAAAACAAAAAGAAGCTATTTAGGGGCTGTATATTAGTATCAATACCAATCATTGTCTTTAAACCTTTATTGATTTATTTTTTGCTGTCCCCATATGAGGATTATTGACTTCGAGCACTGCATGATAGTACACGGAACTGTTAAAACAATATGTGCCCCCCCCACACTTTTTATCCTCAGCTGTCGTAAATTCTAAAAAAATCAGTAAGTTGCCTGATTAATTGGTGTTCCATTATTTTTCCCAACTTTTATTGTACATAATATATTGTGTATTTTGCTACTGTTATTACTGGTATTTATATTACATTATACATTATATTTATAAATGTACTGTTTTTTTCTTAGATGTAATGTCTATTTTATACATTTACAGTTTATTGCATTAATGTACAGTCTATTGCATAACTGTACCATTTATTCATAGATGTGTAGTTAATTGTATGTATATACTGCTCCATGAATCTTTTAATTGCTAATGGCAAGCTTGACATAGCAAACATTACACAGCCATCAGCAAACAACAAATGGGGCATTTATAGTTGCAGGTGATTAAAATCACTCAGACTCAAAGACAGAGCTCGTAAAATTCCAACACATTTCTCCTGCAGTACAAGAGGAAACAAAACTGTGGATCATGTTTACACAAACATTGCTGGAACTTACATTGTGACCCCCCCCCCTCCTGCCTGGGACGGTCAGACCACCTTTTCCTATACCTCATTCTCAAGTATGCACCACTTATTCAATATTTAAAGACATCAAGAATAACAATCACCATGTGGCCTACGGGGACAGACTATGTACTTCAGGATAAAATAGGGCATGGATTGCACAAGGATATTAACACCCCTCCACTGTTCTGGTCTATTTCAACATGACCATCGACAGTGTTACCACACAGAAAAGAAGTGTGTGTGGGTCCTGCTGAAGGTCTCTAAGACCGCCCTCAGAAAAAGTGATGCACACGCCTATGGCATATCTTAGACAAACCTGAGGAGTGGCACTGAAAAGGCCAAGCACTGCAACAGGCCAAAGGTAGTGGGGTTCTCCAGCTCAAACCCTTGATGCTTATGACAGGGCATTCAGGCTATCAGCAATTACAAGACCAGCCAATATGCCTCACAAACTACCAATGCATCCTTCCTGAACAAGCTAAATGACTTTTATGTTTGTTTTGACAGAGATGAGACCAGTCACTTTCCAGACTACCAGCCCTTCACCTCCACCGACGTCTCTGCCACACTGAGCTGGATTGATACACGGAAGGCTATCGACCATGACGACATCCCCTGTGTGCATGCCTAGGGCATGTGCTGAGCGGCTCACAAGGGCTTTCACAGATGTTTTCAACCATTCCCAGGTTGAAGCACCTGTGACAACACACTTCGAATCCACCTCTGTTGTAGCAGTGCCATAACACGCTACTCACACCCATCGTTATGAAGTGAATCTTGGCACACCTGAAGAATTGTACCAGCTTCACTGGACCCACATCAATTTTTGCATACAGTTTGAGGATAATGTCATCACAGCACTGTGCATCACCCCCTGTGCTCACACATCGGGACAAAAACAACATATACAGACTAATACTGTCAGTCAACTTCAGCTCAGCATTCAACACCATAATTCCTTCTAAGTCAGTCACTAAATTTAGAGATCTGAGCATAAACTAAACTCCCTCCTTAGTTTATTTTGGACTTCCTTACCAACAAACCTCAGCATGTTCGGTAAAGCCACAGCTTCTCCGCCACCATCACAAAGGTGTACAGCAAAGCTGTGTGCTGAGCCCATTTCTCCACTCCCTCCTCATCTGTGACTGCAGGCCTGCGCATGGATCCAATTCCTTCATCAAGTTTGCAGACAACACCACAGTGATTGGCCTCAACAACAATAATGATACAGAGAGGAAGTAGAGCACTTAGCTTCATTGTGCTGATAACAACCTGCTCCTGAATACCAACAATACAAAGGAGCTCCTAGTGGATTTCAGGAGGGAGAGAGGAGCCATGCATGACTGCATCCACATCAAGGGGATAGCTGTGAAATATGTCCTCAGATTATAGTTCCTGGGGATGTGCATCTCGAAAGACCTGTTTAGGACTACCAACACCTCCAGCTTTGTCAAAAAGGATCACCAGTGGATCTTCTTCCCGAGGACACTGAAGAAACATCACCTATTCTGAACCACTCCTCCCACTCTCCCTGTAGATTATTTGCCCTCTTGCCCTCAAGCAGCTTTTACTGGGCAAAAACTTTGGACAGATCTAAGCTTAATGTGAGCATCCTTCTGTTTAAACCCTTTTGGGAAAGAGAGAGAGAGAGATAGAAGGATAGAGGAGTAGAAAGCATGGGCGTGATAGTGTCAGGGAAGGTCGAGGGGTGGAAAGGACAGGCACAAATGATCTCTTACTGCTAATAACTGTAGCAATGACGGTATGGGGCAATAGCTAAAATGATATTCTGGTATAACTCTGTCCCAAGAAAACTCCCTTCTTACAGGTTGTTCCACTTTTGTGCAAAATCCAATAATGCAACACAGAATAAAACATTTCTAAGCTTGCAAAACAAATCACATCGCAATGTCTTAAGAGTCAGCCAATGCAAATATCCTAGTTTTGCATTTCACTCCTCACCCTCAGTGCGACATCTTTGCAGACACTCTCTCTCAGTCTCAAAGTTGTTTTGGTTGCCCATGCAACCTCCATAGCTGAACAGTGTGCACGTCATAGAGGTGGAGTTGTAGTAGTAGCGCTGCTTCATCCCAAAACATGGCCCTGCATCCGGGGCTTCCTTGCAAGCCTCTAAGAGGATTGAAACAAAAGAAAGTCAGATCATATCCAGCTGAAACCAGATTTTAGATATTCTAGATCTTTACTTTCATGAATGTGATACTGTGAAATAACCTTTTCCCTTTTATTTTACTTTTTGTCTATTTTGGAACAACAATCATGATATTATTGAGCCTCTTCGAGGACATGGGGGGGATTTTTGAAGGCTAAAAAAAGGATGTGGATGAAGAGAGACAAAGTGGGCATAACCTTCATTCAGTAACTTAATGTAGCACTACAGAATTTAAGATGAGCTAATCACATTATGCTCTAACCATAGAGGCTGTAACGTTAGGGTAGATGTTTGTCCCGGGTAGATGACCCAGAAGAACATTGTTCCTAATATAAACAGTTTTGCGTGATCTTGCAAAGTCCCCAAAGGCGCTCCCTATGTTATAACACCATGTTTCAAAACAAGCTTTATATTATGTGTATTTCATAAAGTGTATAATTGTGTGTGCATATTTGGTTGTTTGTGTACACAAATAAACAGACACAAACACAAAAACACACACACGCAACAGAAATGTTAGTGGACAGTTGGTCAATGTCTGTGTAATTTAATTAATTTGATCAAGAATCACACTGATAGATTTATACATTTCAAGGGGGCTCAGTGTGCATAAGTACAATGTGAGTCATTTGGTGAATAAAGTGTTGTCTTACCAGTTCCTTGGAACAGAGATAAATCATCTCCAGAACCTTCATCATCAGGAGACAACAGAGACCTTCTCATCCTCTGCATTGAATACACAGAGATGCTTCGTCAACGATACAAACGTGGGATTAAACATTCATCTTTAATTTGTAATTTGTAACATCCTTAAATGTAATGTAATGTAATGTAATGTAATTTACCCTCTAATATACCCCAGACAATTGTACTTCTTTACTCTGCACTTATCGTCTCTAACCAAGAGCTTCAGCAAAATCACAACAATTTTTGTAGTCACAAAAATATAACATCTACATTTATATATTATATCTACACTAATATATATCTACACTTTAAAACATGATAGCCCCATTTAGTTATATCCACTTACCTCCACTCTTCCACTCAAAGTATGCCCGCAAGTTTTTGGATTTGGATTTTTTTAGACGTTCAACTTAATTATGCTGACTGTTTGAAACAAATGTTGGATCTCTGGTCTTAAAGTTATCGATAAAAAAGGTAAGGAACAGAAAGAGTCTTCTTCAAAACATGTCTAGTTTTAAGGCTATAAAGTACATAGCATTTCCTAAAAACACAGTGACTTTAAATTCCAACCAACATTTAATCCATAGATGCATTCTTGAGCATCAGTATGGCTTAATGCCAAGAAAGAGTACTACAGATGCAGAACTTGCTTGAAGAAGTACAGAGAAGGTCAGAAGTGGCTGCACTATGCCTTTGTGGATCTAGAAAAAGCATGATGTTGATGATAATATTGTGATCTGTAGTAAGAGTAGGGAGCCCGTGGAGGAAAATCTAGAGAGGCAGACATATACCCTGGGAAGGAGAGAAATGAAGGTAAGTTGCAGCAATACAGGATATATTTGTGAATGAGAAGGACCTAAGTGGAACAGTGAGGTTACAGGGAGAAGAGATAAAGATGGTACTTAGGGTGAACAGTCTAGAGCCATTGAGAGTGTGAAAAAAGGTGAGGGAACAAGTGCAAGCCGGTTGGAACAGGTAGAGAAAAGTTTCAGGGAGGATGTGCAATAAAAGAGTATCAGCCAGAATGAAAGGAAAGGGGTACAAGATGGTGATGAGACCTTCAATGCTGTCTGGTTTATATGCATTGGCACTCAGGAAAAGACAGGAAGCAGGGCTGGACAAAAAAGGACGAGTGTCATCAGAGGAGGTCTGTGAACCAGAAATTGGTGGAGGTGGAGGAGACAGAATTTTCCAAACAGGGGGGAAACACATGACAAGGTGTTTCTGACCCTTGTGCCAAAATCCTGAGTAAAAACATGTATAGAAGCCCAATCAAGACTATAGAGAAGCTATCTAAGACAAACAACAAACCAACTACCAGCAGGCTACCACACCACCAGCCAGACACCACTTACCCACATTAGGCAACAACAGCCTGAAGCATATCCTTGGGTTTTCAAGTGGGCGCCTTCCATCATCGGTGTTTCATTGTTAGGCCCACGACACCTCAAGAAGGCTTGACAGTAGATCCAGCGTCCTGGAAACACCGCCCTCCATGCTACATAGCTGATCCAAAAGCTAACTACCTTTCTTAGCAACCTGTTCAGCTACGATGCTTCTTCCCCAGCCACAACCATTAACTTGCTCGTTCTGGCGTCCAAGACATGCTGTCCATGCTGTCCGAGCTGTCCAACAAATATAGATGTTGACAATGAAATCCATCATTCATATATATAGATATATATGTATATATATATCTATATATATATGACTTTTGTAGTTGTTAGCATCAGCTTTCTGGTGTTTTTCCACCTTCCTGTTTCCATCGTGCCCAATAATGTCGCAGTGGTCCACTTTATCTCGAATGCTTCTGCTCAAAGGGTTTGAATTAAAAAGTATTTGTTTGTTTATGTGTTTCTGTTGTGTGAAGGTATTCTTCGTCTTTTCTGTGTATCAAGTTTGTCATATGATCCAGTGCTAGTTTGTTGTGTCATCTTAATACTGCTAGTCTACTAGACTGCTGTGTCAGCTTAAGACAGCTGCCTTTGACACTATCCCCATGATGCCTAAGTTCACCTCTAAATGACACATTTAGGCATTTTATATTGACAATTGAATCAATTAATAATTTTAAAAGTTGCATATCAGATGATAGTAACTTTGGATCATGATTTGGCATCAATATAGATGTGTTTGACTGGTCAATAACTGTTTGTCTGTGCACAGTGCATGCTTGAGCAGCCCCACAGTTATGTACCACAGGTAAAGGCTGACTTTGGGCGTACAATTTACTCCACTGAAAGTAAATTAGGTTGACAGCATCAGAATAATATCAAATATCTGTGAAGTCTTTGACTGCTCATTTTGAAGTCAACTTTTCAGTATCCATGGAGGGAGTATGGGCACAGAATTTGATTGAAGTGATTGAAGAAAAGAGATCGATGGTGATGAACCACTTGCCACAACAAATATGGAAAGATGGCCTTTGTCGTTCAGCCAGAGACAGGTAATCATACCTTTGCCAACTGGAAACTTAGAACTTGAGCATTTACATATTTGAGCATTGTAGTCTGAAAGCACTTTATAACTTTGTGTCAGTTTTCAACTAGCACTTCATTCCGTCTATACCTACAGCCATCTGTTGCTCTTTTGAGCTCATTCGTGCTCTATTCTCAGCTAATTTTTCAAGAGAATCATCACAGAAGACCTGCTGGGATCATTCTTAGGTAGACAAGATTACTTGTACTCTTTTCAATTGGGTTTTTCCCCTCTTGTAGGACACAAACCAAAACAGAAGAACAGCTGCCCTACTTGGTCTTCCATGTTTCCTTGTAGAGGATTCCTCTGACTCAGTAATGTGTCTAAAATGTTTGATGTCAGTCGGTCTAATTTTGACCAACAGTGAGACATTTTCCATGACCAAAGACATGATTTATGGATGTAGTGAGAGTGGATATGAAGTTAGTTGGTGTGACAGAAGAGGATACAAAGAATAGGGTTAGATCGAGAAGGTTGATATGCTGTGGCGACCCCTGATGGGAAAAGCTGAAAGGAGAAGAAAAAGAAGACAATGAATGTATTACTCTGTCATGCCGGCATTAAACTTTTGCAGAAATGCAGGAAACTATCAAATTGATTCAGATTCTTGTTTGTGTTGGAGAGAAAGTGCTGATGAATTATCTTTAAAGACCTTTTTGTTTTAACCCCAAAGGTATAATTACATATGTGTGTGTCTTGGGGTACACATTGAAACCCTCAGTTAGATACTGAAACAACTTTAGGTTGAGATCTTGATGGGACAGAAGGCTCCTCTGCTGGGAAATCTCCAATGCTACTGTGGTGGTAGACGAAACGATAATCCAGGTGACCTCAAAACTGTGCCTGCAGACATGTTAATGGTAACATTCTATTGCCTTAACCTGGAATACCCCAGTAATCTGAGGGGCTTTTTCGAGCTTCTTCAGGGGAAGTTATCATGAAAATAAAATCCGACCAGTACTATGCAAGAATCCATAAAAACTGCAAAGAATAAACTGCTATGTTGAGTCTGAAATGGGTCGAAATGGGTTCGGCCTTCAGGGATTAACTTGGATTTCTTGCTTTGCTCTTCAGATACTATGCTAATGTTTCCAGGAGTGCAGCAATAGCCAAGTGAGAAGGAAGTCTACTGTGCATTAAAATTTGAACTTAATGGTTGATGAAACAAAGCTGTTGCTCATCAAAAGTGAATCACAAGAATAATAGGATGGCATTTTCTGTAAATCTGCATTTGATGAAAATTTTATATGGTGCAGGCAACTGGAAGTGGGAGTGAAAAGGCCATTTTGTAAACCCAATCAGTGTTAGATAAAGCATTTAAATAGGTTTACAATAAACCAATGATAACATTCAATTTACAAAAATGCAAAAAAAAAAATCAATGAAAAGGAGGAGGAAACATTGAAAGCTGATGTCTGAGGTTCTTGCAGAAAACTACTGCGCTGCAGTAAATGTGTTTGAAGAAATTAATTGTTTGAATTTAATAAAATGGATTATAAAAAAAAGAAGGCCCATTTGCATTCATCAGTTAATTCATCACTCTCTTCACTTAAAATGACTAGTAATCTTAACAAAGTTCAGTGATTTTTAGTTCAAAAAACATCTTTGCATTGTGAGACATAATGATGAAGAAATGTGTATTAGTATGATTTGCTCAGTAACATTTGTTGGTAATGTGTCATAGCTCCTTCAACTGAGATTGTAGGGTTGAAGCAGCTTGAGTTCAAAGTTAATTGATGATGCAACAGTGTTGAAACAGCTAGTCAAATCCACTTTTATAACTGTTTTTATGGGTTCAGACAATGGTAGTCTTTGAGTTGAGCTACATCATATTTTTGAGGCAGAGGGTGATTTTTTTGACCAGTTTGAAAAGTTTGACAATGTACATATTTGTGTTCATTCAGCTGACTGAAAGACATGAACTTTAATCTAACCCCCATCCGACCCTTTGCTCATGAATCACATAACTCCTCCTCCCCATTTGTGTGAAAAAATAAGTCTGAAAATAAAGCGTTATCTTTGAACATAAAGTTTTTTTTTTTCCTTTTCTTAATTTTACAAAATAGGTGTGTAAGGACAATAGGTATATTTTATTTTGCAATAGTTAAAGCCAAAATAGACTGACTACCTGATGGTGGTGCTCTTCAGCTACATTCCCTGCCACTGGCTCTCCAGGAACGCAGTCACCTGCGCAGAACATTTGTAATCATATCTGTCATTCATTTTTTTCCCAATTAAAGAGAGAGAAAGAGTCACTCGGCACACAGCAGATTTAAGGATATACAAACTCATCAAATTTTAAACTTTAAAAGTATTCTTTGTTGGAGACATGATCATTCTTTCCATCAGGGCAATCATCTGGTCGTCTATGAACCTACTGCATTGTTCGGGACTGTGGGAGGAAATCTACGATAACATGGGAAGTGCGTGCAGAATCCTCCGCACCCACATTGGAATCGAACAAGGGACCTTTTTGCTATGAGGCAGCGCTAACCATTGTGCCATTGTGCTTAATCACATCTCAATATTGCCATTATTTGAAGATTTTTCTCTAAATATCTGCAAGAATTGACCAAGAAATTAGCAATCGACAAGTAACTACAAAGTTTTTGAGAAATCTGCAAAAAATAAAATTGCAATAAATTGCCAACAAAAATGAGATGGTGATGAAAAATTCTGAACATTTTTTGAAAGTCGGTAAATGGTTACAAGAAGATTACCTGAAAAATAAAATTAAGTTAGGAACTGAATTGACAATAACTTGATGACATAATATGAAGGTCTGGGTTTCTGTTAACTTCAACAATTAAAGGTAAACAGAATTTGAATAATATTTGTATTTGTATATATTTATACAGAGATATGTATATGTACCTTCATTCTTATTGGTGATGAGGATAGCATTGTCCAACCTTTGCTCACGGACCACATTTAGGAATTTGTGAGTCACCGTTTGTGGCACATCCCTGGTCCTGCCTGAAGGGTGCAGAATTGGACACATATAGGAGAAAGAATGTGAATTTTCAAATGGCTGATCTAAATAACCTGATTGATTTTTGTTTTCCCAAATGTAGTAAAGTGATGTAAAAGTTCAATTTTTGAACCTCCTGCGACCTGGAATTCTCATATAACAAAATTACTGGTTGAGTTCTCGACACCTTCCTCTTCGTTGGCAAAATAGTATTGTGTGACATGTAAAAAAAAAAAGGTGCCTGAAATCATCTTTTTGCAGATTATTATTGAAATGGAAAAGATGATTGTATCTCATCTATCAAAGTCCCTTGGAATTGCATTACCCAAATCAACACTTGAGCATATCTAGTGCAAAGAAACAGAGCATTGGTCCCCGTGTGGGGACACGATTGCAAGAACATTCTACATATTACATATTGTCACTTTCTTAAAAATAATTCCTTTTTTGACCGAATATTTTTTTTTTGCCAAAATCGACTCCTTATTCAGCATATGGTTTAGATTTTTGGTCTGAAAAACTGGAAAAAATGACCTGGGTAATTATTTTAAGGAGGCCACAATATTCAAATACAGTGAGAAATGACATGAGAAATGACAGTCTCCATTCCATGCAGGTTTATAATGATATATTTACTTAAATTCATATTTAATCAATTGCTCATTATTTCTTTTATCATCATTTTGGGAAATGCATTGAAATAAAAGCAATGTCATGAATGATTGAGGGAAATGCTGGATAGTTTGTGTGTGTGTGTGTGTGTGTGTGTGTGTGTGTGTGTGTGTTTGTGTAAAGGTTAGTTTTCACACACACACACACACACACACACACACACACACACACACACACACACACACACACAAATTGAACACACATATTTGAAATGTCTACTCACTGTAAAGGTTTACGCATGTGCTGATGTAGGTTGAGGAATTCTGTCTTCTCATTATGACTATGGCGTACTCGTCATAGTTTGTATCAGTAACATAGATGTCTATGTCGGCCCCCAACACTGTTAGGGGGAGCAAAAAAAGGGGTAGTCAGGACTACATAGAAAAAGGGAGTAATAGAGGGAGGGAGAGAGAAAGAGAGACTCTCACTTTCCATGTGATAGAAGAATCGTCCGGGTGTTGCCGTCATCTCATATTCCCCAAATGTCTCCTTGCACATCCCCTGTCTGCACTCCGTTCCACGCACGAACACACACACACACACACACACACACACACACACACACACACAAGACACACATACAGGTAGAAAAGCTGACATGTTATTTGATGATTCCTCCCACATATAACACTGTTGCCTTTGACTTTTGGGTATCTCCATTATAATACCCAGCAGTGATGATGTTTTCAAAATAGAAAATAAACCAGGTTAGAATAACATTAGAATTAAAAAACGCCCATAAAGCATCCTTAATTTTGAAATAAACCCAAAATGCAGTCTTAGTTTTCAAGCCTTGTGTAAATGCAAGAACTGAAAATGATAATTATAAACAGATACTATTTAAACGAAAAATGCATCTCTGTTTCAAAATAATACTATTTTGATATCAAACTCCACACATTTCCATGGTTATTCATTTTTCACACACAAAAAAAGAAGACACACACCTGACGATGGTTCTTTTCATCTTGACCTTGTCCATGCCGAGTCCTTCTTCTAGCACCACCTTCTCTATCCTACCTTTGCCATGATGCTCCGCCTTACTGCAGTTGGTTGCCCTGGCAATGTGGTACCAGGTTCCGAGAAACTGGCCACATGTTTATAGGTTTAATTTAGAATGTAAAGTTATATATACAGAATTGATTGCATGTCAGTTTTGCACTCAACATATTCATATTCAGTATTTATAACGCTGCAATGAACTTCAACAAACCTATCGCTGGAGGACAGCTTTGGTGAATAAAGGCCTGGGTATCAATTATGGTTTCTACCGTTTTGCAACTGTTTTTGAAAATGCATAGCAAAGGAATTTAATTTTCTAACGTCATGTAACTATAATTAATTGGAGAATGAACAAGAAGAAAATGAGCAGGCGTTTGCTGCAAAAGATTAGAAGATTAGGTTCTTTCCATAAAAATTATTGCTAAAGATAAATACTTCGAATAAAACAGGAAGTTGCTCAAACATCTGGAAGAAAATGCCGTAAAATAGGAACACACTAGATTTTAGAATTGACGCGATTTGTCTGTCATCTAAAGATCTGCAAGAGCTTTTACGACCTGGAGAAAAAATTTACTTTTGTGTGATTCTTTTGCCATTTTGAAACCAATGCGGAGGTATTTAAATTTGTATCTTGCGACAGCAGCTGTAATCTCTTGGAATCAGGGATTGATTAACTCAATTATCTTAAAAAAGAAAAAGGGGGTAGGGGGTTAATTTCTCCATTTTGGCTTGTTCGTCCCAGACGTTGCACTCACCTGGGCCAAATTGAAGTTCTCCTGCGTGGAGTGCACAGGGTCCAAGGGGATCGGGACACCCTGGGGGGTCCAGGTCCAGCCCAGGACCAGCAGAGACACCAGAATCACCGCTGTCTTCATCCTGAACATCCGCTCTGCTCTGAGATCGAGGGATAAGATTCTCCTCTGGTTTGGGAGGAGGGCATCGACCTGCGTCCGGGCCCGAACCAATGACAAAGAAAACAAACAGAAGAGAAGGCAAAAGATAGATAGATATAGAGAGAGAGAGAGAGAGCAAAGTTCTGCTTCTGTCTCGTTGCCTCCTGAACACACTGGACTTCAGAGCCTTGGCAGAATCAACAAATGGATATTTGTGCTGATAAGATGAATAACAAACAGCCGATCAATATATTCCTACACCAAAATGCAGGGTGTTACAAGGGGCCTGACAAAAGTTCTAGCCGCTGTGAATGAAGATCAATATTTGTGGGAAATTTGCTTCATATTTATTCTTTTACATTTAGATTTATTATCTTTAATCCCAACCGTTCTTTTAATTTTCGTATTTGATCATTTATTTTGGCTGATTTCAGGGTCACTTCTTTTTTAATAAAGACAGGCCAAAATTAATCCGTAAGTATAGCAATAATATTAGTGATTTTTTAAATCTAAAAAATTATTCTTAAACGTGTTACCACTCAAAAATGGTGAGGTGAATCAGAATTCACTGGATTGATAATGGTAATATTATCCCTCTGAAGCTACGTCGTCTCACCAAATGATGGCAAGATAAGTGTTAGATACGACTACTACTACTACTACTATCAATGATAATAATAATAATAGGAACAGGATTGTGGTTTCACAGTTATTGTTTCAATTCCCAACAGTGGTGTGTTTCAGATATGAGGCCAGAGGACATGTCTGCTGTTCCATTTTTATTATCTTCACATGGGTGGTCAGTTTGGATCACTGATGCCTCCAGGTATCACTTCTGTCCACCCCGGTGTTTGTCCTGGAACAGACAGAAGATATGGATCGATCCACTGGTCTGTGACGAGCCTGGTGTGTTTGTGCATTTCAAATGTGCTTATGTATGTGTGCGTAAAATATGGTTTGGAGATAAGACACCATTGAGCATCGCAGTTGGTGATAATGTTATTTTTGGGGGGCAATGCCATGGTTGCCCCCTAGTTTGAGTTTTGATTGAACTCACCTGCTGATATACTGTCAACTCCCATCCACCCAATTTTGAAATGGGATTGCATTTCTTTCAGCTCTGCAAACATAAGTGCAAAAAACGTTGCTCGACCAAATTCAAACATTCATCAAACTAATCCATGATTCCTGAAAAGCAAGTAAGAAAAGCAGATTAATGCTACCCCAGGTGAAGAGTCAGGAACACAGTTCCAGGATCTTCTTTCCATTTTTTATTCAGTAAAATGTGGCCCTTTTATGGTCAATGGTTTAACTAGATGGATCTGTTATGAAAAAAATATTTCTTTTCTTCCTTTCATGTACTTCTTTATGTAATTCAGAACATATCTGAATTTAGGTGATTTTTTTGAGACTTTATATAAATATTTTGTAGTTTCCTGCTGCTAAATCGTGTGTGTTGTGTGTGTATTTGTGTGTGTGTATGCGTGTGTGGGTGTATGTGTGGATGTGAATCAGATTACCTGGGAACGCTGAGCCTCATCAGTCAACTGTTCACCTGGAACACAATCACCTGAGCAGACAGATGAACAAAATAAAATAAACAAATGAAATCCAGCCAGAAGAAACACATGAGTGCTACTTGGCTGTTTAATAATGAAAACACAACTGATCATTATTCATTCATTCAATCATTCATTCATTCATCTTCTCTACTGTTTATCCTGCACACAAGCTTGTAGGGAGGTTGGAGCCAATCACAACTGAGAATAGAGGGGAGTTGGCCGGTCACCTGTCAATCACAGGGCCGCAGAGACATCCAGCCATTCATCCTCTCATCTCATTTGGTAATTTAGAGTCTTCAATAAATTCGCTGACTGTTTTTGAACTGTGGGAGAGAATCCAGGCTGGCAGAACCCTCACACAGAATGAACCCAGTTGGAACTGAATTACTACGCAACCTTTATGCAAAGGTGACAACCACAATAATTATAATTACAGTTGATTATCTAATTATAATTATTGCCATCATCATCATCATCATCATCATCATCATCATCCTTCAAATCCCCTCCTCCTCCTCCTTAGCATCAAAATGATGTTTTTAATTTCATCTTTTTCTTTGCATTTTAATTTTAATTTTAATTTTAATTTTAATTTTAATTTTAATTTTAATTTTAATTTTAATTTTAATTTTAATTTTAATTTTAACAAAAACATAGTCTAATAAGGACTTTTAATCTAATCCAAATGACAATTGCACAGCTACCTGGCTCTGCCATGGCTTTTTGTAGCCTCATCAATCAAAACATGAATAACATAAATAAATAAACAGATGAACAGGAAGGTACAAGTTATTCCAGAGAGGAGAAATAAAATAAATTATTAGAAAATGATGTGCTCTAGTCGGGTTATCAAATATCTTGGCTAGATATTGGAAGCCGCCTCAACCCGTTTCCCGCCTCAGAGCCCTGACATCCTGCTCAGTGAAGGGTTCATTTACACCTTTGCTCTGGAGGACAATGATAGCATTCTTGCTCAGTCCATGTTGGGTCACCAGTGTTTTGAAGTCGGCCAGCACAGTGGGCCTTAACTCCACCTTTCGACCTGCAAGAAAAAAAAAAAGCATTGTTGTTCCCCCCCTCTCACTGATACATAGTGTTTGTAAAGGCGTTGTTAAATCAGCTGCCTTCTATCCAGTCGTTTCCACAACTTTTCAGTACATTGCGTATAAATCTTTGTTAATATGTCATTCGTCAGCTTCGTAAAATTTGTCGTGGCAATAACAGAATTAGTGGACAAAGGTGCATCGTTGTTAATTTGAGGCAAACTCGTCTAAGTCAAGTTGTTGTTAACAGTCCTTTTTAAAACTTTAATATTATCAAATCTGCATGAATTCGATGTTTAGGTTATGATATGAAACTAACAGTTGTTGTCAAAGGAACACATGGTTAATGTTTGTTATGGGGTCTTTACGTAAAGAAATGTAATGGTACTTATAGGAATATTTTTATAAACTAGTTTCATTGTTTGAAAAAAAAATGGCAATGATTTCATAAGAATCCTGAGCTTCACAAAATATTTGTGTGTGTGTGCGTGCGTGTGTGTGTGTGTGTGTGCGTGCGTGTGTATGTGTACTGTAAAGCTTGATGGCGGTGGTCTCGGTGCCGGAGGGCCTCTCAGTGCCCTGCTGGACCAGCACAGCGTAACTGCTGTAGTTGGTTTGAACCACAAAGGAGTCCACATCCGCACCGAACCCTGCGTGGGAAACACTGTTGGTCAGTACTTGCAATTGTGCGTGCGTGTTTGTGTGTGTGTGTTTGTGTGTGTGTGTGTGTGTGTGTGTGTGTATGTTTATGGGAGAGGGTTACATCCAGATAACACACTTGCGACGTGGTGGAAAAACTGTCCCGACGTGTTTGTCAGACTGTAATGCGTGGACATCTGTGTGCATGTGCCGTTCCTACATCCAAAACATTTAAAAACAAAAAGTGGGTTTTACTAGTGCAATGTAACCAGGAGCATTCTCAGGTTACATCCCCCCTGGCCTCTGACCTGAAAGCGTCTCTTGTTATTGCGACGTTTCCTTCTGACACGTTGTGCGTCAGCTGTAGTGCGACAGTGAAGGGATTCGCTGTCTTCCGCCTCATGTAGTGGGGGCAGTCGGACACCACAGCCACCTCGTACCACCTCCCTGTGAACTGCAAGGACAAATGTTGAATAATAATAACAATAATCATATCATATCATATCATATCATATCATATCATATCATATCATATCATATCATATCATATCATATCATATCATATCATATCATATCATATCATATAGATGGGAGTTCTCACCTGGTCCAAGTCAAAGTCCTGCTGTGTCAGGATGGGTGTTTCAGGAAAAGCAGAGATTCTGTGGAGAATCCAGATCCCCTGCAGGACCACCAGGGTCACTGGTGCTGCTGCTCGCTGCATCCTGTCAGATGGACTGTCCAGCCCCGAGGATGAAGGTCGGGGGTGGACTGTTGAGTGGGGTTGACTGTCAGTATCTCCCACGCTGCTCCCCGGGTTGTGTAAAATCAGAATTGTTTATTCAGTTTGCACACTCCAGACATAGTTCGCGTCCGGTCAGGGTTGCAACAATCCGCCACGTGGCTGCCGAGAGCAGGCTACAAAAAAAAAAGGTGATTGAATTGAAAGGATTTGCAATACCTTCATGATTGCATCCTTTTTGATGTGGCCATGAGAAGGCACAAAGCAAAATAGTGATAAACCAGAACACTGATAAACACAGCTATCATTCTCTTTTAAGGCCTCTTTTTCTTTGCTATCTCATTTATCTCATTTAGTCATATATATACCCTGCTTTGAGCTTTGTAACTCCCAGCAAGAAGGTCCCAGGTTCGATTGTGTGAGAGGGGCTTTCCCTGTGAGTCTCCATGTCACCAGTCTGCGTGCGGTTCCTCTGTATTCTCCTCTCACTGTCTAAAAATATGCAAGAGGTTCACTGGAGACCCTGAATCACCCAGAAAAGTGAAGAAGAGAATGAGTGGCTGTATGTCTCTATATGAGGTATAAATGAGGGAGTGAATGGTTGTATGTCTGGGATAGTCTCCAGCCCCACCCTTGAACACAGGATAGTTATTAAAAACTCCAGAATGAATGGATAAATGTGTTGACACTGTTGCTTAATGATCAAGTCCTATTTTCAGACTTGTTCTCTCACAGCAGGGGCGGGCAAACCACGGCCTGCGGGCCACATCTGGCCCGTTGGTCTTTTTAATCCGGCCCGCCAAAGATTGGTAGTGAATTCATACTGAATGATTGAATGACTGGATCAATGAATGTGGGAGCTCAAACAGGAGATGATTTCATTTTTGGAGCTACTTTAGAACACCTGAACTGAATGACACATATTGGCTTTTTGATTTAGACTTTACTCTTGACTTACTGACACACATGTATGAGCTGGACGTGAAGCTACAAGGGAAAAACTGGTTTGTACATGAAATGCAAGCAAACGTCAGAGCCTTCAAAACCGAGCTTTCAAAGCAGATGTCAGACGAGTGTGATATGAACTGTTAACAAATGTGTTTTTTATTATTTGTATTGTATCTTGTGCTAACCCGGCCCGCCAATCAAATTTTAAAAGTCAATTTGGCCCCTGAGCCAAAAAGTTTGCCCACCCCTGTCCAACGGGGACAATAGGGTAAACTTAGTAACTGTTAGTAGCATCACCATGTCACGTGGAGTTTCACTTTTTTCCTCATTCATTCAGTGATACACATATAGACATTTGATATTTCACACAGGCATTCATAGGTCTAGGCTATTTAATGTGTCCAATGAACCGCCTACACGGGTTTGGTAAGAAAATAGACTCCACACAGAAGGCCCTCTGTTGGAATCTAACTGGAAAGCTTCTTGCTGCAAAGTAAAAGTGCCAATTACATCACTAGAGGATGGCCTCTGCCTGTTTAACAATGTCATTATATTCTCTCTGTCTCAATGACATCTAATTCTTTTTGGAAAAAATACACGTTTGGATATAAAAAGGAAGGGACAAGCTTTTTTATTGATTTCGCAGTGACAGACAGGTTGTCAGAAAGGGAGCAGGTGATGTTGACGGTGTCGGTCTCCCACCAAAGTATGTCCGATCTCGTCATTTTGTTGTTGAGAAGTCTATCCAAAGTCTGCAGCAGATGGAAATCACATTGTGTGCATGCTTCTCCACTAAATATGTGCAAATGAGAGGAAAAAAAACTGTAAACTGGTGAAATATACCCCCCTAGTGGTCATACGGATACTAGGTTAGTGTCCTCAATTATTTTTAAAAACAGCTTTTCGCCAGACTCTTCATTCGATCACTTATAATTTTTATTCATGGTGCGATGCCAGTATGTTCAAGTAAGTAATTCAAACATCATCGGTGTTTTAGATTAATCCATCAATTACACAACGTAATCGGTTTGATGTCTTGACCTTGCATCTACTTTTTGACCTACAACCCTCAGTCATAACACATGGATGGAGTTCCATGTCGTTCACATATAAGTGAACTTTGTAAAAATTACTCCTGATGCCTAAAAAGTGCAGTGCAAAAAGGAAATGTAATTTCTGAGTAATTACTGAGTTATTGCAGTGCATGCTAAGATTTATTTGAGCTATAATTGCTGATTCTTAGAGAAAGGGGAGCTGGAAGTTGAGGTTTATTGAATATGTGTAAAATAAGAAATAAGTGTAAAACAGAAGAACAGTCATGTTGTGTGGAGAGGATGAAGAGCTGGGAGGGAGTTCGTGTCCTTTGTCATGATTTTTGATGGAGAAAATGTCATTTGTTCCAAGTCTTTGTTCATTAAACTGGAAATCCTTGTGTATCATCTGCAAACTTAGAGTGAGAGAAATAACACCATAGTTATTTTTTTTAAACTGTGCCTTCACCCCCCCCCATTATTATCATTCAGCAGACTCACCTAACGGCCAGATGGCGCTGGCGGGCAATTCTCTGTTGGAGAGAAACAGTTGGAGCCACTGAGTTCTACCCTTTGTGTGAAAGTACTCGGGGAAAAGGGCGTGGTTATTTACCTGCAGGAGGTGGAGTCAAGATAGACTCCCTGGGAAACCCACGGGACAAAGCAAAGCCCCTAAACCTCTGGACTATTTCATTTCTGACCCTCTGAGAGCGACCTGGGATTAAAGACAAACAAGTTGACCCGATTACTAGTGTGTGTGTGTTTTACATCTACGTGTTTTTGCACCCGTGTGTCTTACCGTATAGCGCAACCTGTGTGTACTCCCTGTTAAAAACCTTGTGTTTGAGAACCAATGCATATTCATTGTAGTTTGTCTCAACCACTGTGATGTCCTTCATCATGTTGTGGCCTGATGGGGAATACAAAGGGAGATCTATTACTATTATTATTATCATTATTATTATTATTATTATTAAATTAATATACATATTGGATATAATGTTAAATATTGGGTAAAACTATAAACAATATATATATATATATATATATATATATATATATATATACTGTATTTTCTGAATGAGCAGGACGACAGGAAACTTTCAACGCACACTGTGGCGTATTTGTCTTTTGGTTTCCTGGAAGATTGAAGGATCTGGATTATCGTTGTGTGCACATTTGTTTGTGTGCACGTTGTTTGCTTGTACTGCTTGCAGCTCAACACCAGTCAAATATTTGAACCGCCACGCTGAAGGCAGTGTCGAGAAATGCTGGAGCATCCATTCCCTTATGAGGGAGAAGGCCGGGATGGGACTCACGTGTGCTGAAGTAGGTGAACTGCCCGGGAACACTGGTCCTTTCGTAGTGGTACAACTTACTTCGGCAACCTGCAGGCCTGCATGGGCAAAGAGATCGAGGCTGAAAATGAGCACCTAAATGTTCTCCTTTCTCATAATTCACCATTACAGCCATAGGCAATGCACGCAGACTCACGTGGCGTCCCACATGGTGAGGTTGACGTTGCCATTTGTGAGTGGTGTGATGATGCCCATTGACGCCTTCAGCTTGTCTCTGAAAGGCACAAAGCCTTGAGAGTCGTAGGCCAGACCCACACGGTACCATTTACCTGCAAACTAAATGTTAAACACATGCACATGTTAAAACCTTTGCATCCCCCTTGTCCTCATATGTGGACTTTTATACCTCCTTGTGGCAAATAACAGTTAGCAAACAGAGTTTAAAATAAAGAGAACTGGTAGGGGGGTTGGTTAGTAAAATTAATCTATTTCTTCCATATGAGGACTCATTTTAAACTCAAAAATGACTATATTTCACAGGCTTGATAGTGAAAGTTTCCATGAAGTTTCTCAATATTTCTCAGGCTCAACCTTTTTTGAGATCTGACAGATGGTGCCTTTTTGTGCAACTGCAACCACATTTCCTTTGCATGGAGGATTAAATACTTCCAACTTGACGTGGCTCGTCCTTTGCTTGCATCAGATTGGCGAGTGACCTATTTCTAGCTGTGAAACACTCTTGTCCTTGTGACGTTCTAAAATGCATCTTCCTCAGAAACAAACCGCAAGGATTTTCCCTTACAGGAATATACTCAGGGCCTTTGACAACAAAATTCCACCATTTTTGAAAAACCGGTAAAATAGAGATTAACACTTTAAAAAATTAAAAATAGAATAGATCACCACTACAGAAGCTACTACTACTAAAAACAATTATAATAAAAATAGCAATAATAATAATAATAATTATTATAATTAACTGGCTTTGACCTGACTTCAATCTATTTCTTCGGGGGGGGGGCAAAACAAACACAGTTATTGGTCAAAGAAGCTTCAAAATACCTGAGAATTTTTTATTTTTTTTCGAAAACTGTTGTTAAAAAAATAGAAGGATACTCTTCTCTTATTTATCATTTTAAACATGTTGTTTATATTGGGTAGACTCACGCAGTTGTTTATCTGGGGCAAAGCAACTTAATACAACAGCATAAACACTTTCAGTTCTGCGCAAAACAATAGACTCGGACACACATACACACATATACACACAAACACAAACACACACACACACACACACACACACACACACACACACACACACACACTCAAACAAACTTGAATATACTTAGGCCTGTTTATCCCTCTTACCCTCTGCAGGTTGAAATCCCGCTGTGGCTTCACATCTGCGTACACCATCGTTATGCACGCCATCACCATGACAACAGTGAGCACCGTGGTCCCCATGGCCAAGTAGGAAAAACCAAGCGGCAAAGCTTGGAAGGCCTGGGAGTGTGGAGAGAGGGTGTCCAATCTGTGGCTAAACTGAACTGGGAGCACTAAAACATGAAGGTGCAGAGTGGCAAAGCTTGTGGCAATATTTGTTTTACTCCCTGATCCACCCACCCGCTGGTTAGCCAATCATTGCCCAGATCAGGGAACAAGCAGCCAAGTGTATGAGATGTGTTTCTCCAACCCCGCTCCACCCATCAGTTTGGCACGGGCTTCATTCCCCCTCTGCAGGGGGATAAAATCAAGTTTCTATGGGGTTTTCCTTTGCGTCTGCTGAAATTCTTGTGCATCACGAGGAGGTTCAAGCCTTAAGGACACAGGTGACGGAAGCCACTCGCCCAAGGGTTTCTAGACAGCCAGGGAATTTTCGGCGTCATCGACTCTCGGTGCTTCTCGAAACTGACTTAGAAACAAGACATGTCTGCACAAAAATGGAATGGTGTGCCAGTAATTATAATTACGCTTGCCGTGACTTGAACAGTTGCAGGGGAGTCTCACAAGTTCATTCAGAAACTCGACTTTACCGAAAGGTCGGAAGGTTCAAGAAGGCTCATAAGGGGATCCTTCAAATGTTTCAATGATATACTGTATGTTGTACTTTACTGTATTACAATGTGTTTTCTTTACTCCTTCCCTGATCAGATGTAATAAATAATCATTATTTGCAATCGAAACTTGCAAAAAGGGTTAGGGTAAGTTTAGTAATTACAAAGATATATTTAAAATGTTCTTTCTTCTTTTTTATTTTGTAAATTTTTGGAATTCCTTATTTTATACAAAAATACATCAACAAATTATAAAAGCTTACAATACTAATAAATAATTGTTTCTGATTATATTTCCTTTTTTAATTTCAAATTGTTTTGTTTTCCGTATTATTAAGCTTGTTACTAATTATTTATTTCTGGATAACCATTGGTTTAACTCACTGAATAATTGAATAATGGAATTAATTAAACTATATCTCCCTTGAGAAGTAGATGTAATGTTTATGTACAACAAAGATTAAATGTTCATATGCGTGTATATATAGAGTTGTTAAAATTTAAAAAATGTTTTCTTCCATAGAAAGAAATTATGCTGAAAAAAAAAAAGTGAAAAAATAGGTTGATTTTTTTAAATTAATGGTTTCAGTTTTTTGCCAAAATACAAGCAAACTCACATCCCAAAAGTGTAGATGTAAAAAAAAAATCCCCACTAAGGAGCCTCATTATTAGATAAGATTAGATTTTTAATAAGAAATAGAAATAGTTGTATGATCTCATTAATATCTCGCAGTTACTCCAAGGAAAACACAAACCTGTAGATGGCATAATGTGTCCAGACTAGCAATTGATCATTCTTGATAATTATTGGTTTTCAAAAATGAGAAAGGTTGCAGATGATAGTGGCATTATTCCTTTGAATACTTCATCAATAACAATCGGAAGCTTGATTGGCACTAAATAAAAACGGAGAAAAAATTATTTCGTAAGAGTACAAAAACTTTTGTGAGTGAGGGGCAAATATTGCCATCTTGTGGCCAAACTGGCACTGTTGAACGTCATGAATTGAACGTCATGGCAGTATATATATATATATATAAAATATCACTGTATTAATCATGCAGGAAGAGCAACAGTTATAGTATAGTATGATATATCACTATAGTTTCATGTTCCACCTCTTGAATGAAGAATCACAGTGCTCAAAGTAGCCGTTCCCTTTTGCAAAAAGACAGAATTGCTCACAAAATGCCTCTCCTGATAACTCTTGCAGCCCAGCAGTGCTTGGACCGCACCTCCCTTACCAAGAGGACACTGCTCTGCTCTGGTCCCTGAGTGGAGGCGGAGAGAGAAATTATTCACTCGTCATGCTTATCTCTCAAAGGCGTTCAGTAAGCTATAAGAAAATGAACAAATAAACACATTAATGAATATATTGCGGCGGACACCAAAGGGTGTAGCCAATCACCCCATGGGACTAAGGACTGGGGGCAGGGGGGGTTAAGACAGACATATATGGGGAATCCCAGATGTTCATGTTTGAGTTGTTGGTGTTTCGAAATTAAAGAGACAAACTTCTCCACGCCTCTGCCACTATTTCATCACCGAAACAACACGTTGGTGACACTGATCCGAGCATGTCTGACTCAGAGGAAGTGTGCGATGCTACCTATGTCGCCCGATCCTGCACAGCCGAACCTGACCGTCACTGCCATCCAGCTGCCGGAGTTTTGGCAGAGCCCCTTGGCCGCTTGGTTCCAACACGCAAAGGTCTGATTTTTCACCTGCGGGGAATTTCGTCGGAGGATGCCAGGTACTTCTTGGTTGTCACGGCGCTGGACCAGCAGACCACGAGGGTGGGTCATGGAGTTGTTGCGCGATCCTCCACAAGTGGGTAGATATGAGCTGTTCCCTATTCTGGCCAGGAGTTTTGACCATATCCATATCGACCTGGTGGGCCCCCTACCTCCTATGCAGGGTTTTACCCACTGCTCACCGTAGTTGATTGGACAACTAGGTGGCCAGAGGTGGTCCCGTTTTCCTCCACTGCTGCTGCAGACGTGCCTCGGCCGTTTCTGTCTTCTTGGTTGCCCGTTTCGGCACCCTGTCAGATACCACTTAAGACAGGTGTCCCCAGTTCGTATCGACGCTCTGGTCGGTGTTGGCGGGGTTTTGGGGTCTACAGTGCACTGTATGACGCCCTCAGGCTGCTTGTGCAAGCGGTTTCCATCATCTGGGTTAGCCTCTCAGCTAGCTGACAAGCTATCGAAAGCTATCGATAATTTCAATCTTGAAGCTCATCAGGGCATTTTGAATGGTGTACAGGTTGTCAGGTAGTTCCGTGGTACAGGTAGTCTCCCTATATGGCAAATTTTAATGAAGGCTTCATAGCATTGATGTAGACCAGACCTGTTATCGACTTGCCTCCCAACTGCCCCTCCTTTGAATATCAGCTGTTTTCTCAATTTCTTGGTTTCCAACCCATTGTCTAGAAGCCTCTACTCCTGTGTACGTTACACAGGAGTCCATCCTCAAGGAGGACCCAACTGTCCCACTAAGGTATAAAAACCACACTCTAGAGTTAAGTTTTTGTATTTTCTTCCTCAGATTACTCTATGCTCGGTGAACCTTGTACCTTTGAGGCCTCAAAATATATATACAAAGACCAATCTGACTCCTGGATCGTGATGGCTGATCAGCGGAATTGAAAATCCTCCTCTACCTCAAATAAAAGTAAATTACAGAGACAAGAGGACCAATATCTGGTGGGAAGAACCGTTAGACTTCACGTCTATTCCAACGAACTCAGAGTCACTGCGTGAGATGTAAAATTCTTAAATTGGTGATAAAAAGCAAAAAGATTGCTAAAAGTCATTTGAGGTGATCACCATGCTGCATTTCTTGTGAGGACCAAACAATTCTTAGTGAACATGGTCAAGAAAAAGTGGGGAAGAGGATTCAGGGAACATTGTCAAGCCAAATTAGAAGCTGATTTCTATTATGAAATGCATGGTTGACAAATATGGACCAAAATCCATAAGTTGTCTCATTGAATGGTCAGAATTTGGTTTCCGGAAAGGGGGGGTTGTCATTCAGTCCCATACAATTGGCACATTTGGAAACAAAACAAAAGAAACGGAAATTTGAAAAGAAAAACAGCTGAGGTTTTTCCAAGGAAGACTTGGAATACATTCAAAAAAATGTGGAATGCTGGAAAATGGGGAAAACTGAATGGGATCATAGACAGATGAAGAAACTTAAAAAGTGTGAATTGCAGATAATTCAGACAGATGTAGAAAAGGGCAAACAAAAAAGTAGCGAAGGTGATAAGAAAACATAAAAACCAGCCCACTTGTTTGTATCTCTCTCTGACAGGAGCAAAGGGTCATTTTTCTTGTCCACCCCCTTCCTACCTTGACCAATCCCCATCTCCGTCAGCCCCACTCCCATTGGCAGATGGGGAAAGAGAAGCAGAAGTGTCATTGAGACCAGCAGAGGGTGCTGGCTACACGGGGATCAACGCCCTTCTCCCCAGTCACACCAGAAAGGGGAGTGCCCCTGATTCTTCTGTCCTAAACCTGCAAATGATCCAAGTCATGGGACTCCAGGGTCTGAGCCTTGTGATGATGACATACAGTAAAGAATGCTGTTCAATATCTGCCAAACCCGGAAAACAGCAGCGCCAAGTTCGGGGATGACCCGCTAACCTTCTGTAAGGAATTCAGCCCCACCAAGTCTGAGTTCAGACATCTGGTCATGAAGAATTTAGGCACAACTCAATTTGCAGAAATCTGCAACCTAGCACAAGGCCAAAAACGCCAACATGGCATGAACTGGGAGTACGCTGCAGATAATGATTACAGGAATGCCAATGCTGTCCTGTGCGATGGTTTCAAGGAAAAATGTCCTAAAACCATGAACATGGCCAAAATCACTGATCGTGAGCAGAAAGCAGTGGCAGAGTACTACCAGAGACTGTGTAAAGTGTTCAAAGAGAATTATGGCATACAGGAACTACATCCGCTAACAGCAGAGCAGGTGCTGTGGGAAATGCACCTCTGCAACACTTTTGCACGGGCCTTCAGCCAGACACACGTCCAGTCTTGCTAAACTTCAGTTTGTTAAACAGGAAGTGACTGGTCTGACTGGTCAGGATGAGACCGGTCTGAGGAAGATCCTCTCCCCAAAGCATGCCCAGGCCATCGTGTCATTGCACATGCATTAATACACAGGGCAAAGTGTTCCTGTCCCTTGTGCCAAGAGCATCCGTAAAACACATCTAGAAGCCCAATTCAAGCTGTATTGAAGCTATCTATAACACACAACAGGCAAGCTATCAGCAGCCTAGCACCCTACCCTGTAAAACAGACACCACTTACCCACATGAGCCAACAGCAGCCTGAAGATCTCAGATCTGTTGTGTAGAACTAGGCATTGATATCCCTGGATATCATTGGGGTTATCAAGTGGGCACCTTCCATCATCAGTGTTTCATTGAGTTAGGCCGACAACACCTCAAGAAGGCTTTACAGTGAAATCCAGCATCCTGGAAACACCCTGCTCCACAAGCAAACAACCTGTCCTTAGCGACCTCAGCTACCATGCTTCCTCCTTGGCCCCAACCATTCACTTGCTTGTTCTGCTGCAAGTGACATGTTACTGACTGCAAGTTTCAGGCTCTGGCTGCGAATGCCCAACTCACTTAGAAGAGCACTTTGCCACAAACCCGCAACTGGCACCACAGGCCTGAGCCGTCTGACCTTGCTGCTCTGCTTCTGCCGCCATCTCGGCATACCTATCTTTTGGGACTCACTAGCTCCTTCAACTTGATCCTTCCAGGGAACCCCAAGTTGAATAACATACACAATCCTCTCTACCACAGCAACATATTCAGCCATAACGTGGGTGCTAACTATATATGCTGGCACAACCAGCTGCTTGTCCAAATCAGTCATCAACTCCCAGACCCTGCCTACACTTAGCTACCCTATGTAGTGCCTGGTCCTAAATGGTCTAACCTCTCCTCCCTCGTGTACAAATTGAATTTGCCTAGCCTCCCTATTACCAACTATCGAATTCATCTCTTACCGCTTATATTAAACTGCTGCTACCAAATGTAACCCATATGAATATAGGGACACTAAAATGCTGATCAACTAGCTTCTTCTTCTACTTTTTTCCCCCTCTTCAGCCCCCGCTTTGAATGTGAATTAATGTCCACATCTTCCCACCATTATCTCTCCCTACCATTGTCTCTTATTTGCTTCCCTGTTAATTCCTGCTATGACTTTTGACCCGCTTTCCTGTATCTTATTGCTGTTTGGTCAGGATATCTGGTTATGCTTTTCTGCTGGTAGACATGATCTGCACACCCAGACCTGACTTGCTCGACACACGTCTGCCCAACTCTTACACGGTGCAATATGTTGATGGCTCCGCATCACAAAACCCTGAAACCCGTAATCATATTGGTTTCAGATCACAACGTCCTCTGCTTCGGACCACTTCCATGTCATTTCTCAGCACAGGCAGAGTTGGGTGCACTCACTGAACCCTGTAGAATAGCTATGGGCAAATCTGTTACTATTTTCACTGTTACCATATTTACATCTTTGGTGTCGCACATGACTTTGGTGCTCTGTGGAAGCACCGAAATGTTTTTAAATTGGATGGCAAGCCTATTCTCAACCATTCTCTCATGGGTGAGCTCCAAAGGCTGTCCTGTTGTCCTGCTGGCATAGCTCTCTCCAAGCCCATACAAACCTCACTGACCCCGTTTCATAGAGCAACAGCTCCCCTCCCTCTCCCTCTTCACCTCACGTTGCTTTCCTTTACTCCCAACACAAGATGTTCCCTCCTCTGTGGCCGTTATGTAACAGTTTGCTACACCAGAGGAGAAACCGGTTTGGTGTGTGGCTGGGACCAAACAACAACCTGTGCCTGCCAAAACTCTTCTTCCCTCATTTTGCTAAGTTGACACATGGGTTGAATCATGTATCAAAAGGGGGGAGGGGAGGAATGTGATAAACACCCATTGGTTCACAACAGACTTCTCAGTCACAGCTCAAAAACACTGTGATTCATGTCTTGTGTGCATCTCACAAAATATTGGTAAGCCAATCAAACCACAAGCGATAGCAGCACATTCACCCCCAGATCAACCTTTCCAGCATTTACAGATGGATTTCATCAAGCTCACATCATCTGAGGGGAAAACACTGTCTGGTGATAGTGGATATGTGATCCAAATGGGTCAAGGCTTTCCCCACCTCCTCTCAGCCGAGGCTGTTGCACTGTTGTTCCTAAGGGAGAACATTGTTAGATGTGATGACCCATCTAAAATCTCCAGTGATAATAGTCCACATTTCATGAAGGAAGCAATTACATAAGTAGGTGCGTTTTTGGGAATTGATTTCAGAGTCGCAGCCCTACCGACTCCGGTCTTAGCACCCCTGCACAATCTCCAACCACAGGACCTTGTTGTCATTAAGGACTTTCAGAGGAAGAACTGGAAATCCAATTCTTGATCCACACTGTTTGCCGCAGTCAGAGTAGGTGAATCCACAGGCTGGGTTTATAAGTTAAATGTAAGTTATATATCCATCACCAGACGGATGCGTTTCTTCATCCGTCTCTTAGTTTGGTCCTCCCCCAGTCTGTGCGCACCTTGTTGGCAGAGCCCCCGCCAGGTGGAGCACTGGGTGGTAGCCTCTTCCGGCTGGGTTGGCTTTAGGCTGCACATCTACATTAGGATTTTCAGTTGATCTTTGTAATGCCTTTTCTGGCCACCAGCAGAGCGGCGGCTAGGACGTAATTTGCCGGAGAGAACTCTCCCTGGCAGGCGATCTTTGGGTATCCTGGTGACATGGAGGTGTTGCTGGCCGACTGTGGCCTCTATACTGATGCAGTTGGTCGTGCAGAGTACCTCAGTGTGAGGGGCGCAGCCCCTCAAGGATATACCCTGGATCCATTGTAGGCATATGATGTGGAAAGTCTCGAGCATCCTAACAAGTCGTGCGTACAGTGTCCATGTTTCACATGTGTAGAGGACTGTTGTTAGGGCTACCGCCTGGTAAACAAATACTTGAGTGTGGAGGTTGAGGTGTTTGTTTTAAGAGGAAAATCCAGAGAGGTGGAGGTATGTGCTGGAAAGGCGAGGAATGAAAGTTAGTTGCAGCAAGACATATCTGTGTGAATGAGAGGAACTCAGGTGGAACAGTGAGCCTACAGGGAGTGGAGATCAAAAAGTTGGAGGATTTCAGGTACTTGGGGTCAACAGCCCAGAGAAATGGTCATGAATGACCACACCTTTTTAATATTTCATGGCTGTATGGCAGAAAAAATAAATCAGCACATCCTGTAGACAACAAAACACAAACAAAAAGTCCTTCACGCCACTACAAAGCTAAAATCTGCCGCTGTCTTGTGTTAGTTAAGCTAGGAGGACAACCCCTGATCAATTGTCACAATTCAAAATCAAAAACAATTTGATACACTTTGATGAAGACCAAAAGTATCAGGAGAATGAACAAGAACTTGACCTTATTTTCAAAAGCTTAGGTGTTACACAAGACAATTAAATGTAAAACTTTGCAAGAGTTGACAAATTTGGATGAGTCCCAAACCCTACATTATTGATTTCAAATGGCCAGCGAGGCTGACTGGACTAATTCAAACGCTGCCTGGGTTGGTATCACACTGAGGTGTCCAAACCCAGGGCTTTGGAGAGTGCAGTCCAAAGCAATGGGGAGTGTGGAAAAGAGGTTAAGAGATGGTTTCAAGCAGGTTGGAATGGGTGGAGAAAAGTGTCAGGGTTACTATGCGATAGAAGACTATCGGCCAGAATGAAAGGAAAGGTGTACAAGACAGTGGTGAGACCAGCGATGCTGTATGATCTAGATGCAGGTCCAATGACGAAAAGACAGGAGGCAGAGCTGGAGGTCACAGATATGAAGATGCTAATGTTCTCTTTGGGAGTGACCAGGATAGATAGGATCAGGAATGAGTCCATCAGATGAACAAAACATGTTAGATGTTTTGGTGAGAAGTTCAGAGAAGCCAGACTGAGATGGGTCAGTCATGTACAAAGGAGGGATAGCGAATATATTGGTAGACGGATGCTGGAATTGGAGCTGCCAGGCAAGGGGTCTCAATGAAGACCAAAGAGAGGATTTATGGACGTCGTGAGAGAAGATATGAAGGTAGTTGGTGTGAGAGAGGAAGATACAGAGAATAGGGTTGGATGGAGAAAGTTGATTCACTGTGGCGACCTCTGAAGAGAAAAGCCAAAAGGAGAAGATCGGCCACATGAAAATGCCTCAATGATATGACATGATAAGGTGCAAAAACATGATCTCAACTTATAGTATTATACATGGCAGAGACCCTTGTCTCAGGTTACCATAGCAACTTTAAAAAAAAGAAAAAAACTTTAAAAAAAAGACGCTCCTCCTCTGATTGAGGAGGAGCGTCATTGCTGCACAGGTAATCGCCCAGGCAGATGACTGATAAGGGACAATGGCATATGTATAATGAGCACTCATGTCCTTTCTGATGAATTGTTTATTTGACATTTTGAATCCGAGGCAAACACACCTTCCTAGAGTACTGTTATTTGCACAAGGTTTGACACTTTGAGCAAAAATACACTTTCAATATGAGTACTGAAACAGATACTTGAAATTAGAGACATTAAATTCTGTCATGTGACAGTAATATTGAACTGAAAACATCTTATTGATAAAAAGAATGTGAATATTATGGATATAAAAGAAGGTGTGGAAGAAATTCTAACAGCTTACTGGGGATGAGTATGTGTGCACAAGGCTTGACACTCTAAACAAAGAAACACTTAAAACTCATGTCCTGTATAAAGAAACTGCGTACATTGAATTTGCTGTATACTTGATGCAATATAAAATAGAAATAACAACTTATTGATATTAAAAAGAAGAGAATAAAATATTGTGGATGAAAACCAAAATCAATTGAATGCTGTTCAAATGGCACTTGTAAATACGTGTAGCCATAACCTGTGGCATTATGTGATGGTTAAACCACATTCATGAATGACCATTTTAATTGACCTTTTTAATTTTTCATGTTTGTATGGTGGAAGAAATAAATCTGCATATCATTTGGACAACAAAACACACACAAAAAGTCCTCAACAGAACCTAAAATATGCTGCTGTCTCAAAAAACAAATAATTTGATAAATTTGAAAACCAAAAGTATCAGGAAAGTGAACTAGAACTTTACCTAATTGTCTGTAGCGTATCATACAACACGGTGTTACACAAAACAATTCAATGTAAAACTTTGCAAGAGATGACAAATTTGGATGGGTCCCAAACGCTACATTATTGATCGCAAATGACCAGTGGGGGGACCAGCGAGGCTGACTGGACTGATTCAAACTCTGCCTGGGTTGGTATCACACTGAGGTGTCCAAACCCAGGGCTTTTGTGAACACTCTCTGCGCATCATCCGCAAGCATGTTGAGTGCAGTGTTCAACATGCTGTAGGTTGCGGTGAAAGAGAGGGCTGCTGCAATCGGGATACCAAATAGTGGAATGAATCTGGACCCTTCCTCTGCTGCCATTAATGCCATTTCACCTGCAGAAAAGGCCAGCACCTTAATGACCATATCTTTGGTTAGTGTGTTTGCTGAGAGTGGTGAACTTATCACTGCCTTCAGGGATTCCAAGGGCACGCGAGCGCTAACGGCAAGTTTATGCAGCGACTCGGGATCAAGATTAAATGCCAGCTGGTACTCTTTTATGATCTTAACCAGAATGGCAACATCAAAAGTGAACGAAAGCCCAGGAACCGGTGCCGACGCCACCAAAGCAGACAGAGCGGCATAGTACTTGATCTTCTTCTGAAAAGCTGACTTCTTCTTTCCAATGATGCCACGGCTGACGTTGGGCATGGCGAGCAGCAGCGCATCCGTCTTGTGTTTGGGAAGTTCCCTCTCCAAGGTCTCCTGTAACTTAACAAAGTCGTGCTGGTGGAGAGAGCGACTGGAGATCAGGAAAACCTGTGGATCCTGGAAACCTTGTTTCTTAAGTCCTGCCGAGTAAAGAGGGCCATGTTTTATGAGTGCGTATGAATACCGAAAAACTACCTAAATCTTTTTAGTCGGTTACTTGCAAATTTTATGTTCATCTCTTTTCTTAACAGTCAGGCATGTCAATCATGTATTTGGAATATTGAACTTCAGGTAATGATTAAAAAAGAATGCCTTTAAAACGACAAACATGTATGTCGTTTTGCATCTTGTTCACTTTAGTTTCAGAATCTGCTGGTTCTCCATTAATTTAAATGGATGGGTGTTATTAACTAATGTACCTCTGTCTCTATGTCTACTACACACATGGGCAAACTATTTTAAGTCAGACAGAATGAAGTAGATTGTGCAGACAACTCAGAATGCATGTCCTTCTATGAGGGCTCTGGTGTATGAGGGAAACTAGTTGTGTAGCTCTCTTGTTTTTCAATGAATTAAGAGTTTAATAATTCATACTTTAGAATGCTGCCATACTGTAAGGGAGAGAGGAATTGTATCTGATGAAAACACCTACCTTCAATACAATTGTCACGGATCTTTTGAAGAGTCGCCAACGGGTTGAAATCATTCTGGGTTTCTTCCTCGTCACGTAAGCTGTGGTCGATCTTTGACCGAACAAAGTAGAACTTCTTGCCCATCCTCCTGATCTCCAGGGCGAGCTTCACGTCGTTCTCTCGAAAGCGAGTGTCCGAGATGATGATGAAGAAATCAAACTTGCTGAATTCCACAAATTCCAGGTAGGCAACCGCTGGGAAATTCATAGTGCCAATCCCAGGCAGGTCCCATATAGTGACATTTTGGTGGACTGGATGTAGGTACGGCATAGGAACTGTGGTGGTTTCCACAACACCTGTTGGAGCGGCTCCTGGGTCCCTGCTGCTGATGCCTCTGAATGCGTTCACGAATGTCGATTTTCCAGAGCCAGCCTCTCCAGTGATGCCAATGTGAAGCGGAATGTTATTCTGCTCATTCAGATATTCCTGGATCCTTGCAGCAGCAGAGGCAGGACCACTGGATTGCAGAGCATTTCTGATCAACTCTGCGGGTTCCTCATCCTCTGGAGTAGCCATGGTCTGCAGGGATTAATAAATAATTCATTGAAAAAGAAATACAGATTACAACTTGAAACCAAGTGGAACAAAACTGAGAAGTATGATATTCTATGGAGAAAGGGACACAGCTGTACTTCACCTAATAAGTAAAAAAACAACACTGAACCAGCACTTCAGAGAAGAAAGTTAATCAATAATGGGCATCTAAAACACTCACCTAATAAATATATTCTCAGTCTGTCATCTAAAATGACCTGACCTGAAATCTTGTATTTTTTTGGTGGACTAGATTTCCAGCAATTTCCTTCGGGATTAATAAAGTTGTTCTTATTGTTATTGTTATTCTTGTATCTGTATAATGTAAAAAAAATCTTCACATGGAGTTTCTTTTGAATTCCGGGCCAGACTTTTAATTGGGAATAAAACTATATCTAACTGGAGTTTGAACCCGTATATACGTCAGTCATCATAAATATGGACAACTTACCTTGAGAAGTTTTTGTTTTTCCTTTAATTTTTAATCGCCGATCTTTAAACGGTTTCTGTCTTTCCGCGGCTCGGCGGCTGCGAGGGGAGGCGTCTGTTTTGGAGAAACTCTCCTGACTCTCACTCTCCAATGGTTCTGCCCCTCAGATCGTTTATAACCAGTGTCAACGTTGGCTGCTTGTCTGTACCAATCGACAAGCACCTCCTCGTTTTAAATATTCAGTTTATTTTTTGTTTTTCTTTATTTTGCTGTGTGTGTGTGTGTGTGTGTGTGTGTGTACGTTTGTGTATGTCTTTGTCAAAAAACACCCAAGCTTACCGTTCTGTATATTTCCTGTGCATCTTGTATTTGCAAGTGTTATTTGCAGTCCCTATGTCCTCTATTGTAAGTCGCCTTGGATAAAAGCGTCAGCCAAATGTAATGTAACGTAATTTTGTGTTATTGGTTTATTCATTATCCTTGACACTAGCATCGATGAATAAATGTGTTTAAGTTATATCCTCAACAAAAGTATGAAATTCAGGATACTGAACAATGATACTATAATACTATATGCATGATACTATTCAACACGTTACGATACAGTAACGTGTTGTAGGGAAATGTGCAGAGTAGTCTTCCCAGTATCCTAAACTTTGGCAAGCGGAACCCTGGTAGCCTCCTATGGTTTCACGCTTGAAAGCCCAAAAGTTTATGTGCGAATAAAGGAATATTTGATAATGTTATGCAATCCGAAATCATTAACTTCGGGCTATTTCCGATAAATCACTTGAGTTCCTGGAAACAGGGAGAAGCTGTCCTCCTCCCCCTCTTGGTCAGACGTGATATTGCAACGTGACGTCAGTCAGATCGGGCATGGCAAGACTTTACATCATTCAAAAAAAAAGTTTCTATAAAACTATATCTATACTGTTTTTTGGAGTCTCCTCTCGTCTCAAAATCAAGAGTCCTAAAGATAAATGCTGATTTCATCCGTTCGGTCCTGATACCATGTAAGATCGAAATCGTTTTTTAGCCTTTCAGCTAGCCAAAAGGCTAAACCGGATGTTGTCAGCGGAAGTCGCTAATTCTCAGTCATCCTCTTCCGACCCAGCCTCACTCTTCCTCTCCCATTATAAGATGTGTAGAGTACATATTTTATAATATAGCAGAGTTAAATGATCAAACAATCTTGCTGTCTCTATTCTCAGCTGTTAAAGGGGAAAATGCTTATAAAATAACAACTAAAAAGAAATAATGGACAATGAGAGGTCGATTGCCGTTGTGATTTATAACAGTTTTCCCAGCAGAGAACGCCATAAACAACGTTATCTCAAAGCAGCGAGTTTGCTGGACTCCTTTGGAGTCAGACTGACAATTTTTAGAACTCAAGAGTACCTCGTTCCTTTTTTAATAGGCAGTTTGCATATTGACCGCAGGTAATTTTCCATCAAATCTCATCAGCATTCCGCTCAAACACACACACCCACACACATCAATAAACACATAGGAGCACATTTAGCCCAGAAAGGACCTTTCTTTTATAGCAGCAAGACACAATGGATAGACAAAAATTATGCTGCAGCCTCATGTGTTCTGAAGAATTTAGAATTATTCTAAACAAATAAAAGTATAGGGTGGTGCACAACACAATTTAAATTTTGACCATCAATTAAAGCTTTAGTTGTTTTTAAAACATTATATAGTCGTCCTTTAATCAGATTTAATATGGGTTTTTCATTAAAGAGGATAACAAGGAAAAAAAAAATTCACCTTAGGTCAACTTTTTTTCAAATACCTAATTTACTTTTTTTTAATTAAAACTCAAAACCATGATTAGTCTTACCTTTATTTGTATACAAAGGCCTGCCTGGGTGGGTATCACACTGAGGTGTCCAAACCCAGGGCTTTTGAGAACACTCTCAGCGCATCATCTGCAAGCATGTTAAGTGCAGTGTTCAACATTCTGTAGGTTGCGGTGAAAGAGAGGGATGTTGCAATCGGGAAACCAAATAGTGGAATGTATTTGGACCCTTCCTCTGCTGCCTTTAATGCCATATTACTTGTTAAGATGTTAAAGGCCAGCATCTTAATTACTGAATCTGTGGTTACTGTGTTTGCTGATAGTGATGATGTTATCACCGCCTTCAGGGATTCCAAGGGCACGCGAGCATTGAGAGCAAGTTTATTCAGCGACTCGGGATTAAGATTAAATGCCTTCTGGTACTGCTTTATGGTGCTAACCACAATGGCCTTATCAATTGTGAAAGGAAGCCTAGGAACAGGTGCCAATGCTACAAAAGCAGACAGAGCGGCATAGAACTTGATCTTCCTCTGAAAAGTCAACTTCTTCCTGCTGATGATGTTGCGGCTGATGTTTGGCATGGCGAGCAGAAGACCATCCTTCCTGTTTTTGGGAAGTTCCCTCTCCAAGGTCTCCTGAGGTCTCCGGTAACTTCACAAAGTCCTGCTGGTGGAGAGAGCGGCTGGAGATCAGGAAAACCTTGGGATCCTGGAAACCTTGTTTCTCAAGTCCTGCGTATCAAAGTGAGCCACATTCGGTCCATATCTTTTCAGTTAGTTATTTGTCAATTTCTTTTTCAACAGTTAGGAATGTCAATCATATACAGTATTTCCATCATTGAACTTCAAATAATGATTAACATAAGGAATGCCTTTAAAACCGTATGTGTTTTTATAATGAAGCAGATTTTGCAGAAAACTCAGGATGCATGTCCTTCTATGAGGGTTCTGGTGTATGAGGGAAACTAGTTGTGTAGCTCTCTTGTTTTTCGATGAATTAAGAGTTTAATAATTCATACTTTAGAACGCTACCATGCCGTAAGTGAGAGAGGAATTGTATCTGATGAAAAACACCTACCTTCAATACAATTGTCACAAATCTTTTGAAGAGTCACCAACGGGTTGAAATCATTCTGGGTTTCTTCCTCGTCACGTAAGCTGTGGTCGATCTTTGACCGAACAAAGTAGAACTTCTTGCCCATCCTCCTGGTCTTCAGGGCGAGCTTCACGTCGTTCTCTCGAAAGCGAGTGTCCGAGATGATGATGAAGAAATCAAACTTGCTGAATTCCACAAATTCCAGGTAGGCAGCATCTCTTTAAGAGAAATTTATCCTTGACCCCAATTGTTACTTTGCTGAACCCCAGCTCGCCACAATATATATATATATATCGCTATAATGTCAGTGATGTGCGGTGAGATTCATGGCTGGTGAGGCACTGACGTCATCAGTCAGTTTTACAAGCATATGAACCAAAAAGCCAGCCTTTTTGTGTGTACCACTCGGTTTGAAAAGGCTGAGTCTTCCGTCTCGTAGTCTGAAGCAAATCTGTTAGCACCGGCGTCGGTCTTCCCTTACTTATTATCTCCTGCTTCGACGGAAAGTCCAGTTTAGAAAATTCTTTCAGTTTAGCTACGTAATCCTCTGTTTTGGAAATAAAGCCAAGCAAGAGGAAAAAATAACTGGATAGCTGCACTTGACTTGCTAACCGTTAACAGTAGCTTGCTACTGCAAATTCTATTATTCTTTAGCCGAGTAGTAAAAAGGCTCCCTGGGATTACCGGTGCCTCCTACCATGAGGCCCCGTCACTGCGTGCCTCACTTAGTGTGTCTTCCCTGCCGCTTTACGATCGCTCAGCACAAGACACACGTTACGGTTGTTGACGAAAAAAATTATACACATCAGCTAAAGTATGGAAATTAAGTACATATATTAGTGCTTGAAGTGTTTGAAAATTTTAATAGTGAAATCCACAGAGACAGCAATACGGTCTCAGCCGCATAGCATGGCAGCGCAGTTATTGTGCAATCCATAGCGGGCTCCGCTGGCTGCTGCATCGCCGCATGGCTCTTCTTAGTATCTAAACACAAAATGTGATTTTTTTTTCAGCAATTTTGAAAAAAAAAAACAACTAAAAATGGTGAAGGTAGGTTGAAAATAACTTAATAGTACAAATCACTGAATAAATAGAACCATTAAATTATTTTTTCATTTTACTTTTTTTTCTTTCCATGACGCCAGGTGAGGCCCGGCCTCACCTGCCTCCACTGACTGCACGTCACTGCTATATATATATCTACATATGCATATTTAGATCCATTGAATGACAGTGGATGCTTTTCACCTTTTCATACACTATGATATTACACGGCACAGTGGATGAAAAATACCACTTTAGATTCTTCAATTTACCTTCTGCGTGTTTGTTGCACTGTTGGAAGAACTGAAGAATCCAAAGGAAACCCACGCAGACACAGGGAGAACTTGCAAACTTCGTGTCAGCAACCAACTTAGAATCCTTGACCTTACTGCTGTGTTGCTAAAGCACTAAATGCTGCGCTACCTGGATTACAGTTTGCATGGTTACTGTTACTGCTCCAACTGTTGTTGTTTTTGTTCTTTGAATTCCGCATTGAGACTTTTAAATTAATAAAACGATATTTAAGTGGGAGTGGAACCTGTATATACCTCAGTTGTCTTAAATATGATAAATATGGACAACCTACCTTGATTCTTCATGATTTTTTTTTGCTTTTATTTTTAAACACTGACCTTTAATCTGATACTGTCCCTTGCCTGCCAGGGGTGGCGTCCACTTCGAAGTCACTCTCCTGACTCTCACTCCGACAGCTCTGCCCGTTAGATATTTGATTTCCAGTATCAATGCTGGCTGCAGATGGATGCCTGTACCAATTGGCAAGCACCTTTTAGTTTTAACATTTTATTTTATTTATTTATTTATTTTTATTATGTGATATCCTCATCATACGTATGATACTCAGGGTCATAATAATAAGAATACTAATTTAGGACACGGTAACATGCAGAGGGGAGACTTGTAGGAGAGTCATCCCAGGATCTGTTAGAACCGGAAGGTTTCAGAGAGGAGGATGATGAGGAAGCTCCACAGCATCATGGACAACATCCATCACCCCCTGCATGCCACGTTGATGTCCTGTCGGAACTCTTTCAGTCGTAGACTGATACCACCAAAGAGCTCCACTGAACGCTAAAGGAGGTCTTTCCTACCTGAGGCTATCAGACTTTTTAATTCCTCTTCCCTCAGCCGCAGGGAATCTTCAATCTTTGTAGTTACTGCTAACAGCTAAGACAATTTATATTTCATTATATTTCTTATTCTTCCTCCTTTCCACTATTATCTATTACTGTTATGTTTTTACTTGAAATTCTGGCACAACAATTTCCTTCGGGATTAATAAAGTTGTTCTCATCTGTCTCTCATCTCTCTCTCTCAACCACATCAATATGACGAGTTCGAAAAAAAAATCCTGATTTCATCTGTTCAGGCATATAACGTTCAAAACGTTGGACGAGCCTCAAGATTGGAAATTATTTTATAGCCTTTCAGCTATCCAAGAGATTAAACTGGACATTATCAGTGGAAGTCTCCATTCTCCATTCGCTGAAAAAGAGAAGACACTGACACATGTTTCGTCCCGTAACAAAATGTGTATCCTCCTTTTTCCTGTCCCCCCAACCACCTCATCTGGAATGCAATTTGTGACAATGTCCCCAGCAGAGGACGGCATAAACAAGCTTTTCTCAAAGCGCGGGGTATGCTGTACTTCTTTGGGGTTAGAATTACAATTGTAAGAGCTGAAAAGATTATCTTGTACCTTTTTCAATAGCATGCTGGCCATTTACCTCTAGTAATTTGTCATTGTATCCCTTCAGCATTCCACTCAATTACACATACACGCATTAATACACATATATTTATCCCAGAAAGATCATTCCTTTTATAGCAGCAAGAAACAATGGATAGACATTTGTGATGCATCCCCATGTGTTCTAAACAATTTAGAATCATTCTAAATGAACAAAAGTGGAGTATGGTGCACAACACAATTTCAATTTTGACCCTCAGTTAAACCTTTAGTTGTTTTAAAACTTTAAATATTGACACTTTCATCAAATATAATACAGGTTGTTCATTAAAGGGGATAACAAGAAAAAAGATTTAAACACTTTAGGTCATTATTTTCAAATGCCTCACACTCAAAACAATTAGCAGTCTTACCTTTGCATGTATACCAAGTCCATTTACCTATCCTTCTCCATAAAAAGCAGATACTCTGTGGTAAAAGTCATCCTTATTTTGTTTTATTTATCTTTTTACTCTAGAAGTACAGTAGCAACAAGCACCTGTAAGCTTACTTATTCCCACTGCTGGTGCAGCACAGTTCTGTTTGCAACACCTTGGGCCTTCTCTCTGTAGTTTATTCTCTTTACATCAAGAATAATTCTATAACACACTTTCAAAGACTTTATTACCGTGTAGAGCATCATGGTGTATCATAAATCTTTCCACAAACATTGTATCAGCATGGTTTTGAGAAACAGAAATGAGCACGTGCCAAGCAGCCCGGTTTTTTTGGGACTGTGCATGCAGAGGGGATGTGAGGCTCGCTGACTATCTTGATATAATCTAGTCAGAACTTGTACCTCTGCCTCTCCTAGACATTTCCATACCTCCACAGGTATATCATCAGGACCAATTCCCTTTCCACTCTTCCATGCCTTCAATGCCTGTCCAACTGAGCATACAAGTCATCGTACACCCTTTGTTTTGCCTTGGCTATTGCTATCATTACCTTATACTGTATCTGACTGTTCTCTTCATTCCTACCATCTGCCCCTCTGCATTCTGATCCTGTATACCAAATCTGCCCATCCCCTCTACTGTCTGCACCAACATGCCCATCGAAGTCTGCACCAAATACCACACTCTCTTATCTCTAGGGATATTCTGCATCACTTCAGCTAACTCATTCCAGAAATTCTTCTTCCGCTCTAACTTACCCACCTGTACCCACCTGCAGGACATAACCACTAACAACACTGAGCGTCACCCCTTCAATTTCCAGTTTCAGGCCCATGAGTCTATCAGACATTCCTTTCACCTCCAGAACATTACTAACAAACCAACAAACTTGAAGATATATCCTTTTCCATTTCTCTTCCTGTCAGTACCATGATAGTACAACTTGAAGCCTGCTCCTAAGCCTCTAGCCTTACTACCTCTCCACTTGGTCTCCTGGACACACAGTATATCCACCTTCCTTCTCTGCATCAAGTCAACCAACTCTCTACCTTTTCCTGTCATAGTCCCAATATACAAAGTCCCTACTCTCAGTTCCAGACTCTTGCCTTTCCTATTCACTCTCTGCTTCCGAACACACTATCCTCCCCTCCTTCAACCCACAGTAGCCATTAAAACCCTCTCAAAATGTTTAAATACTTTTGCGATATGAACTACAATTCCAATGTACAGTATTTTTTGTGAAAAGCTGTATGTGTGTTTCTCGTGCTGAGCGATCAGGTGTGAAGAGCCACAAAGTGAGGCACCCAGCTGTCCTTCCTCATGGTAGGGGGGCCCGTGATTCCAGGGATTCTTTTTGGGACCACTCAGCTGCAGAATATAGTAACAGGAAGCTAAAAGTGGCAAGTCAAGTGCAGCCATCCATTTATTTTTTCCTCTCCTTACTTTCAAAATGGAGGATTACAAATCCAAACTTGCAACTTCTATAATCAAGTTATTGATGCTTTTGTTCAGGAGTGGCGCATGGACTTCATTTATAAATAAACATAAGACTGTAATACATTTTTTAATATTAAAGGTGCTTTTTTTGTGTGCTACAGTTTGTGTGTGTGGAGAAATCTGACACGAGATTTTAAACACAACCTGTTAAGTGCTGCCAGTCAAATGGTGAATAAGCTATTCTGTAGGGTTCATATATTTGTAAATCTGAATGCAATGAAGTTAGTACCTCACCAGCCATGAACCTCCCTGCACATCACTGGCTAAAGTTGCAGACTGGCAGACCCCAGTCTGTCAGGATAGATCATATAACTTGAGCGAGCATCATTATGAACATTGGCCCTCCTCAGGGATATGTCCTTAGCCGCATCCTCAACATCCTGTGCACTCATGACTGTGTCGCCTGCCACAAGGACAATGCTGAAGTTCGCAGCTGGCACTGCAGTGATAGGATGCATCATTGGGGAGGAAGAAATGGCCTTCAGGATAGAGGTGGCCAATCTGGTGTCATGTTTCGAGAACAACCATCTCACCCTCAATATGGACAGGATGAAGGAGATGATGGTGGACATGAGGAATGGGAAGAGTCATCATCAGCCACTGTTCATCCGAGATCTTGAATTGCAGAGGGTGAGCAGTTTTAAGTACGTGGTTTCCACATCAGTGAGGACCTCAACTTGTCACTCAACACAACACGGATGGTTTGGAAGTCTCAATAGTGGCTGTACTTTCTGAGGAGGCTGAAGAAGTTCGGCATGTTGCCTAAGATCCTCACCAATTCAGGGAGTGGTACTGCAGGGGACTGCAGAGAAGATCACCGGAACCCCACTGCCTTCTCTGCAGAGTATCTACTACCACAAAGTCCACAGGAGAGCTGCCTCTGTTGCCAAGCACCACACCAGGTATGTTACAACTGAAGAACTCTTTTTACCCAACTGCCTGCAGACTCCTGGACAACTAACAGGACTCAATAACCATTTCCTACCTCAGGAAAATTTAATGCACCCTATTCTTCACTTCACTGCACTTTACATTCAGTACAGCCAGTGCTGCACTCAACTGGCCATTGAATATAATCCTTTATTTAACTGTGTGCATACAACCTTCACCATGTGAGTTTGCACACCCAAAGCTGCACTCCACTTTCAAGATGTCAATTTTCACTCTCTCATGTTGCACATTGTGTAAACACAACTGTTGATATTTCAATTTGTACTCTTTCTTTCAACTTGCAAATCTCGTCTATACTGTTTATATTCCCTTATATTCCTTCCACAGTTTACACCTGGCTGAGATTGGCATAATGAATTTTCAGAGCTCTGGCCTACCCGGAATACAACAAAATCGATAAGTTCAACTTCTTCATTGTCATCACTTGCTTTCGAGAGAACAATGGGAAGCTCACCCTGGAGATCAGGAGGATAGGTAAGAAGTTCTAATTTGTCAAAGACCAACCACAGCTTTTGCAATGAGGAAAGAAGCTCACATAATCTTGATCTTGAGTTGCACGATAAAATTGGCATTAGCGCCTCCTTGCCCTTGGAATTCCTGGAGGCAGTGATGAGGTCACCACTCTCAGCAAACACAGTAACCAAAGATATGGCCATTAAGGCGCTAGCCTTTTCTGCAGGTGAAATTGCATAAATGGCAGCAGAGGGAGGGTCCACATTAATTCCGCTATTTGGTGTCCTGATTGCAGCATCCCCCTCTTTCACCGATACCTACAGCATGGTGAACACTGCACTCAGCATGCTTTCTGATACCCTTTCCCATCGAATGTATCAAATTGTTTGTTTTTGAATTGTAACAGTATCAGGATTGTGTTGGTAGCATAAAAAAAACTGTGACACAAGACAGATTTTACCTTTGTTGTTACGTCCATGACTTCTGCACATGTTGTCCCGAGCAACGTCCAGTTGCTTCTGTAGTTCCTTTCGCTCCCACTGTTTTTTATTCCAAGGGTTGGGCAGATTTTTTTTCTCCCTCATACAGCCATGAAAAGCTGGAAAGGCATTATCTTCATGACTGTGGCTTAGCCATCCCAAAGAGCTACAGTTTGTGTCTGACTTTACAAGTCCATTTAAATGTTTCATTTCTGCTCACCAGAAGGTATGTTTGCCTTGGATTCATATGAACAGCACTAGAGATGTCAATTGAAACATTCATGAGAAAGTTCTTGTGTGGTCATGATAAACCAATGTTCCATTGTCCCCTCACAAGTCATCTGCCCTGTAATATTAAGATAATGCCAATAAACTGAATTGATGGTCATGGAAACAGAGCTCGTCATTGACACCAGTCTGGTAGTACCGGGGCAATACTGCTACAAAAGGACAAGGCAAAGAGACACATAATCGCACATGCAAGCTGAGTGCTCAGTGATGGAGAGAGGCATTACTCCCAAACAGCAGTGGCAGGCCGTGCATTTTACACCTAGGCAATCAATAGTGCACCGAATCAATCCACCCCCCTAATAATTAAATGACACAGTCTATCAGTCTTTTAAGGATTTTCCTATTCCCTTTTCATTGTGGAGCACTGTTTCCCTGTGTACTTGTTCACTCAGCCGTAGATCCACTCCCGTTTCCCAAAAAGTTTTGGAAAGCACAGTTTCTTGTATGTGTCCGGCAGTGCTTTGGTGTCTTGTTGCAGCCTTGCTTAGCCAAGCCAGATCTGCGAACCCAGTGTGGCTCCAATAACCATGTCAATAAGTGGCAAATAACAAGCACTCTCAGAAGCTGAAAAGGGAGGAGTGTTGCATGGTTTTCAGGGAGGAGTTGAGAAAGGGTCTGAGTGGTCAGGGTGAGCTTCCAGATGATTGGACAACAACAGCTTGTGTTATCAGGGAGACAAGTAGAAGAGTACTTGGTGTGTCATCTGGAAGGAAAGTAGATAAGGAGACTTGGTGGTGGAATGAGGAAGTGCAGGAGTGTATACAGAGAAAGAGGTTAGCGAAGAAGAAGTGGGATACTGAGAGGACTGAAGAGAACAGACAGGAGTTCAGGGAGTTGCGGCGAAAGGTAAAGATAGAGGTAGCAAAGGCAAAACAAAGGGCTTATGATGACTTGTATGCTCGGTTGGATAGTAAGGAGGGTGAGAATGATCTATACAGGTTGGCGAAACAGAGAGATAAAGATGGAAACGATGTACAACAGGTCCGGGTGATTAAGGACAGAGAGGGGAATGTATTGACAGATGCTACAAGAGTGATGGGAAGATGGAAAGAGCACTTTGAAGAGCTGATCAATGTGGAAAATGAAAGAGAGGCAAGGGTAGAAGAGGTGATCATTGTTGACCACAAAGTAGCAAAAATTAGTAAAAGTGAAGTGAGGAAGGCATTGAAGAGGATGAAGAGTGGAAAAGCAGTTGGTCCTGATGATATACCTGTGGAGGTGTGAAAGTGTCTAGGAGAGGCAGCGGTAGATTTCCTGACTAGATTATTCAACAGGATCTTAGAGAGTGAGAAGATGCCTGAAGAATGGAGACAAAGTGTGATGGTGCCTATTTTTAAGAATAAAGGGGATGTGCAGAATTGTGGCAACTATAGAGGGATTAAGTTGATGAGACATACAATGAAGTTATGGGAAAGAGTAGTGGAAACTAGACTGAGAGCAGAAGTCAGCATTTGTGAACAGCAGTATGGCTTCATGCCTAGAAAGAGTACTACAGATGCAGTATTTGCGTTGAGAATGCTAATAGAAAAGTACAGAGAAGGTCAGAGGGAGTTGCATTGCGTTTTTATAGACCTAGAAAAAGCATATGACAGGGTGCCAAGAGAGGAGCTCTGGTATTGTATGAGGAAGTCTGGAGTGGCAAGTATGTTAGACTAGCGCAGGACATGTATGCTAGCTGTGAGACACTGGTACGGTGTGCTGTAGGGGTAACCGAGAAGTTCAAGGTGGAGGTGGGACTCCATCAGGGATCAGCTCTGAGCCCCTTCTTGTTTGCAATGGTGATGGACAGGCTGACAGATGAGGTTAGACAGGAATCCCCATGGACCATGATGTTTGCGGGTGACATTGTGATCTGTAGTGAGAGCAGAAAACAGGTAGAGGAAAATCTAGAGAGGTGGAGGTATGCTCTGGAAAGGAGAGGAATGAAAGTTAGTCGCAGCAAGACACAATATATGTCTGTGAATGAGAGGAACTCGGGTGGAGTGGTGAGGCTACAGGGAGTGGAGATCAAGAAGCTGGAGGATTTCAGGTACTTAGGGTCAACAGTCCAGAGCAACGGAGAGTGCGGAAAAGAGGTGAAGAGACGGGTCCAAGCAGGTTGGAATGGGTGGAGAAACGTGTCAGGGGTACTATGTGATAGAAGACTTTCAGCCAGAATAAAAGGAAAGGTGTACAAGACAGTGGTGAGACCAGCGATGATGTTTGGACTAGAAACTGTTCCAATGACCAAAAGACAGCAGGCAGAACTAGAGGTTGCAGAGATGAAGATGTTGAGGTTCTCTTTGGGAGTGACCAGGATGGAGAGGATCAGGAATGAGTCTATCAGAGGGACGGCACATGTTCGATGTTTTGGAGAGAAGGTCAGAGAAGCCAGACTGAGATGGTTCGGTCATGTACAGAGAAGAGATAGAGAATATATTGGTAGACGGATGCTGGAATTGGAGCTGCCAGGCAAGAGGTCTCGAGGAAGACCAAAGAGAAGATTTATGGACGTAGTGAGAGAGGATATGAAGGTAGTTGGTGTGAGAGAGGAAGATACAGAGAATAGGGTTAGATGGAGAAAGTTGACTCGCTGTGGCGACCCCTGACGGGAAAAGCCGAAAGAAGAAGAAGAAGAAGAAGAAGAAGAAGAAGAAGAAGAAGAAGAAGAACAAGCACTCCCAGCAATATGATTTGCACTGTACCTAAGAGCCTGTGAGCCAGGAGTACCAGTCATGGTTAGTGGCTTGACAATGTTGGACAAATCCTTTTTCTGGTTATGACAGTTTTGCCAGCTTGGTAGTTGCCAGACCTTTCTTTACTATGTCCAGCTTTTCTGCAAAACTCCATCTAGAAAATGGCTTTAACAATGTACTAGCAACTAAATACGCTTCTCTCCCCCTGCAGCCATCGCAGTATGACAAAACCAATATTAAACAAACACAGCTATATTTCTGTTCGCAGCTCGCTAGTACGCTTCTCCTTGCCAGTACACTAGTCCACTCGCTGACTATCCAATCAGAGGGTGTGAATACGCTGATGTTGCTGTAGCCTGCTTGAAGGCTTTGGATGTCGCCAGGTCAAAATCTGATTGGTTGAAGCAACACTTATTTTTTTGCGTAAAGGGCTAGCAGAACTGATTGTTCAGGGCCCCACCCAGGCAGATTTCTTTGACTTTGACCCTGCCTGGCAACAGATGATGGCTGAAATGTGATTGGTTAGATGCTTTAATATGAAAATGCATGTCTGGAAGCGATGGCGACAGCCATATTTCCTCAAGGTGGAGTACAAAATATGCCTATATGCCTATATGTCCCACCACTCAATACAAGCACAGCCACACACTAAAAACACTCATGCAACAATAGTTGCTGAAGAGTACGTAAACCTCATCATGCGGGGCAATACACAAAAAGCAATGGCTGGATGGATGATACTGAGACGATGCTAAAATAGAGCTTTTAGAGTCACACGAAAATGACATACTGAAGGGTTCAAGAATCATTCCCTCCTCACTTGAGCAAAGGGTCCTTCAGCTTGCACACGATGCACATCGAGGAATCACCAAGGCAAAGGCCCTCCTGAGAGAAAAGGTGTGGTTTCCACACATTGATCGACAAGCTGAGGTGATGGTGAGAAACTGCCTAGCATGTCAAGCTACTGGACCTGAGACACACAATGAGCCTCTGCAGATGTCAGACCTGGCCAGGTTTGACATCAGTGCAGACTTCTGTGGCTCACGGCCGTCAGTTGAACATCTACTAGTTATTGTGGATCAGTACTCCCGATACCCTGTAGTTGAGATCATGCACTCCACCTCTGCAAACTCTTTTATACCTGTCATGGAAAAGAGTTTCTTGATGCTTGGCATCCCCAGAACAGTGAAGACAGACAACAGCCCCCGCTTCAACGTGAGCTGTTAGGCAAATTTGTAACCTACATGGGGTCCCCCCATCGAAAGATCACACTAAGGCAAATGCTACGGCAAAGAGGTTCATGAGAACGCTCTGAAAGACCCTCCTTGTTGCCTACATGGAGAGCAGCACTCACCATCATGCTGCACCTTACAATCTCCAACCTGGCAACCCCGCGGTGTTGTGCTCTCAGGCCAGGCACTGAAAACTTACCGCAGGCTACAATTCCAAGCTGTGGGGAGTGACGACTGTCAAGGCCACAGCTGAGCGGAGTGGACACTGTGTGACAGGAAACCCCTTCATCTTCAACAAGCTCAACCCTGGCCTGCGTGACATATCTGCAGCAGAAGAAGAGGAGGAAGTCACCACAGACACAGTGCCTGGCCAGGTGCCGACAGCCTCTACAATACCTCAGTGACTTTGAAACAGCCTGAGGAAAACAGGCAACTAAAAAATTAACTAAAAAATTATACGGTGAAATGGATTGTAACAAAAAAAATGAAACTGAGAAACGGACTGAATATTTTAGAGTTTGAAAATAGATGAAAAACAAAATGAGTTATCTTTATCTTTATAAGATTGTTTACTTTATGCTCTGTACTGGGAATTACCTGAAGGAAAACATTCAAAATTAGTATCTCAGAGTCATTTTGTTTACTGTTGCATTTGAAAGTATTTACAAGATTGATTCTAGGCTCTATATTTGAAAGTATTAATAATGTTGTTTCTATGCTCAATATTTTGAGCATAGAATATTTTATTTCTGCATCTACCTGTTTTATACTGAAACAATCTACCGGTAATTGTTTACCTCATAGTGTTTTATTGTTATTCACAGACCAAATGAATGTTTACTTACCCGTGTATTGCACTGAAGCAATCTATTTGTTTACCCCATAGTTTATCATTGTTCAGAGATCGAATGAACGTTTACTTACCTGTTTATTGCTGTTTATTGCATCAAATAAATGTAATCATTTACCTTCATGTCTGAGGTTTGAGTATTGAAGTAACCAAAAGTGGCGGACAACTTTGAAAAAAAAAGTGATGTAATATTCAGATAACGGCAGTAAACCGAATTGACGTTAACGTTTGGATGCACTGCTTGCGTCATGACGTTGGTCTACGCATATCCAAGACATGATGTCTTGGGCAGGAGTGCAGTGATGGGTTAATTTTAGAGATTGAATTTCCCCACAGGGATTACTAAAGGATAAATTATTATGATGTACTCATGCAATTAAACACTCAAAATAATGCTAATCTGCATTCTTTACCTTTTACATTCCATTACATTACAGTCATTTGGCAGACACTTTTATCCAAAGCGACTTATAAAAAGTGCAATTCAGTCACCGAAGATCCAAAGTACCAGTGGTTCAAAGTTGGTAGCACCTTACACACATCTTTATTGAGCCCTAAGATTGACTGGCAACTGGTCCAGGGTGTACCCCGTCTGGGATCGGCTCCAGCATCCCCTGTGACCCTAAGTAGGATAAGCGGCAGGCGATGGATGGATAGATGGATGGACATCTTTATTGACTATACTGCCAAAGTGCATTTGTCTGCAGCAGAGGACAGCATTTCATAAGCTTTTTTGTATTCTGTCATTTAGGTTGATCAGACTTGCAGAGTGGTTACATTCCACCCTAGGGTGTCTGGGAGGGTTCTGTCATCCAGGTCATCATCACTCATTGACATATCTTATGGGACTGGGCTTTGTTTTTCTTATTGCAGATGTTTCATGGCCCATTTAACAGACCAGATCCAGTGTGTTAGTTAAGATTGTCTGAGCCAGCTGTGGCTCAGTTAGTAGAGCGGGCGTCCCTCTGATCGGAAGGTTGGAGGTTAGATTCCCTATTCGTATGTGGAAGTGTCGTTGGGCAAGACACTGAATCGCAAGTTGCTCCCAATGGCCCAGACAGCATCTTACAATGGCAGCTATGTCACCACTGGTATGTGAGCGTTATGGGGTGAATGCTACTTGGTGTAAAGTACAATGGCAACGTATGAAACCACTTGATCAATTCAGTTGAATTGTAAATATAGGTTAAAATAACTTGTTACTTACATTTTTTTGTTTAAGTTGCTGTATCATGTGTTTTTCTAGCTTGATCGTGTTTTTGAAATGAGATTGACGTCTTCATTGAAGTATGACAGTGGTAAACATGGCAGAAACGTTGCATTCCCTGTACTTTACATGAGAGGTGAACACTTAATGAGAGGACGACGCTCGATTGAGGCTGCCAGTGAGGAACGTCATTGTTACACAGGTAACCGCCCAGGCAGATGATGATGATGATGGAACAATGGAACGTGCGTCACAAGTGCTTTCCGATATATCCTTTATTTTACATTTTCAACAGTTCTCATTTAAATCCAATATCAAACACACCTTCCTGGGGAGGCATTCAGTGAGCAGAGACTGTGATTTGCATTAGGCTTGATACTTTGAACAGAAATACACATTCAAAAGGACTACCCTAACAAACAGATGAAATTGGAACCATTGAAACTCTGGCTTGAGTTGACAGCAATATTGAACTGAACACATCCTACTGATAAAGAGAATATTAATATCATGGATGAAAAAGAAATTGTGGAAAGACCCTCCTAGGAATGCGTTCATTGTGCACAAGGTATGATGAGAGAAAACAAGAATTGTTTATTGACTTATTGCCTAAGGTTTATCATACAGCAAGGTGTTACACAAAACACTAAAATGTTAAGTTGGCCAGAGATGACAAATTTGGATGAGTCCCAAACCCTACATTGTTGATTTCAAATAGTAAGTGGGGGGACCAGTGGAGCTGGCTGGACTGATTCAAACTCATACCAAAATCGTGGAATGAAAGAGTGTATGAAGAAAAGCGTGCCTGAAGAGTCAGTTAAATGCTGTTCAAGTGGCACTTGTAAATACGTATAGCTATAACCTGTGGCATTATGTGATGGTTAAACCATAGTCATGAATGACCACACCTTTTTAATTTTTCATGGCTGTATGGCAGAAAAAATAAATCTGCACATCCTTTGGACAACAAAACACAAACAAAAAGTCCTTCACGCCTCTACAAAGCTTAAATCTGCCACTGTCCTTGTGTTACTTAAGCTAGGAGGACAACCCCTGATCAATTGTCACGATTCAAAAAACAAAATATTTGGTAAATTTTGATGAAGACCAAAAGTATCAGGAGAATGAACAAGAACTTGACCTTATTTTCAAAAGCTTAGGTGTTACACAAAACAATTAAATGTAAAACTTTGCAAGATTTGACAAAGTTAGATGAGTCCCAAACCCTACATTCTTGATTTCAAATGGCCAGCAAGGCTGACTGGACTAATTCAAACTCTGCCTGGGTTGGTATCACACTGAGGTGTCCAACCCAGGGCTTTGGAGAGTGCAGTCCAAAGCAATGGGGAGTGTGGAAAGGAGGTTAAGAGATGGTTTCAAGCAGGTTGGAATGGGTGGAGAAAAGTGTCAGGGGTACTATGCGAAGACTATCGGCCAGAATGAGAGGAATGGTGTACAAGACAGCGGTGAGACCAGCGATGCTGTATGACCTAGATGCAGATCCAATGACGAAAAGACAGGAGGCAGAGCTGGAGGTCGCAGATATGGAGATGCTAATGTTCTCTTTGGGAGTGACCAGGATAGATAGGATCAGGAATGAGTCCATCAGATGAACAACACATGTTAGATGTTTTGGTGAGAAGGTCAGAGAGGCCAGACTGAGATGGGTCAGTCATGTACAAAGGAGGGATAGTGAATATATTGGTAGACGGATGCTGGAATTGGAGCTGCCAGGCAAGGGGTCTCGAGGAAGACCAAAGAGAGGATTTATGGACGTAGTGACAGAAGATATGAAGGTAGTTGGTGTGAGAGAGGATAATACCGAGAATAGGGTTGGATGGAGAAAGTTGTTTCGCTGTGGCAACCTCTAAAGAGAAAAGCCAAAAGGAGAAGATCGGCCACATGAAAATGCCTCAATGATATGACATGATAAGGTGCCAAACCATGATCTCAACTTATAGTATTATACATGGCAGAGACCCTCGTCTCGGGTTACCATTGCAACTTAAAAAATAGTTTTGCATTTCTGATTGAGGAGGAGCGTCATTGCTGCACAGGTAATCGCCCAGGCAAATGACTGATAAGGGATAATGGAATATGTATAATGAGCACACATGTCCTTTCTGATGAATGGTTTATATGACATTTTGAATCCAAGGCAAACATATCTTCCTAGAGTACTGTGATTTGCACAAGGTTTGACGCTTTGAGCAAAAATACACTTTCAATATGAGTACTGAAACAGATACTTGAAATTAGAGACATTAAATTCTGTCATGTGACAGTAATATTGAACTGAAAACATCTTATTGATAAAAAGAATGTGAATATTATGGATATAAAAGAAGGTGTGGAAGAAATTCTAACAGCTTACTGGGGATGAGTATGTGTGCACAAGGCTTGACACTCTAAACAAAGAAACACTTAAAACTCATGTCCCGTATAAAGAAACTGCATACATTGAATTTGTTGTATACTTGATGCAATATAAAATAGAAATAACAACTTATTGATATTAAAAAGAAGAGAATAAAATATTGTGGATGAAAACCAAAATCAATTGAATGCTGTTCAAATGGCACTTGTAAATACGTGTAGCCATAACCTGTGGCATTATGTGATGGTTAAACCACATTCATGAATGACCACACCTTTTTAATTTTTCATGTTTGTATGGTGGAAGAAATAAATCTGCATATCATTCGGACAACAAAACACACACAAAAAGTCCTCAACAGAACCTAAAATATGCTGCTGTCTCAAAAAACAAATAATTTGATAAATTTGAAAACCAAAAGTATCAGGAGAGTGAACAAGAACTTTACCTTATTGTCTATAGCGTATCATACAACACGGTGTTACACAAAACAATTCAATGTAAAACTTTGCAAGAGATGACAAATTTGGATGGGTCCCAAACACGACATTATCGATCGCAAATGACCAGTGGGGGGACCAGCGAGGCTGACTGGACTGATTCAAACTCTGCCTGGGTTGGTATCACACTGAGGTGTCCAAACCCAGGGCTTTTGTGAACACTCTCTGCGCATCATCCGCAAGCATGTTGAGTGCAGTGTTCAACATTCTGTAGGTTGTGGTGAAAGAGAGGGCTGCTGCAATCGGGATACCAAATAGTGGAATGAATCTGGACCCTTCCTCTGCTACCATTAATGCCGTTTCACCTGCAGGAAAGGCCAGCACCTTAATGACCATATCTTTGGTTATTGTGTTTGCTGAGAGTGGTGACCTTGTCACTGCCTTCAGGGATTCCAAGGGCACGCGAGCGCTAACGGCAAGTTTATGCAGCGACTCGGGATCAAGATTAAATTCCAGCTGGCACTCTTTTATGATCCTAACCAGAATGGCAACATCAAAAGTGAAAGAAAGCCCAGGAACCGGTGCCGACTCCACCAAAGATGACAGAGCGGCATAGTACTTGATCTTCTTCTGAAAAGCTGACTTCTTCTTGCCAATGATGCCACGGCTGACGTTGGGCATGGCGAGCAGAAGACCATCCTTCCTGTGTTTGGGAAGTTCCCTCTCCAAGGTCTCCTGTAACTTAACAAAGTCGTGCTGGTGGAGAGAGCGACTGGAGATCAGGAAAACCTGTGGATCCTGGAAACCTTGTTTCTTAAGTCCTGCCAAGTAAAGAGGGCCATGTTTGATGAGTGCGTATGAATACCGAAAAACTACCTAAATCTTTTTAGTCGGTTACTTGCAAATTTTATGTTCATCTCTTTTCTTAACATGTCAATCATGTATTTGGAATATTGAACTTCAGGTAATGATTAAAAAAGAATGCCTTTAAAACGACAAACATGTATGTCTTTTTGCATCTTGTTCACTTTAGTTTCAGAATCTGCTGGTTCTCCATTAATTTAAATGGATGGGTGTTATTAACTAATGTACCTCTGTCTCTATGTCTACTACACACATGGGCAAACTATTTTAAGTCAGACAGAATGAAGTAGATTGTGCAGACAACTCAGAATGCATGTCCTTCTATGAGGGCTCTGGTGTATGAGGGAAACTAGTTGTGGAGCTCTCTTGTTTTTCGATGAATTAAGAGTTTAATAATTCATACTTTAGAACGCTACCATGCGGTAAGTGAGAGAGGAATTGTATCTGATGAAAAAACACCTACCTTCAATACAATTGTCACGGATCTTTTGAAGAGTCACCAACGGGTTGAAATCATTCTGGGTTTCTTCCTCGTCACGTAAGCTGTGGTCGATCTTTGACCGAACAAAGTAGAACTTCTTGCCCATCCTCCTGATCTCCAGGGCGAGCTTCACGTCGTTCTCTCGAAAGCGAGTGTCCGAGATGATGATGAAGAAATCAAACTTGCTGAATTCCACAAATTCCAGGTAGGCAACAGCTGGGAAATTCATAGTGCCATTTCCAGGCAGGTCCCATATAGTAACATTTTGGTGGACTGGATGTAGGTACGGCATAGGAACTTTGGTGGTTTCCACAACACCTGTTGGAGCGGCTCCTGGGTCCCTGCTGCTGATGCCTCTGAATGCGTTCACGAATGTCGATTTTCCAGAGCCAGCCTCTCCAGTGATGCCAATGTGAAGCGGAATGTTATTCTGCTCATCCAGATATTCCTGGATCCTTGCAGCAGCAGAGGCAGGACCACTGGATTGCAGAGTATTTCTGATCAACTCTGCGGGTTCCTCATCCTCTGGAGTAGCCATGGTCTGCAGGGATTAATAAATAATTCATTGAAAAAGAAATACAGATTACAACTTGAAACCAAGTGGAACAAAACTGAGAAGTATGATATTCTATGGAGAAAGGGACACAGCTGTACTTCACCTAATAAGTAAAAAAACAACACTGAACCAGCACTTCAGAGAGGAAAGTTAATCAATAATGGGCATCTAAAACACTCACCTAATAAATATATTCTCAGTCTGTCATCTAAAATGACCTGACCTGAAATCTTGTATTTTTTTGGTGGACTAGATTTCCAGCAATTTCCTTCGGGATTAATAAAGTTGTTCTTATTGTTATTGTTATTCTTGTATCTGTATAATGTAAAAAAAAATCTTCACATGGAGTTTCTTTTGAATTCCGGGCCAGACTTTTAATTGGGAATAAAACTATATCTAACTGGAGTTTGAACCCGTATATACGTCAGTCATCATAAATATGGACAACTTACCTTGAGAAGTTTTTGTTTTTCCTTTAATTTTTAATCGCCGATCTTTAAACGGTTTCTGTCTCTCCGCGGCTCGGCGGCTGCGAGGGGAGGCGTCTGTTTTGGAGAAACTCTCCTGACTCTCACTCTCCAATGGTTCTGCCCCTCAGATCGTTTATAACCAGTGTCAACGTTGGCTGCTTGTCTGTACCAATCGACAAGCACCTCCTCGTTTTAAATATTCAGTTTATTTTTTGTTTTTCTTTATTTTGCTGTGTGTGTGTGTGTGTGTGTGTGTGTGTACGTTTGTGTATGTCTTTGTCAAAAAACACCCAAGCTTACCGTTCTGTATATTTCCTGTGCATCTTGTATTTGCAAGTGTTATTTGCAGTCCCTATGTCCTCTATTGTAAGTCGCCTTGGATAAAAGCGTCAGCCAAATGTAATGTAACGTAATTTTGTGTTATTGGTTTATTCATTATCCTTGACACTAGCATCGATGAATAAATGTGTTTAAGTTATATCCTCAACAAAAGTATGAAATTCAGGATACTGAACAATGATACTATAATACTATATGCATGATACTATTCAACACGTTACGATACAGTAACGTGTTGTAGGGAAATGTGCAGAGTAGTCTTCCCAGTATCCTAAACTTTGGCAAGCGGAACCCTGGTAGCCTCCTATGGTTTCACGCTTGAAAGCCCAAAAGTTTATGTGCGAATAAAGGAATATTTGATAATGTTATGCAATCCGAAATCATTAACTTCGGGCTATTTCCGATAAATCACTTGAGTTCCTGGAAACAGGGAGAAGCTGTCCTCCTCCCCCTCTTGGTCAGACATGATATTGCAACGTGACGTCAGTCAGATCGGGCATGGCAAGACTTTACATCATTCAAAAAAAAAGTTTCTATAAAACTATATCTATACTGTTTTTTGGAGTCTCCTCTCGTCTCAAAATCAAGAGTCCTAAAGATAAATGCTGATTTCATCCGTTCGGTCCTGATACCATGTAAGATCGAAATCGTTTTTTAGCCTTTCAGCTAGCCAAAAGGCTAAACCGGATGTTGTCAGCGGAAGTCGCTAATTCTCAGTCATCCTCTTCCGACCCAGCCTCACTCTTTCTCTCCCATTATAAGATGTGTAGAGTACATATTTTATAATATAGCAGAGTTAAATGATCAAACAATCTTGCTGTCTCTATTCTCAGCTGTTAAAGGGAAAAATGCTTATAAAATAACAACTAAAAAGAAATAATGGACAATGAGAGGTCGATTGCCGTTGTGATTTATAACAGTTTTCCCAGCAGAGAACGCCATAAACAACGTTATCTCAAAGCAGCGAGTTTGCTGGACTCCTTTGGAGTCAGACTGACAATTTTTAGAACTCAAGAGTACCTCGTTCCTTTTTTAATAGGCAGTTTGCATATTGACCGCAGGTAATTTTCCATCAAATCTCATCAGCATTCCGCTCAAACACACACACCCACACACATCAATAAACACATAGGAGCACATTTAGCCCAGAGAGGACCTTTCTTTTATAGCAGCAAGACACAATGGATCGACAAAAATTATGCTGCAGCCTCATGTGTTCTGAAGAATTTAGAATTATTCTAAACAAATAAAAGTATAGGGTGGTGCACAACACAATTTAAATTTTGACCATCAATTAAAGCTTTAGTTGTTTTTAAAACATTATATAGTCGTCCTTTAATCAGATTTAATATGGGTTTTTCATTAAAGAGGATAACAAGGAAAAAAAAATTCACCTTAGGTCAACTTTTTTTCAAATACCTAATTTACTTTTTTTTAATTAAAACTCAAAACCATGATTAGTCTTACCTTTATTTGTATACAAAGGCCTGCCTGGGTGGGTATCACACTGAGGTGTCCAAACCCAGGGCTTTTGAGAACACTCTCAGCGCATCATCTGCAAGCATGTTAAGTGCAGTGTTCAACATTCTGTAGGTTGCGGTGAAAGAGAGGGATGTTGCAATCGGGAAACCAAATAGTGGAATGTATTTGGACCCTTCCTCTGCTGCCTTTAATGCCATATTACTTGTTAAGATGTTAAAGGCCAGCATCTTAATTACTGAATCTGTGGTTACTGTGTTTGCTGATAGTGATGATGTTATCACCGCCTTCAGGGATTCCAAGGGCACGCGAGCATTGAGAGCAAGTTTATTCAGCGACTCGGGATTAAGATTAAATGCCTTCTGGTACTGCTTTATGGTGCTAGCCACAATGGCCTTATCAATTGTGAAAGGAAGCCTAGGAACAGGTGCCAATGCTACAAAAGCAGACAGAGCGGCATAGAACTTGATCTTCCTCTGAAAAGTCAACTTCTTCCTGCTGATGATGTTGCGGCTGATGTTTGGCATGGCGAGCAGAAGACCATCCTTCCTGTTTTTGGGAAGTTCCCTCTCCAAGGTCTCCTGAGGTCTCCGGTAACTTCACAAAGTCCTGCTGGTGGAGAGAGCGGCTGGAGATCAGGAAAACCTTGGGATCCTGGAAACCTCGTTTCTCAAGTCCTGCGTATCAAAGTGAGCCACATTCGGTCCATATCTTTTCAGTTAGTTATTTGTCAATTTCTTTTTCAACAGTTAGGAATGTCAATCATATACAGTATTTCCATCATTGAACTTCAAATAATGATTAACATAAGGAATGCCTTTAAAACCGTATGTGTTTTTATAATGAAGCAGATTTTGCAGAAAACTCAGGATGCATGTCCTTCTATGAGGGTTCTGGTGTATGAGGGAAACTAGTTGTGTAGCTCTCTTGTTTTTCGATGAATTAAGAGTTTAATAATTCATACTTTAGAACGCTACCATGCCGTAAGTGAGAGAGGAATTGTATCTGATGAAAAACACCTACCTTCAATACAATTGTCACAAATCTTTTGAAGAGTCACCAACGGGTTGAAATCATTCTGGGTTTCTTCCTCGTCACGTAAGCTGTGGTCGATCTTTGACCGAACAAAGTAGAACTTCTTGCCCATCCTCCCGGTCTCCAGGGCGAGCTTCACGTCGTTCTCTCGAAAGCGAGTGTCCGAGATGATGATGAAGAAATCAAACTTGCTGAATTCCACAAATTCCAGGTAGGCAGCATCTCTTTAAGAGAAATTTATCCTTGACCCCAATTGTTACTTTGCTGAACCCCAGCTCGCCACAATATATATATATATCGCTATATGTCAGTGATGTGCGGTGAGATTCATGGCTGGTGAGGCACTGACGTCATCAGTCAGTTTTACAAGCATATGAACCAAAAAGCCAGCCTTTTTGTGTGTACCACTCTGTTTGAAAAGGCTGAGTCTTCCGTCTCGTAGTCTGAAGCAAATCTGTTAGCACCGGCGTCGGTCTTCCCTTACTTATTATCTCCTGCTTCGACGGAAAGTCCAGTTTAGAAAATTCTTTCAGTTTAGCTACGTAATCCTCTGTTTTGGAAATAAAGCCAAGCAAGAGGAAAAAATAACTGGATAGCTGCACTTGACTTGCTAACCGTTAACAGTAGCTTGCTACTGCAAATTCTATTATTCTTTAGCCGAGTAGTAAAAAGGCTCCCTGGGATTACCGGTGCCTCCTACCATGAGGCCCCGTCACTGCGTGCCTCACTTAGTGTGTCTTCCCTGCCGCTTTACGATCGCTCAGCACAAGACACGCGTTACGGTTGTTGACGAAAAAAATTATACACATCAGCTAAAGTATGGAAATTAAGTACATATATTAGTGCTTGAAGTGTTTGAAAATTTTAATAGTGACATCCACAGAGACAGCAATACGGTCTCAGCCGCATAGCATGGCAGCGCAGTTATTGTGCAATCCATAGCGGGCTCCGCTGGCTGCTGCATCACCGCATGGCTCTTCTTAGTATCTAAACACAAAATGTGATTTTTTTTTCAGCAATTTTGAAAAAAAAACCCAACTAAAAATGGTGAAGGTAGGTTGAAAATAACTTAATAGTACAAATCACTGAATAAATAGAACCATTAAATTTTTTTTTCATTTTACTTTTTTTTCTTTCCATGACGCCAGGTGAGGCCCGGCCTCACCTGCCTCCACTGACTGCACGTCACTGCTATATATATATATCTACATATGCATATTTAGATCCATTGAATGACAGTGGATGCTTTTCACCTTTTCATACACTATGATATTACACGGCACAGTGGATGAAAAATACCACTTTAGATTCTTCAATTTACCTTCTGCGTGTTTGTTGCACTGTTGGAAGAACTGAAGAATCCAAAGGAAACCCACGCAGACACAGGGAGAACTTGCAAACTTCGTGTCAGCAACCAACTTAGAATCCTTGACCTTCCTGCTGTGTTGCTAAAGCACTAAATGCTGCGCTACCTGGATTACAGTTTGCATGGTTACTGTTACTGCTCCAACTGTTGTTGTTTTTGTTCTTTGAATTCCGGATTGAGACTTTTAAATTAATAAAACGATATTTAAGTGGGAGTGGAACCTGTATATACCTCAGTTGTCTTAAATATGATAAATATGGACAACCTACCTTGATTCTTCATGATTTTTTTTTGCTTTTATTTTTAAACACTGACCTTTAATCTGATACTGTCCCTTGCCTGCCAGGGGTGGCGTCCACTTCGAAGTCACTCTCCTGACTCTCACTCCGACAGCTCTGCCCGTTAGATATTTGATTTCCAGTATCAATGCTGGCTGCAGATGGATGCCTGTACCAATTGGCAAGCACCTTTTAGTTTTAACATTTTATTTTATTTATTTATTTATTTTTATTATGTGATATCCTCATCATACGTATGATACTCAGGGTCATAATAATAAGAATACTAATTTAGGACACGGTAACATGCAGAGGGGAGACTTGTAGGAGAGTCATCCCAGGATCTGTTAGAACCGGAAGGTTTCAGAGAGGAGGATGATGAGGAAGCTCCACAGCATCATGGACAACATCCATCACCCCCTGCATGCCACGTTGATGTCCTGTCGGAACTCTTTCAGTCGGCTAAAGGAGGTCTTTCCTACCTGAGGCTATCAGACTTTTTAATTCCTCTTCCCTCAGCCGCAGGGAATCTTCAATCTTTGTAGTTACTGCTAACAGCTAAGACAATTTATATTTCATTATATTTCTTATTCTTCCTCCTTTCCACTATTGTCTATTACTGTTATGTTTTTACTTGAAATTCTGGCACAACAATTTCCTTCGGGATTAATAAAGTTGTTCTCATCTGTCTCTCATCTCTCTCTCTCAACCACATCAATATGACGAGTTCGAAAAAAAAATCCTGATTTCATCTGTTCAGGCATATAACGTTCAAAACGTTGGACGAGCCTCAAGATTGGAAATTATTTTATAGCCTTTCAGCTATCCAAGAGATTAAACTGGACATTATCAGTGGAAGTCTCCATTCTCCATTCGCTGAAAAAGAGAAGACACTGACACATGTTTCGTCCCATAACAAAATGTGTATCCTCCTTTTTCCTGTCCCCCCAGCCACCTCATCTGGAATGCAATTTGTGACAATGTCCCCAGCAGAGGACGGCATAAACAAGCTTTTCTCAAAGCGCGGGGTATGCTGGACTTCTTTGGGGTTAGAATTACAATTGTAAGAGCTGAAAAGATTATCTTGTACCTTTTTCAATAGCATGCTGGCCATTTACCTCTAGTAATTTGTCATTGTATCCCTTCAGCATTCCACTCAATTACACATACACGCATTAATACACATATATTTATCCCAGAAAGATCATTCCTTTTATAGCAGCAAGAAACAATGGATAGACATTTGTGATGCATCCCCATGTGTTCTAAACAATTTAGAATCATTCTAAATGAACAAAAGTGGAGTATGGTGCACAACACAATTTCAATTTTGACCCTCAGTTAAACCTTTAGTTGTTTTAAAACTTTAAATATTGACACTTTCATCAAATATAATACAGGTTGTTCATTAAAGGGGATAACAAGAAAAAAGATTTAAACACTTTAGGTCATTATTTTCAAATGCCTCACACTCAAAACAATTAGCAGTCTTACCTTTGCATGTATACCAAGTCCATTTACCTATCCTTCTCCATAAAAAGCAGATACTCTGTGGTAAAAGTCATCCTTATTTTGTTTTATTTATCTTTTTACTCTAGAAGTACAGTAGCAACAAGCACCTGTAAGCTTACTTATTCCCACTGCTGGTGCAGCACAGTTCTGTTTGCAACACCTTGGGCCTTCTCTCTGTAGTTTATTCTCTTTACATCAAGAATAATTCTATAACACACTTTCAAAGACTTTATTACCGTGTAGAGCATCATGGTGTATCATAAATCTTTCCACAAACATTGTATCAGCATGGTTTTGAGAAACAGAAATGAGCACGTGCCAAGCAGCCCGGTTTTTTTGGGACTGTGCATGCAGAGGGGATGTGAGGCTCGCTGACTATCTTGATATAATCTAGTCAGAACTTGTACCTCTGCCTCTCCTAGACATTTCCATACCTCCACAGGTATATCATCAGGACCAATTCCCTTTCCACTCTTCCATGCCTTCAATGCCTGTCCAACTGAGCATACAAGTCATCGTACACCCTTTGTTTTGCCTTGGCTATTGCTATCATTACCTTATACTGTATCTGACTGTTCTCTTCATTCCTACCATCTGCCCCTCTGCATTCTGATCCTGTATACCAAATCTGCCCATCCCCTCTACTGTCTGCACCAACATGCCCATCGAAGTCTGCACCAAATACCACACTCTCTTATCTCTAGGGATATTCTGCATCACTTCAGCTAACTCATTCCAGAAATTCTTCTTCCGCTCTAACTTACCCACCTGTACCCACCTGCAGGACATAACCACTAACAACACTGAGCGTCACCCCTTCAATTTCCAGTTTCAGGCCCATGAGTCTATCAGACATTCCTTTCACCTCCAGAACATTACTAACAAACCAACAAACTTGAAGATATATCCTTTTCCATTTCTCTTCCTGTCAGTACCATGATAGTACAACTTGAAGCCTGCTCCTAAGCCTCTAGCCTTACTACCTCTCCACTTGGTCTCCTGGACACACAGTATATCCACCTTCCTTCTCTGCATCAAGTCAACCAACTCTCTACCTTTTCCTGTCATAGTCCCAATATACAAAGTCCCTACTCTCAGTTCCAGACTCTTGCCTTTCCTATTCACTCTCTGCTTCCGAACACACTATCCTCCCCTCCTTCAACCCACAGTAGCCATTAAAACCCTCTCAAAATGTTTAAATACTTTTGCGATATGAACTACAATTCCAATGTACAGTATTTTTTGTGAAAAGCTGTATGTGTGTTTCTCGTGCTGAGCGATCAGGTGTGAAGAGCCACAAAGTGAGGCACCCAGCTGTCCTTCCTCATGGTAGGGGGGCCCGTGATTCCAGGGATTCTTTTTGGGACCACTCAGCTGCAGAATATAGTAACAGGAAGCTAAAAGTGGCAAGTCAAGTGCAGCCATCCATTTATTTTTTCCTCTCCTTACTTTCAAAATGGAGGATTACAAATCCAAACTTGCAACTTCTATAATCAAGTTATTGATGCTTTTGTTCAGGAGTGGCGCATGGACTTCATTTATAAATAAACATAAGACTGTAATACATTTTTTAATATTAAAGGTGCTTTTTTTGTGTGCTACAGTTTGTGTGTGTGGAGAAATCTGACACGAGATTTTAAACACAACCTGTTAAGTGCTGCCAGTCAAATGGTGAATAAGCTATTCTGTAGGGTTCATATATTTGTAAATCTGAATGCAATGAAGTTAGTACCTCACCAGCCATGAACCTCCCTGCACATCACTGGCTAAAGTTGCAGACTGGCAGACCCCAGTCTGTCAGGATAGATCATATAACTTGAGCGAGCATCATTATGAACATTGGCCCTCCTCAGGGATATGTCCTTAGCCGCATCCTCAACATCCTGTGCACTCATGACTGTGTCGCCTGCCACAAGGACAATGCTGAAGTTCGCAGCTGGCACTGCAGTGATAGGATGCATCATTGGGGAGGAAGAAATGGCCTTCAGGATAGAGGTGGCCAATCTGGTGTCATGTTTCGAGAACAACCATCTCACCCTCAATATGGACAGGATGAAGGAGATGATGGTGGACATGAGGAATGGGAAGAGTCATCATCAGCCACTGTTCATCCGAGATCTTGAATTGCAGAGGGTGAGCAGTTTTAAGTACGTGGTTTCCACATCAGTGAGGACCTCAACTTGTCACTCAACACAACACGGATGGTTTGGAAGTCTCAATAGTGGCTGTACTTTCTGAGGAGGCTGAAGAAGTTCGGCATGTTGCCTAAGATCCTCACCAATTCAGGGAGTGGTACTGCAGGGGACTGCAGAGAAGATCACCGGAACCCCACTGCCTTCTCTGCAGAGTATCTACTACCACAAAGTCCACAGGAGAGCTGCCTCTGTTGCCAAGCACCACACCAGGTATGTTACAACTGAAGAACTCTTTTTACCCAACTGCCTGCAGACTCCTGGACAACTAACAGGACTCAATAACCATTTCCTACCTCAGGAAAATTTAATGCACCCTATTCTTCACTTCACTGCACTTTACATTCAGTACAGCCAGTGCTGCACTCAACTGGCCATTGAATATAATCCTTTATTTAACTGTGTGCATACAACCTTCACCATGTGAGTTTGCACACCCAAAGCTGCACTCCACTTTCAAGATGTCAATTTTCACTCTCTCATGTTGCACATTGTGTAAACACAACTGTTGATATTTCAATTTGTACTCTTTCTTTCAACTTGCAAATCTCGTCTATACTGTTTATATTCCCTTATATTCCTTCCACAGTTTACACCTGGCTGAGATTGGCATAATGAATTTTCAGAGCTCTGGCCTACCCGGAATACAACAAAATCGATAAGTTCAACTTCTTCATTGTCATCACTTGCTTTCGAGAGAACAATGGGAAGCTCACCCTGGAGATCAGGAGGATAGGTAAGAAGTTCTAATTTGTCAAAGACCAACCACAGCTTTTGCAATGAGGAAAGAAGCTCACATAATCTTGATCTTGAGTTGCACGATAAAATTGGCATTAGCGCCTCCTTGCCCTTGGAATTCCTGGAGGCAGTGATGAGGTCACCACTCTCAGCAAACACAGTAACCAAAGATATGGCCATTAAGGCGCTAGCCTTTTCTGCAGGTGAAATTGCATAAATGGCAGCAGAGGGAGGGTCCACATTAATTCCGCTATTTGGTGTCCTGATTGCAGCATCCCCCTCTTTCACCGATACCTACAGCATGGTGAACACTGCACTCAGCATGCTTTCTGATACCCTTTCCCATCGAATGTATCAAATTGTTTGTTTTTGAATTGTAACAGTATCAGGATTGTGTTGTTAGCATAAAAAAAACTGTGACACAAGACAGATTTTACCTTTGTTGTTACGTCCATGACTTCTGCACATGTTGTCCCGAGCAACGTCCAGTTGCTTTTGTAGTTCCTTTCGCTCCCACTGTTTTTTATTCCAAGGGTTGGGCAGATTTTTTTTCTCCCTCATACAGCCATGAAAAGCTGGAAAGGCATTATCTTCATGACTGTGGCTTAGCCATCCCAAAGAGCTACAGTTTGTGTCTGACTTTACAAGTCCATTTAAATGTTACATTTCTGCTCACCAGAAGGTATGTTTGCCTTGGATTCATATGAACAGCACTAGAGATGTCAATTGAAACATTCATGAGAAAGTTCTTGTGTGGTCATGATAAACCAATGTTCCATTGTCCCCTCACAAGTCATCTGCCCTGTAATATTAAGATAATGCCAATAAACTGAATTGATGGTCATGGAAACAGAGCTCGTTATTGACACCAGTCTGGTAGTACTGGGGCAATACTGCTACAAAAGAACAAGGCAAAGAGACACATAATCGCACATGCAAGCTGAGTGCTCAGTGATGGAGAGAGGCATTACTCCCAAACAGCAGTGGCAGGCCGTGCATTTTACACCTAGGCAATCAATAGTGCATCGAATCAATCCACCCCCCTAATAATTAAATGACACAGTCTATCAGTCTTTTAAGGATTTTCCTATTCCCTTTTCATTGTGGAGCACTGTTTCCCTGTGCACTTGTTCGCTCAGCCGTAGATCCACTCCCGTTTCCCAAAAAGTTTTGGAAAGCACAGTTTCTTGTATGTGTCCGGCAGTGCCTTGGTGTCTTGTTGCAGCCTTGCTTAGGCAAGCCAGATCTGCGAACCCAGTGTGGCTCCAATAACCATGTCAATAAGTGGCAAATAACAAGCACTCCCAGAAGCTGAAAAGGGAGGAGTGTTGCATGGTTTTCAGGGAGGAGTTGAGAAAGGGTCTGGGTGGTCAGGGTGAGCTTCCAGATGATTGGACAACAACAGCTTGTGTTATCAGGGAGACAAGTAGAAGAGTACTTGGTGTGTCATCTGGAAGGAAAGTAGATAAGGAGACTTGGTGGTGGAATGAGGAAGTGCAGGAGTGTATACAGAGAAAGAGGTTAGCGAAGAAGAAGTGGGATACTGAGAGGACTGAAGAGAACAGACAGGAGTTCAGGGAGTTGCGGCGAAAGGTAAAGATAGAGGTAGCAAAGGCAAAACAAAGGGCTTATGATGACTTGTATGCTCGGTTGGATAGTAAGGAGGGTGAGAATGATCTATACAGGTTGGCGAAACAGAGAGATAAAGATGGAAAGGATGTACAACAGGTCCGGGTGATTAAGGACAGAGAGGGGAATGTATTGACAGATGCTACAAGAGTGATGGGAAGATGGAAAGAGCACTTTGAAGAGCTGATGAATGTGGAAAATGAAAGAGAGGCAAGGGTAGAAGAGGTGATCATTGTTGACCACAAAGTAGCAAAAATTAGTAAAAGTGAAGTGAGGAAGGCATTGAAGAGGATGAAGAGTGGAAAAGCAGTTGGTCCTGATGATATACCTGTGGAGGTGTGGAAGTGTCTAGGAGAGGCAGCGGTAGATTTCCTGACTAGATTATTCAACAGGATCTTAGAGAGTGAGAAGATGCCTGAAGAATGGAGACAAAGTGTGATGGTGCCTATTTTTAAGAATAAAGGGGATGTGCAGAATTGTGGCAACTATAGAGGGATTAAGTTGATGAGACATACAATGAAGTTATGGGAAAGAGTAGTGGAAACTTGACTGAGAGCAGAAGTCAGCATTTGTGAACAGCAGTATGGCTTCATGCCTAGAAAGAGTACTACAGATGCAGTATTTGCGTTGAGAATGTTAATAGAAAAGTACAGAGAAGGTCAGAGGGAGTTGCATTGCGTTTTTGTAGACCTAGAAAAAGCATATGACAGGGTGCCAAGAGAGGAGCTCTGGTATTGTATGAGGAAGTCTGGAGTGGCAAGTATGTTAGACTGGCGCAGGACATGTATGCTAGCTGTGAGACACTGGTACGGTGTGCTGTCGGGGTAACCGAGAAGTTCAAGGTGGAGGTGGGACTCCATCAGGGATCAGCTCTGAGCCCCTTCTTGTTTGCAATGGTGATGGACAGGCTGACAGATGAGGTTAGACAGGAATCCCCATGGACCATGATGTTTGCGGGTGACATTGTGATCTGTAGTGAGAGCAGAAAACAGGTAGAGGAAAATCTAGAGAGGTGGAGGTATGCTCTGGAAAGGAGAGGAATGAAAGTTAGTCGCAGCAAGACAGAATATATGTGTGTGAATGAGAGGAACTCAGATGGAACGGTGAGGCTACAGGGTGTGGAGATCAAGAAGCTGGAGGATTTCAGGTACTTTGGGTCAACAGTCCAGAGCAACGGAGAGTGTGGAAAAGAGGTGAAGAGACAGGTCCAAGCAGGTTGGAATGGGTGGAGAAACGTGTCAGGGGTACTATGTGATAGAAGACTTTCAGCCAGAATAAAAGGAAAGGTGTACAAGACAGTGGTGAGACCAGCGATGATGTTTGGACTAGAAACTGTTCCAATGACCAAAAGACAGCAGGCAGAACTAGAGGTTGCAGAGATGAAGATGTTGAGGTTCTCTTTGGGAGTGACCAGGATGGAGAGGATCAGGAATGAGTCTATCAGAGGGACGGCACATGTTCGATGTTTTGGAGAGAAGGTCAGAGAAGCCAGACTGAGATGGTTCGGTCATGTACAGAGAAGAGACAGAGAATATATTGGTAGACGGATGCTGGAATTGGAGCTGCCAGGCAAGAGGTCTCGAGGAAGACCAAAGAGAAGATTTATGGACGTAGTGAGAGAGGATATGAAGGTAGTTGGTGTGAGAGAGGAAGATACAGAGAATAGGGTTAGATGGAGAAAGTTGACTCGCTGTGGCGACCCCTGACGGGAAAAGCCGAAAGAAGAAGAAGAAGAAGAAGAAGAACAAGCACTCCCAGCAATATGATTTGCACTGTACCTAAGAGCCTGTGAGCCAGGAGTACCAGTCATGGTTAGTGGCTTGACAATGTTGGACAAATCCTTTTTCTGGTTATGACAGTTTCGCCAGCTTGGTAGTTGCCAGACCTTTCTTTACTATGTCCAGCTTTTCTTCAAAACTCCATCTAGAAAATGGCTTTAACAATGTACTAGCAACTAAATACGCTTCTCTCCTCCCGCAGCCATCGCAGTATGATAAAACCAATATTAAACAAACACAGCTATATTTCTGTTCGCAGCTCGCTAGTACGCTTCTCCTTGCCAGTACACTAGTCCACTCGCTGACTATCCAATCAGAGGGTGTGAATACGCTGATGTTGCTGTAGCCTGCTTGAAGGCTTTGGATGTCGCCAGGTCAAAATCTGATTGGTTGAAGCAGCAGCATCATCAACATTTATTTTTTTTGCGTAAAGGGCTAGCAGAACTGATTGTTCAGGGCCCCACCCAGGCAGATTTCTTTGACTTTGACCCTGCCTGGCAACAGATGATGGCTGAAATGTGATTGATTAGATGCTTTAATATGAAAATGCATGTCTGGAAGCAGCACAACCAGGGGAAAAGCTATGAAAGGAAGTTAACTATTTGAACCTTTAGAGGTCCAAGCAGCCAGCCTGCATCGAGCAATGGCGACAGCCATATTTCCTCAAGGTGGAGTACAAAATATGCCTATATGCCTATATGTCCCACCACTCAATACAAGCACAGCCACACACTAAAAACACTCATGCAACAATAGTCGCTGAAGAGTACGTAAACCTCATCATGCGGGGCAATACACGAAAAGCAATGGCTGGATGGATGATACTGAGGCGATGCTAAAATAGAGCTTTTAAAGTCACACGAAAATGACATCATACTGAAGGGTTCCAGAATCATTCCCTCCTCACTCGAGCAAAGGGTCCTTCAGCTTGCACACGATGCACATCAAGGAATCACCAAGGCAAAGGCCCTCCAAAGAGAAAAGGTGTGGTTTCCACACATTGATCGACAAGCTGAGGTGATGGTGAGAAACTGCCTAGCATGTCAAGCTACTAGACCTGAGACACACAATGAGCCTCTGCAGATGTCAGACCCGGCCAGGTTTGACATCAGAGCAGACTTCTGTGGCTCACTGCCGTCAGTTGAACAGCTACTAGTTATTGTGGATCAGTACTCCCGATACCCTGTAGTTGAGATCATGCACTCCACCTCTGCAAACTCTTTTATACCTGTCATGGAAAAGAGCTTCTTGATGCTTGGCATCCCCAGAACAGTGAAGACAGACAACAGCCCCCGCTACAACAGTGAGCTGTTAGGCAAATTTGTAACCTACATGGGGTCCCCCCATCAAAAGATCACACCACTGTGGCCTAAGGCAAATGCTACGGTAAAGAGGTTCATGAGAACGCTCTGAAAGACCCTCTTTGTTGCCTACATGGAGAGCAGCACTCACCATCATGCTGCACCTTACAATCTCCAACCTGGCAACCCCGCGGTGTTGTGCTCTCAGGCCAGGCACTGAAAACTTACCGCAGGCTACAATTCCAAGCTGTGGAGAGTGACCACTGTCAAGGGCTCTATGGCCACAGCTGAGCGGAGTGGACACTGTGCGATAGGAAACCCCTTTATCTTCAACAAGCTCAACCCTGGCCTGCGTGACATATCTGCAGCAGAAGAAGAGGAGGAAGTCACCACAGACACAGTGCCTGGCCAGGTGCCGACAGCCTCTACAATACCTCAATGACTTTGAAACAGCCTGAGGAAAACAGACACCTAAAAAATTATGAAATGGATTGTTAAAAAAAAAAAAATGAAACTGAGAAACGGACTGAATATTTTAGTTTGAAAATAGATGAAAAACAAAACGAGTTATCTTTATCTTTATAAGATTGTTTATTTTATGCTCTGTACTGGGAATTACCTTAAGGAAAACATTCAAAATTACTATCTGAGTGTCATTTTGTTTATTGTTGCATTTGAAAGTATTTCCAAGGTTGATTCTAGGCTCTATATTTGAAAGAATCAATAATGTTGTTTCTATGCTCAATATTTTGAGCATAGAATATTTCATTTCTGCATCTACCTGTTTTATACTGAAACAATCTACCGGTAATTGTTTACCTCATAGTGTTTTATTGTTATTCACAGACTAAATGAATGTTTACTTACCCGTGTATTGCACTGAAGCAATCTATTTGTTTACCCCATAGTTTATCATTGTTCAGAGATCGAATGAACGTTTACTTACGTGTTTATTGCATCAAATAAATGTAATCATTTACCTTCATGTCTGATGTTTGAGTTTTGAAGTAACCAAAAGTGGCAGATAACTTTGAAAAAAACAGTGATGTAATATTCAGATAACGGCAGTAAACTGAATTGACGATAACGTTTGGATGCACTGCTTGCGTCATGACGTTGGTCTACGCATATCCAAGACATGATGTCTTGGGCAGGAGTGCAGTGATGGGTTAATTTTAGAGATTGAATTTCCCCACAGGGATTACTACAGGATAAATTATTATTATGTACTCATGCAATTAAACACTCAAAATAATGCTAATCTGCATTCTTTACCTTTTACATTACATTACATTACAGTCATTTGGCAGACACTTTTATCCAAAGCGACTTACAAAAAGTGCAATTCAGTCACCGAAGATCCAAAGTACCAGTGGTTCAAAGTTGGTAGCACCTTACACACATCTTTATTGAGCCCTAAGATTGACTGGCAACTGGTCCAGGGTGTACCCCGTCTGGGATCGGCTCCAGCATCCCCTGCGACCCTAAGTAGGATAAGCGGCAGGCGATGGATGGATAGATGGATGGACATCTTTATTGACTATACTGCCAAAGTGCATTTGTCTGCAGCAGAGGACAGCATTTCATAAGCTTTTTTGTTCCACCCTAGGGTGTCTAGGAGGGTTCTGTCATCCAGGTCATCATCACTCATTGACATATCTTATGGGACTGGGCTTTGTTTTTCTTATTGCAGATGTTTCATGGCCCATTTAACAGACCAGATCCAGTGTGTTAGTTAAGATTGTCTGAGCCAGCTGTGGCTCAGTTAGTAGAGCGGGCGTCCCTCTGGTCAGAAGGTTGGAGGTTAGATTCCCTATTCGTATGTGGAAGTGTCGTTGGGCAAGACACTGAATCGCAAGTTGCTCCCAATGGCCCAGACAGCACCTTACAATGGCAGCTATGTCACCACTGGTATGTGAGCGTTATGGGGTGAATGCTACTTGGTGTAAAGTGAAATGGCAACGTATGAAACCACTTGATCAATTCAGTTGAATTGTAAATATAGGTTAAAATAACTTGTTACTTACATTTTTTTGTTTAAGTTGCTGTATCATGTGTTTTTCTAGCTTGATTGTGTTTTTGAAATGAGATTGACGTCTTCATTGAAGTATGACAGTGTTAAACATGGCAGAGAGACCATTGTTCAGGGTTACTGTAGTAACATAAATCTCTCCCCACTTTGGGTGTCGATTTTAAACCTGTTCTGCCAGAAAGGTTTTTTGCATTCCCTGTACTTTACATGGGAGGTGAACACTTAATGAGAGGACGACGCTCGATTGAGGCTGCCAGTGAGGAACGTCATTGTTACACCCAGGCAGATGATGATGATGATGGAACAATGGAACGTGCGTCACAAGTGCTTTCCGATATATCCTTTATTTTACATTTTCAACAGTTCTCATTTAAATCCAAGATCAAACACACCTTCCTGGGGAGGCATTCAGTGAGCAGAGACTGTGATTTGCATTAGGCTTGATACTTTGAACAGAAATACACATTCAAAAGGACTACCCTAACAAACAGATGAAATTGGAACCATTTAAACTCTGGCTTGAGTTGACAGCAATATTGAACTGAAAACATCTTACTGATAAAGAGAATATTAATATCATGGATGAAAAAGAAATTGTGGAAAGACCTTCCTAGGAATGCGTTCATTGTGCACAAGGTATGATGAGGGAAAACAAGAATTGTTTATTGACTTACTGCCTAAGGTTTATCATACAGCAAGGTGTTACACAAAACACTAAAATGTTAAGTTGGCCAGAGATGACAAATTTGGATGAGTCCCAAACCCTACATTGTTGATTTCAAATAGTAAGTGGGGGGACCAGTGGAGCTGGCTGGACTGATTCAAACTCATACCAAAATCGTGGAATGAAAGTGTATGAAGAAAAGCGTGCCTGAAGAGTCAGTTAAATGCTGTTCAAGTGGCACTTGTAAATACGTATAGCTATAACCTGTGGCATTATGTGATGGTTAAATCATAGTCATGAATGACCACACCTTTTTAATTTTTCATGGCTGTATGGCAGAAAAAATAAATCTGCACATCCTTTGGACAACAAAACACAAACAAAAAGTCCTTCACGCCACTACAAAGCTAAAATCTGCTGCTGTCTTGTGTTAGTTAAGCTAGGAGGACAACCCCTGATCAATTGTCACGATTCAAAAAACAAAATATTTGGTAAATTTTGATGAAGACCAAAAGTATCAGGAGAATGAACAAGCACTTGACCTTATTTTCAAAAGCTTAGGTGTTACACAAAACAATTAAATGTAAAACTTTGCAAGATTTGACAAAGTTGGATGAGTCCCAAACCCTTCATTATTGATTTCAAATGGCAAGCGAGGCTGACAGGACGAATTCAAACTCTGCCTGGGTTGGTATCACACTGAGGTGTCCAACCCAGGGCTTTGGAGAGTACAGTCCAAAGCAATGGGGAGTGTGGAAAAGAGGTTAAGAGATGGTTTCAAGCAGGTTGGAATGGGTGGAGAAAAGTGTCAGGGGTACTATGCGAAGACTATCGGCCAGAATGAGAGGAATGGTGTACAAGACAGTGGTGAGACCAGCGATGCTGTATGACCTAATGGCAGATCCAATGATGAAAAGACAGGAGGCAGAGCTGGAGGTCGCAGATATGGAGATGCTAATGTTCTCTTTGGGAGTGACCAGGATAGATAGGATCAGGAATGAGTCCATCAGATGAACAACACATGTTAGATGTTTTGGTGAGAAGGTCAGAGAGGCCAGACTGAGATGGGTCAGTCATGTACAAAGGAGGGATAGTGAATATATTGGTAGACGGATGCTGGAATTGGAGCTGCCAGGCAAGGGGTCTCGAGGAAGACCAAAGAGAGGATTTATGGACGTAGTGACAGAAGATATGAAGGTAGTTGGTGTGAGAGAGGATAATACCGAGAATAGGGTTGGATGGAGAAAGTTGTTTCGCTGTGGCAACCTCTAAAGAGAAAAGCCAAAAGGAGAAGATCGGCCACATGAAAATGCCTCAATAATATGACATGATAAGGTGCCAAACCATGATCTCAACTTATAGTATTATACATGGCAGAGACCCTTGTCTCGGGTTACCATTGCAACTTAAAAAATAGTTTTGCATTTCTGATTGAGGAGGAGCGTCATTGCTGCACAGGTAATCGCCCAGGCAAATGACTGATAAGGGACAATGGAATATGTATAATGAGCACACATGTCCTTTCTGATGAATGGTTTATATGACATTTTGAATCCAAGGCAAACATATCTTCCTAGAGTACTGTGATTTGCACAAGGTTTGACGCTTTGAGCAAAAATACACTTTCAATATGAGTACTGAAACAGATACTTGAAATTAGAGACATTAAATTCTGTCACGTGACGGTAATATTGAACTGAAATCATCTTATTGATAAAAAGAATGTGAATATTATGGATATAAAAGAAGGTGTGGAAGAAATTCTAACAGCTTACTGGGGATGAGTATGTGTGCACAAGGCTTGACACTCTAAACAAAGAAACACTTAAAACTCATGTCCCGTATAAAGAAACTGCATACATTGAATTTGTTGTATACTTGATGCAATATAAAATAGAAATAATGACTTATTGATATTAAAAAGAAGAGAATAAAATATTGTGGATGAAAACCAAAATCAGTTGAATGCTGTTCAAGTGGCACTTGTAAATACGTATAGCCATAACCTGTGGCATTATGTGATGGTTAAACCACATTCATGAATGACCACACCTTTTTAATTTTTCATGTTTGTATGGTGGAAGAAATAAATCTGCATATCATTTGGACAACAAAACACACACAAAAAGTCCTCAACAGAACCTAAAATATGCTGCTGTCTCAAAAAACAAATAATTTGATAAATTTGAAAACCAAAAGTATCAGGAAAGTGAACTAGAACTTTACCTAATTGTCTGTAGCGTATCATACAACACGGTGTTACACAAAACAATTCAATGTAAAACTTTGCAAGAGATGACAAATTTGGATGAGTCCCAAACACGACATTATCGATCGCAAATGACCAGTGGGGGGACCAGCGAGGCTGACTGGACTGATTCAAACTCTGCCTGGGTTGGTATCACACTGAGGTGTCCAAACCCAGGGCTTTTGTGAACACTCTCTGCGCATCATCCGCAAGCATGTTGAGTGCAGTGTTCAACATGCTGTAGGTTGCGGTGAAAGAGAGGGCTGCTGCAATCGGGATACCAAATAGTGGAATGAATCTGGACCCTTCCTCTGCTGCCATTAATGCCGTTTCACCTGCAGAAAAGGCCAGCACCTTAATGACCATATCTTTGGTTAGTGTGTTTGCTGAGAGTGTTGACCTTATCACTGCCTTCAGGGATTCCAAGGGCACGCGAGCGCTAACAGCAAGTTTATCCAGCGACTCGGGATCAAGATTAAATGCCAGCTGGTACTCTTTTATGATCTTAACCAGAATGGCAACATCAAAAGTGAAAGAAAGCCCAGGAACCGGTGCCGACGCCACAAAAGCAGACAGAGCGGCATAGTACTTGATCTTCTTCTGAAAAGCTGACTTCTTCTTTCCAATGATGCCACGGCTGACGTTGGGCATGGCGAGCAGCAGCGCATCCGTCTTGTGTTTGGGAAGTTCCCTCTCCAAGGTCTCCTGTAACTTAACAAAGTCGTGCTGGTGGAGAGAGCGACTGGAGATCAGGAAAACCTGTGGATCCTGGAAACCTTGTTTCTTAAGTCCTGCCGAGTAAAGAGGGCCATGTTTGATAGTGCGTATGAATACCGAAAAACTACCTAAATCTTTTTAGTCGGTTACTTGCAAATTTTATGTTCATCTCTTTTCTTAACAGTCAGGCATGTCAATCATGTATTTGGAATATTGAACTTCAGGTAATGATTAAAAAAGAATGCCTTTAAAACGACAAACATGTATGTCTTTTTGCATCTTGTTCACTTTAGTTTCAGAATCTGCTGGTTCTCCATTAATTTAAATGGATGGGTGTTATTAACTAATGTACCTATGTCTCTATGTCTACTACACACATGGGCAAACTATTTTAAGATAGGCAGAATGAAGTAGATTGTGCGGACAACTCAGAATGCATGTCCGTCTATGAGGGCTCTGGTGTATGAGGGAAACTAGTTGTGTAGCTCTCTTGTTTTTCAATGAATTAAGAGTTTAATAATTCATACTTTAGAATGCTGCCATACTGTAAGGGAGAGAGGAATTGTATCTGACGAAAACACCTACCTTCAATACAATTGTCACGGATCTTTTGAAGAGTCACCAACGGGTTGAAATCATTCTGGGTTTCTTCCTCGTCACGTAAGCTGTGGTCGATCTTTGACCGAACAAAGTAGAACTTCTTGCCCATCCTCCTGGTCTCCAGGGCGAGCTTCACGTCGTTCTCTCGAAAGCGAGTGTCCGAGATGATGATGAAGAAATCAAACTTGCTGAATTCCACAAATTCCAGGTAGGCAACAGCTGGGAAATTCATAGTGCCAATCCCAGGCAGGTCCCATATAGTAACATTTTGGTGGACTGGATGTAGGTACGGCATAGGAACTGTGGTGGTTTCCACAACACCTGTTGGAGCGGCTCCTGGGTCCCTGCTGCTGATGCCTCTGAATGCGTTCACGAATGTCGATTTTCCAGAGCCAGCCTCTCCAGTGATGCCAATGTGAAGCGGAATGTTATTCTGCTCATCCAGATATTCCTGGATCCTTGCAGCAGCAGAGGCAGGACCACTGGATTGCAGAGCATTTCTGATCAACTCTGCGGGTTCCTCATCCTCTGGAGTAGCCATGGTCTGCAGGGATTAATAAATAATTCATTGAAAAAGAAATACAGATTACAACTTGAAACCAAGTGGAACAAAACTGAGAGGTATGATATTCTATGGAGAAAGGGACACAGCTGTACTTCACCTAATAAGTAAAAAAACAACACTGAACCAGCACTTCAGAGAGGAAAGTTAATCAATAACGGGCATCTAAAACACTCACCTAATAAATATATTCTCAGTCTGTCATCTAAAATGACCTGACCTGAAATCTTGTATCTGTATAATGTAAAAAAAAAAATCTTCACATGAAGTTTCTTTTGAATTCCGGGTCAGACTTTTAATTGGGAATAAAACTATATCTAACTGGGGGTTGAACCCGTATATATGTCAGTCATCATAAATATGGGCAACTTACCTTGAGAAGTTTTTGTTTTTCCTTTAATATTTAATCGCCGATCTTTAAACGGTTACTGTCTTTCCGCGGCTCGGTGGCTGCGAGGGGGGGCGTCTGTCTTGAAGAAACTCTCCTGACTGTCACTCTCCAATGGTTCTGCCCCTCAGATCATTCATAACCAGTGTCAACGTTGGCTGCTTGCTTTGTTCTTTGAATTCCGGATTGAGACTTTTAAATTAATAAAACGATATTTAAGTGGGAGTGGAACCTGTATATACCTCAGTTGTCTTAAATATGATAAATATGGACAACCTACCTTGATTCTTCATGATTTTTTTTTGCTTTTATTTTTAAACACTGACCTTTAATCTGATACTGTCCCTTGCCTGCCAGGGGTGGCGTCCACTTCGAAGTCACTCTCCTGACTCTCACTCCGACAGCTCTGCCCGTTAGATATTTGATTTCCAGTATCAATGCTGGCTGCAGATGGATGCCTGTACCAATTGGCAAGCACCTTTTAGTTTTAACATTTTATTTTATTTATTTATTTATTTTTATTATGTGATATCCTCATCATACGTATGATACTCAGGGTCATAATAATAAGAATACTAATTTAGGACACGGTAACATGCAGAGGGGAGACTTGTAGGAGAGTCATCCCAGCATCTGTTAGAACCGGAAGGTTTCAGAGAGGAGGATGATGAGGAAGCTCCACAGCATCATGGACAACATCCATCACCCCCTGCATGCCACGTTGATGTCCTGTCGGAACTCTTTCAGTCGGCTAAAGGAGGTCTTTCCTACCTGAGGCTATCAGACTTTTTAATTCCTCTTCCCTCAGCCGCAGGGAATCTTCAATCTTTGTAGTTACTGCTAACAGCTAAGACAATTTATATTTCATTATATTTCTTATTCTTCCTCCTTTCCACTATTATCTATTACTGTTATGTTTTTACTTGAAATTCTGGCACAACAATTTCCTTCGGGATTAATAAAGTTGTTCTCATCTCTCTCTCATCTCTCTCTCTCAACCACATCAATATGACGAGTTCGAAAAAAAATCCTGATTTCATCTGTTCAGGCATATAACGTTCAAAACGTTGGACGAGCCTCAAGATTGGAAATTATTTTATAGCCTTTCAGCTATCCAAGAGATTAAACTGGATATTATCAGCGGAAGTCTCCATTCTCCATTCGCTGAAAAAGAGAAGACACTGACACATGTTTCGTCCCATAACAAAATGTGTATCCTCCTTTTTCCTGTCCCCCCAACCACCTCATCTGGAATGCAATTTGTGACAATGTCCCCAGCAGAGGACGGCATAAACAAGCTTTTCTCAAAGCGCGGGGTATGCTGGACTTCTTTGGGGTTAGAATTACAATTGTAAGAGCTGAAAAGATTATCTTGTACCTTTTTCAATAGTATGCTGGCCATTTACCACTAGTAATTTGTCATTGTATCCCTTCAGCATTCCACTCAATTACACATACACGCATTAATACACATATATTTATCCCAGAAAGATCATTCCTTTTATAGCTGCAAGAAACAATGGATAGACATTTGTGATGCATCCCCATGTGTTCTAAACAATTTAGAATCATTCTAAATGAACAAAAGTGGAGCATGGTGCACAACACAATTTCAATTTTGACCCTCAGTTAAACCTTTAGTTGTTTTAAAACTTTAAATATTGACGCTTTCATCAAATATAATACAGGTTGTTCATTAAAGGGGATAACAAGAAAAAAGATTTAAACACTTTAGGTCATTATTTTCAAATGCCTCAAACTCAAAACAATTGGCAGTCTTACCTTTGCATGTATACCAAGTCCATTTACCTATCCTTCTCCATAAAAAGCTGATACTCTGTGGTAAAAGTCATCCTTATTTTGTTTTATTTATCTTTTTACTCTAGAAGTACAAGCACCTGTAAGCTTACTTATTCCCACTGCTGGTGCAGCACAGTTCTGTTTGCAACACCTTGGGCCTTCTCTCTGCAGTTTATTCTCTGTACATCAAGAATAATTCTATAACACACTTTCAAAGACTTTATTACCATGTAGAGCATCATGGTGTATCATAAATCTTTCCACAAACATTATATCAGCATGGTTTTGAGAAACAGAAATGAGCACGTGCCAAGCAGCCCAGTTTTTTTGGGACCGTGCATGCAGAGGGGATGTGAGGCTCGCTGACTATCTTGATATAATCTAGTCAGAACTTGTACCTCTGCCTCTCCTAAACATTTCCATACTTCCACAGGTATATCATCAGGACCAATTGCCTTTCCACTCTTCCATGCCTTCAATGCCTGTCCAACTGAGCATACAAGTCATCGTACACCCTTTGTTTTGCCTTGGCTATTGCTATCATTACCTTACACTGTCATCGTACACCCTTTGTTTTGCCTTGGCCATTGCTATCATTACCTTATACTGTATCTGACTGTTCTCTTCATTCCTCTCAGTGTCCCGCTTCTTCTTTGCTAACTGCTTTCTCTGTATATACTCTTGCACGTCCTCATTCCACTGATCTCTTTCAGCTTACCTTGTCTGTACAAGATGTAGTCTACCTGTGTGCTCCTACCTCCGCTCTTATAAGTTACCCTATGTTCCTGTCTTTTCTGGAAAACAGTGTTCACATCCCTTTTTGCAAACACTACCACCATCTGCCCCTCTGCATTCTGATCCTGTATACCAAATCTGCCCATCCCCTCTATTGTCTGCACCAGCATGCCCATCGAAGTCTGCACCAAATACCACACTCTCTTATCTCTAGAGATATTCTGCATCACTTCAGCTAACTCATTCCAGAAATTCTTCTTCCGCTCTAACTTACATCCCACCTGCAGGACATAACCACTAACAACACTGAGCGTCACCCCTTCAAATTCCAGTTTCAGGCCCATGAGTCTATCAGACATTCCTTTCACCTCCAGAACATTACTAACAAACCAACAAACTTGAAGATATATCCTTTTCCATTTCTCTTCCTGTCAGTACCATGATAGTACAACTTGAAGCCTGCTCCTAAGCTTCTAGCCTTACTACCTCTCCACTTGGTCTCCCGGACACACAGTATATCCACCTTCCTTCTCTGCATCAAGTCAACCAACTCTCTACCTTTTCCTGTCATTGTCCCAATATACAAAGTCCCTACTCTCAGTTCCAGACTCTTGCCTTTCCTATTCACTCTCTGCTTCCGAACACACTATCCTCCCCTCCTTCAACCCACAGTAGCCATTAAAACCCTCTCAAAATGTTCAAATACTTTTGCGATATGAACTACAATTCCAATGTACAGTGTTTTTTGTGAAAAGCTGTATGTGTGTTTCTCGTGCTGAGCGATCAGGTGTGAAGAGCCACAAAGTGAGGCACCCAGCTGTCCTTCCTCATGGTAGGGGGTGCCCGTGATTCCAGGGATTCTTTTTGCGACCACTCAGCTGCAGAATATAGTAAGAGGAAGCTAAAATTGGCAAGTCAAGTGCAGCCATCCATTTATTTTTTCCTCTCCTTACTTTCAAAATGGAGGATTACAAATCCAAACTTGCAACTTCTATAATCAAGTTATCGATGCTTTTGTTCAGGAGTGGCGCATGGACTTCATTTATAAATAAACATAAGGCTGTAATACATTTTTTAACATTAAAGGTGCTTTTTTTGTGTGCTACAGTTTGTGTGTGTGGAGAAATCTGATACGAGATTTTAAACACAACCTGTTAAGTGCTGCCAGTCAAATGGTGAATAAGCTATTCTGTAGGGTTCATATATTTGTAAATCTGAATGCGATGAAGTTAGTGCCTCACCAGCCATGAACCTCCCTGCACATCACTGGCTAAAGTTGCGGACTGGCAGACCCCAGTCTGTCAGGATAGATCATATAACTTGAGCGAGCATCATTATGAACATGGGCACTCCTCAGGGATATGTCCTTAGCCGCATCCTCAACATCCTGTGCACTCATGACTGTGTCGCCTGCCACAAGGACAATGCTGAAGTTCGCAGCTGGCACTGCAGTGATAGGATGCATCATTGGGGAGGAAGAAATGGCCTTCAGGATAGAGGTGGCCAGTCTGGTGTCATGTTTCGAGAACAACCATCTCACCCTCAATTTGGACAGGATGAAGGAGATGATGGTGGACATGAGGAATGGGAAGAGTCATCATCAGCCACTGTTCATCCGAGATCTTGAATTGCAGAGGGTGAGCAGTTTTAAGTACGAGGTTTCCACATCAGTGAGGACCTCAACTGGTCACTCAACACAACACGGATGGTTTGGAAGTCTCAATAGTGGCTGTACTTTCTGAGGAGGCTGAAGAAGTTCGGCATGTTGCCTAAGATCCTCACCAATTCAGGGAGTGGTACTGCAGGGGACTGCAGAGAAGATCACCGGAACCCCACTGCCTTCTCTGCAGAGTATCTTCTACCACAAAGTCCACAGGAGAGCTGCCTCTGTTGCCAAGCACCACACCAGGTATGTTACAACTGAAGAACTCTTTTTACCCAACTGCCTGCAGACTCCTGGACAACTAACAGGACTCAATAACCATTTCCTACCTCAGGAAAATTTAATGCACCCTATTCTTCACTTCACTGCACTTTACATTCAGTACAGCCAGTGCTGCACTCAACTGGCCATTGAATATAATCCTTTATTTAACTGTGTGCATACAACCTTCACCATGTGAGTTTGCACACCCAAAGCTGCACTCCACTTTCAAGATGTCAATTTTCACTCTCTCATGTTGCACATTGTGTAAACACAACTGTTGATAAGAATAAGAATAAGAATAAGAACAACTTTATTAATCCCGAAGGAAATTGCAGTGCCAGAGTTACAGAATATAAAACAGTAATAAATAATAAAAGAAAGGCAGAATTAGAAATAAAAATAAACTATAAACTATAAAGTGTTTCAGTGAAACTATAAAGTGTCTTAGTTAGCAGTGATAAACCTATAAGTGTCTTAACATTATAATGTAGCAGTTATGAGATGAGATGAAATATTGCACAGTGTAGCTGTTATGAGATGAAATAATGCACAGTTCCGAATATTGCACAGAAATGAGATATTGCACATTTTGTTTGTTTTTAAGTTAAAGATAGGTTGTTATGGTTGCCGGCGGCTGAATGGAGAGGAATTAAAAAGTCTGATCGCCTCGGGGAGGAAAGACCTCCTGTGGCGTTCAGTGGAGCTCCTCGGTGGTATCAGTCTACGGCTGAAAGAGCTCTTACAGGACGTCAGTGTGGCATGCAGGGGGTGATGGATGTTGTCCATGATGCTGAGGAGCTTCTTCAGCATCCTCCTCTCTGACACCTGCACCACAGACTCCAGCTCCACGCCCAGGACAGACCCAGCTCTCCTGATGAGCTTGTTGAGTCTGTTCGCATCAGCTGTCTTGAGCCTGCTGCCCCAGCACACAACAGCGTAGAAGATGACGCTGGACACCACCGAGTGGTAGAACATCTGCAGCATGGTCCTGCAGACGTTGAAAGATCTGAGCCTCCTGAGGAAGAACAGGCGGCTCTGACCCTTCTTGAAGCTGGCGTTGGTGTTGATAGTCCAGTCCAGTTTATTGTCCAAGTGGACACCCAGGTACTTATAACTGTCCACAATGTCCACCTCTGTACCCCTGATGGTGACTGGGGTCGGATGGGTCCTCTGTTTCCTGAAATCCACCACCAGCTCCTTTGTCTTTGTGACATTGAGCTGGAGGTGGTTCAGTCCACACCACTCCACAAACCTGTCCACCACGCTCCTGTACTCCTCCTCCTGGCCTCCGTTGATGCAGCCCACGATGGCAGAGTCATCTGAGAATTTCTGCAGGTGGCAGGACTGCGAGGAGAACCTGAAGTCTGAGGTGTAGAGCGTGAACAGGAAGGGAGACAGGACTGTCCCCTGTGGAGCCCCCGTGCTGCTCACAATGGTGTCCGACGTGATGTTCCCCAGCCTCACGTACTGCGGCCGGCCTGTGAGGTAGTTGTTGATCCAGGCCGCGAGTGGAGCATCTACCTGCATGTCCAGAAGCTTCCTGTTCAGCAGGGCAGGTCGAATGGTGTTAAAAGCACTGGAGAAGTCAAAGAACATGACTCTCACAGTGCTTCCTGCCTCCTCCAGGTGTGTGTAGATTCTGTGCAGCAGATAGATGATGGCGTCTTCCACTCCTATCCGGGGCTGGTATGCGAACTGCAGTTCGCATACCAGCCCAACCAGCCCCATCAATTTGTACTCTTTCTTTCAACTTGCAAATCTCGTCTATACTGTTTATATTCCCTTATATTCCTTCCACAGTTTACACCTGGCTGAGATTGGCATAATGAATTTTCAGAGCTCTGGCCTACCCGGAATACAACAAAATCGATAAGTTCAACTTCTTCATTGTCATCACTTGCTTTCGAGAGAACAATGGGAAGCTCACCCTGGAGATCAGGAGGATAGGTAAGAAGTTCTAATTTGTCAAAGACCAACCACAGCTTTTGCAATGAGGAAAGAAGCTCACATAATCTTGATCTTGAGTTGCACGATAAAATTGGCATTAGCGCCTCCTTGCCCTTGGAATTCCTGGAGGCAGTGATGAGGTCACCACTCTCAGCAAACACAGTAACCAAAGATATGGTCATTAAGGCGCTAGCTTTTTCTGCAGGTGAAATTGCATAAATGGCAGCAGAGGGAGGGTCCACATTAATTCCGCTATTTGATGTCCTGATTGCAGCATCCCCCTCTTTCACCGATACCTACAGCATGGTGAACACTGCACTCAGCATGCTTTCTGATACCCTTTCCCATCAAATGTATCAAATTGTTTGTTTTTGAATTGTAACAGTATCAGGATTGTGTTGGTAGCATAAAAAAAACTGTGACACAAGACAGATTTTACCTTTGTTGTTACGTCCATGACTTCTGCACATGTTGTCCCGAGCAACGTCCAGTTGCTTTTGTAGTTCCTTTCGCTCCCACTGTTTTTTATTCCAAGGGTTGGGCAGATTTTTTTTCTCCCTCATACAGCCATGAAAAGCTGGAAAGGCATTATCTTCATGACTGTGGCTTAGCCGTCCCAAAGAGCTACAGTTTGTGTCTGACTTTACAAGTCCATTTAAATGTTACATTTCTGCTCACCAGAAGGTATGTTTGCCTTGGATTCATATGAACAGCACTAGAGATGTCAATTGAAACATTCATGGGAAAGTTCTTGTGTGGTCATGATAAACCAATGTTCCATTGTCCCCTCACAAGTCATCTGCCCTGTAATATTAAGATAATGCCAATAAACTGAATTGATGGTCATGGAAACAGAGCTCGTCATTGACACCAGTCTGGTAGTACTGGGGCAATACTGCTACAAAAGGACAAGGCAAAGAGACACATAATCGCACATGCAAGCTGAGTGCTCAGTGATGGAGAGAGGCATTACTCCCAAACAGCAGTGGGAGGCCGTGCATTTTACACCTAGGCAATCAATAGTGCACCGAATCAATCCACCCCCCTAATAATTAAATGACACAGTCTATCAGTCTTTTAAGGATTTTCCTATTCCCTTTTCATTGTGGAGCACTGTTTCCCTGTGCACTTGTTCGCTCAGCCGTAGATCCACTCCCGTTTCCCAGAAAGGTTTGGAAAGCACAGTTTCTTGTATGTGTCCGGCAGTGCTTTGGTGTCTTGTTGCAGCCTTGCTTAGGCAAGCCAGATCTGCGAACCCAGTGTGGCTCCAATAACCATGTCAATAAGAGGCAAATAACAAGCACTCCCAGAAGCTGAAAAGGGAGGAGTGTTGCATGGTTTTCAGGGAGGAGTTGAGAAAGGGTCTGGGTGGTCAGGGTGAGCTTCCAAATGATTGGACAACAACAGCTTGTGTTATCAGGGAGACAGGTAGAAGAGTACTTGGTGTGTCATCTGGAAGGAAAGTAGATAAGGAGACTTGGTGGTGGAATGAGGAAGTGCAGGAGTGTATACAGAGAAAGAGGTTAGCGAAGAAGAAGTGGGATACTGAGAGGACTGAAGAGAACAGACAGGAGTTCAGGGAGTTGCGGCGAAAGGTAAAGATAGAGGTAGCAAAGGCAAAACAAAGGGCTTATGATGACTTGTATGCTCGGTTGGATAGTAAGGAGGGTGAGAATGATCTATACAGGTTGGCGAAACAGAGAGATAAAGATGGAAAGGATGTACAACAGGTCCGGGTGATTAAGGACAGAGAGGGGAATGTATTGACAGATGCTACAAGAGTGATGGGAAGATGGAAAGAGCACTTTGAAGAGCTGATCAATGTGGAAAATGAAAGAGAGGCAAGGGTAAAAGAGGTGATCATTGTTGACCACAAAGTAGCAAAAATTAGTAAAAGTGAAGTGAGGAAGGCATTGAAGAGGATGAAGAGTGGAAAAGCAGTTGGTCCTGATGATATACCTGTGGAGGTGTGGAAGTGTCTCGGAGAGGCAGCGGTAGATTTCCTGACTAGATTATTCAACAGGATCTTAGAGAGTGAGAAGATGCCTGAAGAATGGAGACAAAGTGTGATGGTGCCTATTTTTAAGAATAAAGGGGATGTGCAGAATTGTGGCAACTATAGAGGGATTAAGTTGATGAGACATACAATGAAGTTATGGGAAAGAGTAGTGGAAACTAGACTGAGAGCAGAAGTCAGCATTTGTGAACAGCAGTATGGCTTCATGCCTAGAAAGAGTACTACAGATGCAGTATTTGCGTTGAGAATGCTAATAGAAAAGTACAGAGCAGGTCAGAGGGAGTTGCATTGCGTTTTTGTAGACCTAGAAAAAGCATATGACAGGGTGCCAAGAGAGGAGCTCTGGTATTGTATGAGGAAGTCTGGAGTGGCAAGTATGTTAGACTGGCGCAGGACATGTATGCTAGCTGTGAGACACTGGTACGGTGTGCTGTCGGGGTAACCGAGAAGTTCAAGGTGGAGGTGGGACTCCATCAGGGATCAGCTCTGAGCCCCTTCTTGTTTGCAATGGTGATGGACAGGCTGACAGATGAGGTTAGACAGGAATCCCCATGGACCATGATGTTTGCGGGTGACATTGTGATCTGTAGTGAGAGCAGAAAACAGGTAGAGGAAAATCTAGAGAGGTGGAGGTATGCTCTGGAAAGGAGAGGAATGAAAGTTAGTCGCAGCAAGACAGAATATATGTGTGTGAATGAGAGGAACTCAGATGGAACGGTCAGGCTACAGGGTGTGGAGATCAAGAAGCTGGAGGATTTCAGGTACTTAGGGTCAACAGTCCAGAGCAACGGAGAGTGCGGAAAAGAGGTGAAGAGACGGGTCCAAGCAGGTTGGAATGGGTGGAGAAACGTGTCAGGGGTACTATGTGATAGAAGACTTTCAGCCAGAATAAAAGGAAAGGTGTACAAGACAGTGGTGAGACCAGCGATGATGTTTGGACTAGAAACTGTTCCAATGACCAAAAGACAGCAGGCAGAACTAGAGGTTGCAGAGATGAAGATGTTGAGGTTCTCTTTGGGAGTGACCAGGATGGAGAGGATCAGGAATGAGTCTATCAGAGGGACGGCACATGTTCGATGTTTTGGAGAGAAGGTCAGAGAAGCCAGACTGAGATGGTTCGGTCATGTACAGAGAAGAGATAGAGAATATATTGGTAGACGGATGCTGGAATTGGAGCTGCCAGGCAAGAGGTCTCGAGGAAGACCAAAGAGAAGATTTATGGACGTAGTGAGAGAGAATATGAAGGTAGTTGGTGTGAGAGAGGAAGATACAGAGAATAGGGTTAGATGGAGAAAGTTGACTCGCTGTGGCGACCCCTGACGGGAAAAGCCGAAAGAAGAAGAAGAAGAAGAAGAAGAAGAAGAACAAGCACTCCCAGCAATATGATTTGCACTGTACCTAAGAGCCTGTGAGCCAGGAGTACCAGTCATGGTTAGTGGCTTGACAATGTTGGACAAATCCTTTTTCTGGTTATGACAGTTTCGCCAGCTTGGTAGTTGCCAGACCTTTCTTTACTATGTCCAGCTTTTCTTCAAAACTCCATCTAGAAAATGGCTTTAACAATGTACTAGCAACTAAATACGCTTCTCTCCTCCCGCAGCCATCGCAGTATGATAAAACCAATATTAAACAAACACAGCTATATTTCTGTTCGCAGCTCGCTAGTACGCTTCTCCTTGCCAGTACACTAGTCCACTCGCTGACTATCCAATCAGAGGGTGTGAATACGCTGATGTTGCTGTAGCCTGCTTGAAGGCTTTGGATGTCGCCAGCTCAAAATCTGATTGGTTGAAGCAACACTTATTTTTTTGCGTAAAGGGCTAGCAGAACTGATTGTTCAGGGCCCCACCCAGGCAGATTTCTTTGACTTTGACCCTGCCTGGCAACAGATGATGGCTGAAATGTGATTGATTAGATGCTTTAATATGAAAATGCATGTCTGGAAGCAGCACAACCAGGGGAAAAGCTATGAAAGGAAGTTAACTATTTGAACCTTTAGAGGTCCAAGCAGCCAGCCTGCATCGAGCAATGGCGACAGCCATATTTCCTCAAGGTGGAGTACAAAATATGCCTATATGCCTATATGTCCCACCACTCAATACAAGCACAGCCACACACTAAAAACACTCATGCAACAATAGTCGCTGAAGAGTACGTAAACCTCATCATGCGGGGCAATACACGAAAAGCAATGGCTGGATGGATGATACTGAGGCGATGCTAAAATAGAGCTTTTAAAGTCACACGAAAATGACATCATACTGAAGGGTTCCAGAATCATTCCCTCCTCACTCGAGCAAAGGGTCCTTCAGCTTGCACACGATGCACATCAAGGAATCACCAAGGCAAAGGCCCTCCAAAGAGAAAAGGTGTGGTTTCCACACATTGATCGACAAGCTGAGGTGATGGTGAGAAACTGCCTAGCATGTCAAGCTACTAGACCTGAGACACACAATGAGCCTCTGCAGATGTCAGACCCGGCCAGGTTTGACATCAGAGCAGACTTCTGTGGCTCACTGCCGTCAGTTGAACAGCTACTAGTTATTGTGGATCAGTACTCCCGATACCCTGTAGTTGAGATCATGCACTCCACCTCTGCAAACTCTTTTATACCTGTCATGGAAAAGAGCTTCTTGATGCTTGGCATCCCCAGAACAGTGAAGACAGACAACAGCCCCCGCTACAACAGTGAGCTGTTAGGCAAATTTGTAACCTACATGGGGTCCCCCCATCAAAAGATCACACCACTGTGGCCTAAGGCAAATGCTACGGTAAAGAGGTTCATGAGAACGCTCTGAAAGACCCTCTTTGTTGCCTACATGGAGAGCAGCACTCACCATCATGCTGCACCTTACAATCTCCAACCTGGCAACCCCGCGGTGTTGTGCTCTCAGGCCAGGCACTGAAAACTTACCGCAGGCTACAATTCCAAGCTGTGGAGAGTGACCACTGTCAAGGGCTCTATGGCCACAGCTGAGCGGAGTGGACACTGTGCGATAGGAAACCCCTTTATCTTCAACAAGCTCAACCCTGGCCTGCGTGACATATCTGCAGCAGAAGAAGAGGAGGAAGTCACCACAGACACAGTGCCTGGCCAGGTGCCGACAGCCTCTACAATACCTCAATGACTTTGAAACAGCCTGAGGAAAACAGACACCTAAAAAATTATGAAATGGATTGTTAAAAAAAAAAAAATGAAACTGAGAAACGGACTGAATATTTTAGTTTGAAAATAGATGAAAAACAAAACGAGTTATCTTTATCTTTATAAGATTGTTTATTTTATGCTCTGTACTGGGAATTACCTTAAGGAAAACATTCAAAATTACTATCTGAGTGTCATTTTGTTTATTGTTGCATTTGAAAGTATTTCCAAGGTTGATTCTAGGCTCTATATTTGAAAGAATCAATAATGTTGTTTCTATGCTCAATATTTTGAGCATAGAATATTTCATTTCTGCATCTACCTGTTTTATACTGAAACAATCTACCGGTAATTGTTTACCTCATAGTGTTTTATTGTTATTCACAGACTAAATGAATGTTTACTTACCCGTGTATTGCACTGAAGCAATCTATTTGTTTACCCCATAGTTTATCATTGTTCAGAGATCGAATGAACGTTTACTTACGTGTTTATTGCATCAAATAAATGTAATCATTTACCTTCATGTCTGATGTTTGAGTATTGAAGTAACCAAAAGTGGCAGACAACTTTGAAAAAAACAGTGATGTAATATTCAGATAACGGCAGTAAACTGAATTGACGTTAACGTTTGGATGCACTGCTTGCGTCATGATGTTGGTCTACGCATATCCAAGACATGATGTCTTGGGCAGGAGTGCAGTGATGGGTTAATTTTAGAGATTGAATTTCCCCACAGGGATTACTAAAGGATAAATTATTATGATGTACTCATGCAATTAAACTCTCAAAATAATGCTAATCTGCATTCTTTACCTTTTACATTACATTACATTACAGTCATTTGGCAGACACTTTTATCCAAAGCGACTTACAAAAAGTGCAATTCAGTCACCGAAGATCCAAAGTACCAGTGGTTCAAAGTTGGTAGCACCTTACACACATCTTTATTGAACCCTAAGATTGACTGGCAACTGGTCCAGGGTGTACCCCGTCTGGGATCGGCTCCAGCATCCCCTGCGACCCTAAGTAGGATAAGCGGCAGGCGATGGATGGATAGATGGATGGACATCTTTATTGACTATACTGCCAAAGTGCATTTGTCTGCAGCAGAGGACAGCATTTCATAAGCTTTTTTGTATTCTGTAATTTAGGTTGATCAGACTTGCAGAGTGGTTACATTCCACCCTAGGGTGTCTGGGAGGGTTCTGTCATCCAGGTCATCATCACTCATTGACATATCTTATGGGACTGGGCTTTGTTTTTCTTATTGCAGATGTTTCATGGCCCATTTAACAGACCAGATCCAGTGTGTTAGTTAAGATTGTCTGAGCCAGCTGTGGCTCAGTTAGTAGAGCGGGCGTCCCTCTGATCAGAAGGTTGGAGGTTAGATTCCCTATTCGTATGTGGAAGTGTCGTTGGGCAAGACACTGAATCGCAAGTTGCTCCCAATGGCCCAGACAGCACCTTACAATGGCAGCTATGTCACCACTGGTATGTGAGCGTTATGGGGTGAATGCTACTTGGTGTAAAGTGAAATGGCAACGTATGAAACCACTTGATCAATTCAGTTGAATTGAAAATATAGGTTAAAATAACTTGTTACTTACATTTTTTTGTTTAAGTTGCTGTATCATGTGTTTTTCTAGCTTGATCGTGTTTTTGAAATGAGATTGACGTCTTCATTGAAGTATGACAGTGGTAAACATGGCTGAGAGACCATTGTTCAGGGTTACTGTAGTAACATAAATCTCTCCCCACTTTGGGTGCCGATTTTAAACCTGTTCTGCCAGAAAGGTTTTTTGCATTCCCTGTACTTTACATGGGAGGTGAACACTTAATGAGAGGACGACGCTCGATTGAGGCTGCCAGTGAGGAACGTCATTGTTACACAGGTAACCGCCCAGGCAGATGATGATGATAAGGAACAATGGAACGTGCGTCACAAGTGCTTTCCGATATATCCTTTATTTTACATTTTCAACAGTTCTCATTTAAAGCCAAGATAAAACACACCTTCCTGGGGAGGCATTCAGTGAGCAGAGACTGTGATTTGCATTAGGCTTGATACTTTGAACAGAAATACATATTCAAAAGGACTACCCTAACAAATACATGAAATTGGAACCATTTAAACTCTGGCTTGAGTTGACAGCAATATTGAACTGAACACATCTTACTGATAAAGAGAATATTAATATCATGGATGAAAAAGAAAATGTGGAAAGACCTTCTTAGGAATGCGTTCATTGTGCACAAGGTATGATGAGAGAAAACAAGAATTGTTTATTGACTTATTGCCTAAGGTTTATCATACAGCAAGGTGTTACACAAAACACTAAAATGTTAAGTTGGCCAGAGATGACAAATTTGGATGAGTCCCAAACCCTACATTGTTGATTTCAAATAGTAAGTGGGGGGACCAGTGGAGCTGGCTGGACTGATTCAAACTCATACCAAAATCGTGGAATGAAAGTGTATGAAGAAAAGCGTGCCTGAAGAGTCAGTTAAATGCTGTTCAAGTGGCACTTGTAAATACGTATAGCCATAACCTGTGGCATTATGTGATGGTTAAACCACATTCATGAATGACCACACCTTTTTCATTTTTCATGTTTGTATGGTGGAAGAAATAAATCTGCATATCATTTGGACAACAAAACACACACAAAAAGTCCTCAACAGAACCTAAAATATGCTGCTGTCTCAAAAAACAAATAATTTGATAAATTTGAAAACCAAAAGTATCAGGAGAGTGAACAAGAACTTTACCTTATTGTCTATAGCTTATCATACAACAAGGTGTTACACACAACCATTCAATGTAAAATTCTGCAAGAGAGGACAAATTTGGATGAGTCCCAAACCCTACATTATTGATCGCAAATGACCAGTGGGGGGACCAGCGAGGCTGACTGGACTGATTCAAACTCTGCCTGGGTTGGTATCACACTGAGGTGTCCAAACCCAGGGCTTTTGTGAACACTCTCTGCGCATCATCCGCAAGCATGTTGAGTGCAGTGTTCAACATGCTGTAGGTTGCGGTGAAAGAGAGGGATGCTGCAATCGGGATACCAAATAGTGGAATGAATCTGGACCCTTCCTCTGCTGCCATTAATGCCACTTCACCTGCAGAAAAGGCCAGCACCTTAATGACCATATCTTTGGTTATTGTGTTTGCTGAGAGTGGTGAACTTATCACCGCCTTCAGGGATTCCAAGGGCACGCGGGCACTAACAGCAAGTTTATGCAGCGACTCGGGCTCAAGATTAAATGCCAGCTGGTACTGTTTTATGATCTTAACCAGAATGGCAACATCAAAAGTGAAAGAAAGCCCAGGAACCGGTGCCGACGCCACCAAAGCAGACAGAGCGGCATAGTACTTGATCTTCTTCTGAAAAGCTGACTTCTTCTTGCTGATGATGTTACGGCTGACGATGGGCATGGCGAGCAGCAGAGCATCCTTCTTGTGTTTGGGAAGTTCCCTCTCCAAGGTCTCCTGTAGCTTACCAAAGTCGTGCTGGTGGAGAGAGCGGCTCGAGATCAGGAAAACCTGTGGATCCTGGAAACCTTGTTTCTTGAGTCCTGCAAAGCAGAGAGCCACGTTAAATGAGTACATACTAACTACCTAAAGCTTTTCAGATAGTTACTTGCCAATTTTCTGTTCATCTCTTTTTTTAACAGTTAGGAATGTCAATCATATATTTGCATTATTGAACTTAAGGTGATGATCAATATAAAGAATGCTTTTAAAACCACAAACATGTATGTGTTTTCACATTTTTCTCACGTTACTTTCAGGATCTGCTGGTTCTTGAAAGTTTTTAAATGGATGGCTGCTTACTAATGTCTCTATATTGCACACATGGGCAAACAATTTAAAGTTAGGTATGATAAAGTAGATTGTGCAGAATACTCAGAATGCAGACTATGAAGTCTAGCTGACCTCAAGGCTTTCCTCACAAAACTTCATCAGCATGCTGATTTCCCAAAAAAAGTCAAACCTTGGACTGGATCTTACCACCGACAAAGGAGCATACAAGGACTCCCGTTCCCCCACCTTGAACTCTCTGACCCCACCACTGTTTTGATAACGCCAGCATACAGACCCAGGGTGAAAGTCACCAGACTGGTTGGGAAGCAGATACAGGTTTGGCCACCCTGCTATTCAGGACTGCTTCGACAACAGCGAATAGGAAATGTTCAGGCAGGCGGCCTCCTACAATGACCACATGCACACTGATGAGTATACAGACACTGTTGCTTCTAACATCGGCGAATGCATTGACATTGTAACCCACACCAAAACCGTCATCACCCGAGCAAACCAGAACCCATGGCTGACAGGTGACGTCCACTGGCTGCTGAGGGACAGAAACAGAGCCTTCATTGCCAGGAACGAAAGTGGCCTGATATCAGCAAGAGCCAACCTGACGCACGGCATCAGGAAAGCCAAACGCAAATACACCAGCTCAGCATTCAACACCATAGTCCCGCAACAGCTGAGCACCAAACTACAACAGCTGGGGCTCAACATCTCCCTTGTCACCTGGCTGCTGGACTTCTTCTGTGAGAGGCCACACGCAGTACGAGTCGGTAACAACATCTCGTGCAGTATCACACTCAGCACAGGGGTGCCCCAGGGTTGTGTGCTCACTCTCCTGCTCTTCACCCTGCTTACTGACTACTGCAAACCAACATACAGCACCAATGGTAAAGTCTGTTGACACCACAACTCTGATGGGTCTCATCACCAAGGATGATAAGAACTACGACAGGAAAGCGGTCCACCTTCTACCCATGTGGTGCAGAGACAACAACCTCCTGCTGAACATCAGCAAGACCAAGGAGATTGTTGTCGACTTCCTGAGACCCCACACCAAGAACCCTCCTCTGACCATCAATGATGCTGTCGTGGAAAGAGTGAGCAGTTCCAAGTTCCTGGTGGTGCATATCAGTGAGCACCTCTCCTGGACAGAAAACACTGCGAAGAAGGCACAGCAGCGCCTCAAATTCTTTTGCAAACTCAAGCAAGCCCCCACACCCATCATGCACATGTTCTATCGGGGCACCATTAAGAGCATCCTGACCAGCTGTATCACTGTGTGGGGCAGGAGCTGTAAGGACTACAACAGGAAAGCTCTGCGGCGCATTGTGAACACAGATGAAAGGATCATCAGTGCCCCACTCCCCTCCCTGAAAGACATGGACACCACCCGCCTCACCCATACAGAGTCCTCGATTGTGAGTGACGCCAGCCACCTCGCACACAGCCTGTTCAGCCTCCCTCCTTCAGGGAGAAAGTACTAGATCCTCCAGGCCCACTCCACCAGACTTACCAACAGCTTCAAACACCAAGCTGTCAGGATGCTGAAATCTCTTCCCACTATCCCACTCCCTACATTACGCTCCACCCCAAGATGCCGTACTCTCTCTCTCTCTCTCTTCGCCCCCCACCCCAACTGCCCTCCCTCCTGAAGTGCCCCCCATGCCCCGGATGCCGATCTCTCCCCCCACTCTGTATTGGACTCTGATAACATTTCAAAACATTACCACTTTTTTCTTTTTTTGCACCATTGCTTCTTTGCACTGAGAAAACCATCACGCTGTTATTGCGTAATACACCATCATGGTACTACCTACTGACCTTTGCACTGAATTGTAACCAAAAAAAACCTCTGCTGCTACTCTTTCATACCATCAAACATCAATCTGCATCTTCATGCACTTTATACATCTTACCTCATATTCTAATGTTTACTGTTTAATGTTACAGTGCACTTTATTGCTAATTTGCACTATGTTATTATTATTATATTGATAATGTCATGTATCTTTTATGAGGAATGTCATCTCCATTCCTCTGTATGTCCAGTCCATGCGTATAAAGTGACAATAAAGCTGACTCTGACTCTTATGTGGTGAACCTGTTATAGAGCTCTGCTGTTTTTCTATGAATTAAGAGTTTAATAATTCATACTTTAGAATGCTGCCATGCTGTAAGGGAGAGAGGAATTGTATCTGACAAAAACATCTACCTTCAATACAATTGTCACGGATCTTTTGAAGAGTCGCCAGTGGGTTGAAATCATTCTGGGTTTCTTCCTCGTCACGCAAGCTGTGGTCAATCTTTGACCGAACAAAGTAGAACTTCTTGCCCATCCTCCTGATCTCTAGGGCGAGCTTCACGTCGTTCTCTCGAAAGCGAGTGTCCGAGATGATGATGAAGAAATCAAACTTGCTGAATTCCACAAATTCCAGGTAGGCAACAGCTGGGAAATTCATGGTACCAATCCCAGGCAGGTCCCATATGGTGACATTTTGGTGGACTGGATGTAGGTACGGCATAGGAACTGTGGTGGTTTCCACAACACCTGTTGGAGCAGCTCCTGGGTCCCTGCTGCTGATGCCTCTGAATGCGTTCACGAATGTCGATTTACCAGAACCGGTCTCTCCAGTGATGCCAATGTGAAGTGGAATGTTATTCTGCTCATCCAGATATTCCTGGATCCTTGCAGCAGCAGAGGCAGGACCACTGGATTGCAGAACATTTTTGATCAACTCTGTGGGTTCCTCATCCTCTGGAGTAGCCATGGTCTGCAGAGATTAATAAAATAATGACTTCATTAAAAAACGACACCGAACCAGAACTTCTGATAGTAATGTTATTCTATGCACAAATCGATAATGAACATCCAACTCACCTGATAATTATATCATCTGTCATCTAAAATTATCTGACTGCTGTCTCAGAATTATAAAAATACAAATCTTCACAAGAAGTTTATGTCGAAATCTTCTTGTCTTGGCAACTGGACTTGAATTTATTTAATTGAATACGTTTCAATCCTCATCCGAGAGGCTTCTTCGGGTTCTAATGACCTGTGCGGAGTTACCGAATATGACTGCGTAGTTTCTGAAGATAACCGAGTTTCCGAATACCACTTATAAAATATTCGATAACTCCCCAAAGAGCACTGAAGAAACCTCTCAGATGAGAGCTGAAACGTCCTCAAGCGAAGAAATTCAAGTCGAGTTGCCAAGACAAGGAGATTTTGACAAAAATTCACCGTGACCTGGGTGACTGAGAACCTCCACGGATAAGTTTTGAATTCCGGATTGAAGCTTAGGAATTAAGGAAGAATGAGAAATAAAACTGTTCCTGAGTGGAGTTGGAACCCGTATGTGCATCGGTTTTCTTAAATGCGATAAATGTTGACAACCTACCTTGAGGGTTTGTTTTTTCCTTTTATTTTTAATCGCCGATCTTGAACCGGACACTGTCCTTACACTGCTCGGTGACGAGTAGGGGTGGCACTCCTGACTCTCACTGCCCAACAGTTCTGCCCCTTACGTCACTGATAACTAGCATCAGTTTGGCTGCATGTCTGGACCAATCGATATGCACCTTATCGTTTCTAATATTTATTTATTTTTTGTTTCATTTTATTTTACGTATGTATGCATTTATTTATTTTTTGTTTCATTTCATTTTACGTATTTATTTATTTATAGAATATCCTCGACATTTGCATCCATGAATAAATGTGTTTATACGATATCCTCAATAAAAGTATAAAATTCAGGTTACTGAATTATAATGCTAATTAGTGATACGGTAACGTGTTGTATGGGGATTTAAGTCCTCCCAGCGTCCTTAACTTTGGCAACTCCAAAATTATCCATTTGGGGCTATTTCCGATTAATTACATGTGTTCATCGGGCATGCCTAGACTTTTCACCATTAAAAACAATAAAAGTTGCTGAAAAACTATAGTAATATTGCTCTTGTGAGACACAGCCGTCTCGAAATTAAGAGTTATACATATAAATGCCGACATCATCCGTTCAGACCGAAAACATGCAAAAGGTCTAGACGTATGTCTAGACTTTTCAACATAAAAAAAAAGTTGCTGAAAAACTATAATAATATTGCTTTTGTGAGACACACCCGTCTCGAAATTAAGAGTTATACATATAAATGCCGACATCATCTGTTCAGTCCGATAACGTGCAAAAGGTCTAGACGTATTGTCAACTTTGCGGCTCCGTATAGACGAGCCACAAGATCGAAGTTATTTTATCGCCTTTCAGCGAGCTAACAGTATGGGTAGGCGGATCGATCCAAATATCGATATTATTGATACAAAGCAAGTAATTGGATCGGATCCTATTGTCCTGGAATCGATTCTTCGCTTCTCCAACGACGCTTCTATGCGCAAATAGCGCAACCCCCTATCTCTCTCGCCCAGCGCCGGCCGCCACTTTCTGGGTCTCTGCCTGGGTGAATGACTCAGGCACACTTTTAGCTCCTCCCCTCTCTGCCAACATTTCCCTGTCTGAGCAAGACTGCAAAAAAAAAAAAAACAGCTGGGACTATAGGCAACATCAATACCTGCAGAAAGGATCTTCTTAAAAGCAGGACAGTTAGTGACTCAGAGAACTGCAATAAAAAGGAAAAATGTAAACGTGTTACTGTTCATGAACAAGAACCTGTAAATCCGTTTTCACTATGGCAACAGAGCCAAAAGGGATTCCCAAAGGCTGGGAATGAGAGCCAATTGTGTTTACACTTTATTTGCACTGTATTTTCAAAATATTGTGCAATGGAAGGTCTTTTAGTTGTCTTGTAGACATTGTTATACAGTATTTGTATTTTCATTACATTGCTACTTTTTTTGGGTTTGACTCTCTTGACTTTAGTTCTGAAACAGTTGTTGTAGTAGAAGTATTACATTTTCTAAACTGTTGAAGGTTTTTACATTGTATTTGTCACAAATCGCTGGGGCGGACTCGAGCAGGGAACCACACTTCCGAGCAGAGATGGGTGGATGAAAGCACTTTTATTGGGTTGACATGGCAGGGCAGGTTGCAGACGGGACGGGTTGCGGGCAGGACTGCAGAGGCTGGGTCTCACCAGGACAGGATGCAGACGGGGCAGGCACCAGGCAGGGTGGCAGACTGGACAGGTTGCGGGAGGGAACAGAGGTCACACCGGCCAACTGGGTCCGGTCGTGACGAGGGAGGGGACAGGGGTCACGCCTGGGGCCCGGTCATGGCAAGGGCCTGCAGTGAGCTGATAGCCACAATCCCCCGGCGCCAGACAGAGCGTGCCGCTGCCCTTTATAGGGATCTTAATTAGCGGCATCTGCTCCAGCTGGCGCCGATTACAATGGGGATCAGGTGTGAACCCTGACAGTATTGTTTACACTTTTTGCACTTTCTTACTTTATTTTCAAAATATTGTGCAATGGAAGGTATTATAGTTGTCATGTTGACATTGTTATATTTGTATTTTCGTTACATTGCTGCTTTTTTCTGGTTTGACTCTCTTGACTTTTGTTCTGAAACAGTTGTTGTAGTAGAAGTATTTTATTTTTTCTACTGTTAAACGTTTTTACATTGTGTTGTTTACACTATTTGCACTACTGACTTTATTTTCAAAACATTGTGCAATGGGAGGTATTTTACTTGTCGTGTTGACATTGTTATATTTGTATTTCTATCACATTGCTGCTATTTTTGGTTTGACTCTCTTGACTTTTGTTCTGAAACAGTTGTTGTAGTAGAAGTATTTTATTTTTTTTATACTGTTAAAGTTTGCATTGTAGTTATTTAATAAAACATAAAACATTTTTATTTCCTAAAATCTTTGTGCTCTGTTTATCATAATTATAATAAACTAACTCAAGGGGGGATAAATTATAAATGTTTGATTTATGTGTATTTTATTTGTGTTAGTTCCTTTTTGGAATTTTAGTTCTAAATTGGAAGATTATTGTGATCTCGAAATATTAAAATAAAATTATATTTATTATTTTCTGTCGCTCAAAATAAATGTCACACTTGTGGAGGCCGGTTTACCCACCAGCCGGTATAGTCCCGATGTGCAGATGCTGTGTACAGAAGTTCCGGAGCAGAAGTCCCATCGACCAGTTAAAATAAATATTTATGAAGATATTTTCCAAATATTTATTTTTTGTTTACTGACGCAGATATTTTTTTCCCAATTTATTTTTAAAACTCAGGTCAAAGCTATGCTACACGCTCTGAAAGCCCAAAGCTAAAAATGTTAAAAATGTGTTCATTCCATAAATAAAATTAAATTTTCTCTATAGCACTTTGTGGATTTTATAAGCAACACTCTACACACTTGTTTATACAAAGTGTAAAGGTAATAAAAAGCAACATATATAGTGGTACCTTTATTTAGACGTCAACAAATATTTGCGTCTCCCAGTGTTTTCTTTTCCAAGGAAACTGTGTCCAAATGGCTCTTAAGTTGTTAAAGGTTGCCGACCCCTGACGTAGACCCTCTAAATTCCTGTCCTCTGGACACAAGGGGAGAGAGGAGTCGACGCCAATCCATGTCGATCTACTTTAAACGTATTTGGTCAACAGAATGTCCTCTGTCATTTATTAGCTTTCTGAAAGTTTATTCAGCAAAGTGAGACGCTTTCTCTATTTTTGGATATCAAAGTGGGAGTTGATTTGTGGCATTTCCCCAGCAGAGAGCGCCATAAACAAAATTATGTCAAAGCGGCGGGTTTGCTGGAATGCTTAATTCATGGAAAAATATTTAATGTTGATTTTATGTGATTGTTATTATTATTCTTAATGATGAAATGTGAGGCCTCCATTCCCCACACACCACAAAGAGCAATGTTTGCCTGGTGTATGTTTTGACAAAATTTCAAATCCTCTCATATAGTAATAGCAAATAGCAAGTTTTACTTATTTCTAATCAGGAATGAGTTTTTCAAAGGGACAGAACATGTAGGATATTTCGGAGATAAGGTCAGAGAAGCCAGACAGCGATGGTTTGGACATGTACTAAAGAGGAATAATGAATGTATTGGTTGAAGGATGCTGATGTTGGAACTGCCAGGCTGGAGGCCTAGAAGAAGACCAAAGAAAAGATGTATGGATCTTGTCTGAGTGTATATATGTTGTATATACATACAAATACACACACCTTGAGCAGTCATGGAAACTAGGTTTAACATGGCAAACAGCTCAGTTGGATTTGTATAATTCGTATAGATTTAATTTCAACGATTCAATCTTGTTTTCAAAAAGAATACAATAAGGTCCCAAAGTCTTTTAGACATTTTCTTTAATTTACCAACCCAGCCTTCGCACTCCTTATTAGTTGCCTTTTCACTAGCTGACTCATGATATCTCTAGCCGCTTTTTGTTGAGAAACCATTTGAACAAACAAGACGGATGTGGGAAAAAAAAAACATAACAACAACAAATAAAACCGGTAGAATGCCTTTTACTTCTTTGCCATTTCTGTATCTCACAGTAGATCATCCACAACTGTCTGCTGACTCACCAAAAAAAAAGTTATTCCTTGCAGATGGGCCACTGAGGAGGCGTTCCACTTCACCCTCACTCTGATTCATCTGTATTGTTTGTGTTGCAGTGACATCAGAAGTGTCGGCTGCAGAGCCAGCCGTGGGGACGAGCTTAGGTCAGGCAGATGCCGCTTATCATAGCATCACATCCCACACAGCTGAAAAACAGACGAGTTGAAAACAAGACACTGGTCACATTCGGGGCCAGCTGGGTGTCGGTGTTGAGATTTAATGTGGAATGGAACGTATAAAAACATGTATTTAGCAGTTTTGGGTCAACTGTTTGCTCTTTAACTTTTTTGATATTATGCTCAGATAAAATCACATCTGTTTTTCATTCATTCATTCGTTATTTCATTTGTTACTACTTTGTCCTGCATTCACAAGTAAATCGCATTGACACATCCAAAGATAAACAACCATTCATTCTGTCATTCAAATGTCATATAGAGACAAATAATAGTCACCCTCACAGTCACACTTCTTATAGAAATACAACCATTTACCCTCTCATCCACATGTCACATAAAGACACGCAACTGTTCACTCATTCATTCACACGTCATAGAGACAAACAACCATTCACTATCTTATTGAGACACAAAAACCTTCATTTTCCCAGTGACACTTCATATAGAGGCATACAGTTGTCCTCCCTGTTATTCATATGTCTGGGCAAATTGGGGGGTTCCAATTAATCTCCTACATGTTTTTGGACTGTGGGAGGAAACCGGAGAACCCGGATGGAGCCCACGCAGACAAGGAGTACATGAAGACTCCACATAGAAAGACCCCCTGTTGGGATCAAAACGGCAACCTTCTTGCTGTAAGGCAAAAACACTGTCCCAACGTGCTGCCGTCCATGTGTATTTTTTTCTTGAAAAATAACCATAAATACTTCTACATATGTCCATTCCATTTACACATTTAGTCATTCGGCATATGTTGGTGTCATCGCTAGACCTCTCATCAAACCAGTTTTCGGGGCAGTTGTATTTTTTGTTCATTGTATATTTATTTTCATCAACTTGAAAAAGTCACAAAATAAACAAGTATCTAAAGAGATGTGGTGATTCGGTGCAAATAATACCACCACCATTCTGTGTCTTTGACTGATTTTAACTTTTTGCATTTTTTTCCATCTTTGGCCCCAACAACGAAAATGCAAAAAAATATTGAAATTAAAACTATTGATTACAATCTTGTTTTCCTTATACAAGTGATGTCACTGAAAGCGAGCACACAGAGGTGTCGGTTCGTAAAACAGCGAGCGATTTATGTGTCAGGGTAGAGCTAAAGAGGAGGAAATAACGCAGTGACTCATGCTCAGACAGGCCTATCAACCACACACAGACATTTCCTGGGATTGAGGCGGTGAGGATGTCTGCAGTTTCTAAAAGCATCCCACATGTCAGCTGTGGTACGCACCTCTCCTATAACATGACGCTTGAAAAACTGAAAAAATAGAACATTTGGGTCACTGAAGCTGCATTAGCGTAGGATGAACAACCTTTAAGTCAGTAAGTCAAAAGATAAAAACCCACTTCATATCCTATTTAGCGATTGGTCTAATAGGCTTTTTCTAAGTTAGCTTTCTTTTTTGCCTTTGCATTTCCACATAAATGTCCTGTACTTCATTCATCCATTATCTACTGCTTATCAGGGTTGCAGAGACTCTGCAGCATATCCCAGCTGTTTTTGGGCAAGAAGCAGGGTTCACTCTCATTCACACATCTAGGCATTTTTTCCAATTTGTTTCAAATAAGCCTCTACATGTTTTTGGACTGTGGGAGGAAACCCAAAGGAGTGTCATGCAGACATGGGGAGAACGTGCACCATCTTTCTCCATCTAACCCTCTCCAATACATCTTCTCAATGCCTGGCAGTTCAAACCTCTGCATCACTCTACCCACATCTTCACTATCCCTCCTCTGTGCACGTACAAACCATCTCAGCCTGCCTTTATCTCCAGAACATCTAACATGTGCTCTCCCTCTGGACTCATTCCTATTCCTATGCATCCTCTTCCCTCCTAAAGACAATCTTCATCTCTGCTACCTCCAGCGCTACTTCTGGTCGTCGCCTTAGTGTCTCTAAACCAGACAACTTGGCTGGTCTCACCACTTTCTTTTTCACCTTTCCTTTCATTATGCCTGATACTTTTGTATCACACATCAGCCTGACACTTTTCTACCTCTATTCCAGCCTGCTGGCGCACATTTCTTTGCTTCTGGAGGGACGCCAGTTCTACCGACCGAGCCACAGCCATAAAGGAGCACTGAAGAGGCAGAAACAGCCAAAGAGCTGTGATAGGAAAAACAAACTCCCCCATGAATTGTGATAATTAACAACTGTGTTTTGTTTTGATGTCTGGGCTGAAAAGAAATGGAAAATAAAGGAATCTGATCAGAAGAAAGCTGTGTTTTTGTTCTTTTTTAAATGTCTCTGGATTATTTTTACCAGCTGTCTCCATGTTCTGGGAACCCTGCAGTCAGTGATGCACTTTTAATCTCTCCAAGCTCCTTGGAACCTGGAAGGCTGAAAGCTATGCAAAGTATTTTCATGAGTAGGAAGACATCCTAAAATCTGGACATGTTATTACTGTTAGAGTTTTTTCTCTGGATGTGTGTGTGTGTTTGTGTGTCTGTGACTGATGCATGTGTGTGATTGTAATGGGTTATACTTTTGTCCACTAAAAGAAAGTACATATTGTTAATACTTTTGTCCACTTAAAGAAAGTACATATGGTTTATAATTTTGTCTACTAAAAGAAAGTACATATGGTTTATACTTTTGTCCACTAAAAGGAAGTACAGCAGAGTGACTGGGTTGTGTGTGTGTGTGTGTGTGTGTGTGTGTGTGTGTGTGTATCTGTGACTGATACATGTGTGTGATTGTTATGGTTTATACTTTTGTCCGCTTAAAGAAAGTAGATATGGTTTATACTTTTGTCCGCTTAAAGAAAGTAGATATGGTTTATACTTTTATCTGCTTAAAGAAAGTAGAGTGGACTGGGAGTGTGTGTGTGTGTTGTTACTTCAAAGAAATATTTATACTGATTAGAGTCAGTCTCTGGAGTAAGTTTGATTTTTACTTTTTATTTATTATTTATTTGTTTATTTTTGGTTATGGTTAAAATTGAGAAAGTTGGTTTGCAGTGACAGCTGTGTCCGCAGAATACTGGGTTCTGTAGAACCTTGACACAGTCGATCTCTGTGAACATTGTGACTGATCGTTAACCACAACAACCTGTAGCGTAAAATGGGAAACTCTTCCAGTAGTAAAAATGAAAAAGGCCTGGAAGGGGATGTGAAATACATGCACAGATTGGATCCAGATGATGTAAAATATGTAAGAAAATGGAAAAAGAAATACAACTGGGATGGAAAATTCAGATTGGCATCATTAAAGATAATACGAGCAAAACTTGTGGACGTACACGAAAAATGCAAAAACAAGAAAAAGAATAACAAAAAGTTTGACGAAGTAAGAAAAGTTGAAAAATGGATAGAACAAGCCACTCTATGAACACAAAGTGTACGAAAGAATAAAAAAAAAAAAAAATTAAAGATCAAAGAAACTGTGTTCGTGCAAAAAGAAGATAATGAAACAGTCGTCAAAGCCGTGCTGCAGCAACCCACACCACAGGAGATGCCACAAGGTGGAATTGGAGGGGTTCCATCCTGGACAGGGAGATGACACATGCTGGCATTGTGGTAAAACAGGCCACTGGTCACGACAGTGTGGGCAAAACAGACAAGGAGGAAATGACTGAAGAAATAGGTGAAGTGAGGAGCGTGCACCTTTACCAAGTGTGCGCACCCCAGCTCATTCAGATGAGGATGAAGAAGAAGAACTACTAGAAGCTATTCTGCTCCCATGAAAATTAGCAGTAATAAAATCAATCAGGAACAGATGGGGTTACAAAAGGAAATACCTTTGCTGACAAAATAGCAAAGAAAGCAGCAAAACAAACACCTTCCACACCATTATTAATTGACAATGAGATACTAAAGGATGCTCAGGAGAACGCGTCAGCTGCTGAAAGACAATCCTAGCTCAAGAGAGGAGCAACAGACTTCAATGGAATTTTGGTGATAAATGAAAAACTCATCCTACCGAAATCATTATCTAAAGCAGCAACTCTTTTTTTACTCATGGGCCTTGCCATGTGTCAACAGGAGGGATGGAGGTACTTATGTCACAACACTTCTATACCATTTACCTAAATTCCAATCTAAGACATTTTTGTGCACAATGTATAACATGCATTAAACATAATGCTCAAGCAAACTTAAGGCCAAAGAAAGGATAGCAGAGGACAGTGATACTTTAACACCATTTCCACAGTTTGACCCTTTTGGATGGATTGTGAACAGAACTTGGTGGCAAATAACTTTAAAATGCCTTACACCTGTAATTGTGATTCTTATCCTGTTTTGTTTGTTTACCATGTGCATTATTCCTTGTTTGTGAAGCATGATTGCTAAAATGGCTTCCGAAGCCTTTGTCCAGATGGTGATGATAGCAGCGCAGACCCAACCAAGGACTCACTACACTGGAGGAACATATGAGCAACTGCCTATGAGTGATTTAGAAAAAGATAACTATAATAATTTGACTGTGGAAGACGATGAAGTTGTATGAAGTGTTATCTCTAAACTTTGCACCGACATAGCGTGATGATGCTTAAGCGGTAAACATTGTTCGTAGTCTCATAAACAGGAGGGAATTGTTAGCATATATTGCATTATAGCAATACTTGCGAATTCACGATGACGGATTGAGTTTCAATCTCTCTGCCAACAGATTATCCTTCACTTTTTAAATAAGTCTGTGTTGCCTTTTGTGCTGGCAGTCCCAGTGTCCTCATACGCATACCTCCTGACAACTTAGGCCCCGAAAACACAACAACAGACCTCTGTAAATGCAAAAGACTACAGCAGTGTTTGGGGTGATTTTCCTGACACCAATATTTGCTAACTATCTTTAACCTGCGTGCTGAGTTTGTGCCACTTAGTCCAGCTTTTCCAAGGGAATCCAGAGGCGTTCCCAGACCAGCTGAGAGACATAGACTCTCCAGGGGTGTGTTGGGTGGCCTCCTCTGGGGGAAAAGTGACCAGAACAACTAACCAGAGAGGCATCCAGGATGCAAACTGACTTGCTTGAGCCACCTCCCAACCCAACCAACCTGCTTGAGCCACCTTCACTGGCTCCTCTGGGAGTCGAAGACCAGTTGCTGTACTCTCCCAGATGACCAAGCTCCTCACCCTATCGCTAAGGGAGGGCCTTAGACACCTTTCAGCTGCTTGTATCCGTGATCTCCTTCTTTTGGTCACTACCCACAGCTTATGACCACTGATATGGGTAGAAACATAGATTGACAGCTAAATCGAGAGCTTCGCCTATCAGCTCAGCTCTTTGTGTACCATGACAGACTGATGCGGAGTCATCAAAACTGCCTGCACTGTACCGATTTGCCTGTCGATCTTGTGTTCCTTTTCTCCCTCATTCACTAGCAAGACCTGGACATACTTGAACTTGAACTTCTGTGCTTGGGACAGGATCTCATCCTCGGCCCAGAGAGAGCACTACAACATTTTCCCAGTTGAGGACCATGGCCCCCCACATTTTAATGAAGCTTATAGAACCACATAATCTGCAAATAAGTAGAAACCAAAGCTAAACATAGATATTTTACCAGACTGGTTTAAACTCTTGTGGAAAGCTGTGCTCTTTAGCAATGACAAGGCAATATTATTGCTCAGTCAGACTTTTATTTTTCACACTCAACACAGAACAATGACCGAACCCCCTTTCAATTTTACTTAGCTCACGGCTTAGACACTAACATTTCAGAACACAGTTGCAACACAACACAGACATCACTGATCAAGCCCACCAACATGTTGCAAAACCTCTTTCACCGGTCATAACAGCCTCTTTGTCTATATCCAACAGTCCACAATCCCAAACCAATTTGCATACCTCACCCCTAGGCCAGTCACCATGGAGATCACCCAAGAAGCGACATGATAAAAAGGTTGTTATTTACAGGTTGTATACATTTCGAGTTATAACGATCCCGGCCTATTAGAAATAATGTACATTGTACAACCCCTATTGTGTGTATAATGTAATAACTGTTTATCCTACAGTTCTGGTGAGATGCAAACCTGCATTTTGTTGCCTTGTGATTATAGAGACAGTAAAGTTGTTTAAATCTAAGTGCATGCAAGACAGAGCGAACAATAATTTTTTCTGCAATGCCTACAGGCTCAGCACGCTTTCCCATTCTGACCCTGAACTGCTGACCAAGAAGTTGGTCAAATAACTTAATTATTTTTAATTTTGTGCTTGTCACCAGAGGTCACTTTCTGTTAATGGGAGTGTCAGCCAAATATCTCCCCTGGAGTTCATTTGCCTGAAAAAAAAAAGGCTTTGAACTTTTACATCTTTTTTTTCCACTGTAAAATTATAGAAAAATAAACCCAAACAGTAACAACAACTACCACCACAAAAAAAAAAAAAACAAACAACTCAGCCCGGTTGCAAGACTAGTGGGCAGTTACGTCTTTCTTTTTAAGTCACATAATTACCCCTCCACCCCAACCCCCGCCCGCTCCCATCCCCGGAAGCCTGGCTGAGCCCACGATGACGTCACCGTGGGGCGGGGGAAAGGTCGGTCAGTTTCGTGTTCGTTGCCCCGCGTTCACACTGACAGAGGCGAGGGACCCCGAGGATAAGCGACCGGTCCGGATCGGAACCGAAACCATGAGGAAAGTCGCCCTCCTGCTCGTTTTCGTTGTCAACGTCACGCTGCAACATGATGGTAAGAGACGCCACCGGGTGGGATTGTTTTTGTTTATTTTTATAAACATAAAACCGGATAATTCAACCGTTCAACATAACATAAATAAGTAAGTCAATAAATAAATTGCATGGGATATCGTTTTTGACCATGAAGGATCAAGTAATTTTTTTTTCTATGATTGTTTTTTTTTTAAGTTGTTTTATGCAATTAACAAAAATATATATATATTTTTTGTTAATTGCATAAAACAACTTTATATATATATATATATATATATATATATATATATATATATATATATAAAGATGGACAGATTCACTTATAGTCAGTGTATCCTGCATGACCTTAATATTTACTTTGATTGAATAAAAGTTAAACCTTATGGAGTAATATACAGGTTAGATATCCCCCCCACGTCTCCCAGCTGTCAATGCCAAACAGATTATTGTTTTCAAATGGGAGGTTGTGTTTTGCCACCACAACATGCTCATATGGGACAATGGTTCAACACCGCTTTGTATTCGCCACACCAAACCGTTATCGTGCTTATTTTTGCCCCAAACTGATTCATCCCAGTATCCTTATCTGAGATGTTTCTGATCAGCAACTTGTTACATATACCAGTGATTAATGGATAGATAGATGCTAACATTAATTGATGAATAAATGAATAAAACATATGTGAATTAGTAAATTTACATGCAAATGCATTGGCCCGGGCATCAGTGTTGTAAAGCCAGACACACGTTATCATATATTTCAAGGGCAGAGCTTCCGGAGAGTGACGGAGAGAAATTAAGCCCCAGAGTCACAGAGCAGTCGAATGATAATATACAATTATAGATTGACTTTTAAAATAACGTAGGATGAAGCAAACCCCGAGGTAGGGTGTCCATATTTACATAAATGTGAGTCACAAATAAACAAATTATGTTCCAGAAATTAAAAAGCTTCATGATCACCCATTGTAAAATGCTAATAGTGGAATGACCTCATACAAGGATGAAGGGAATGAAAAGGTCAAAGCCAATGAGACCAGAGAGGACAAAAAATAATACTGTTTTGACCTGGGCTGTGCCTGTACCTGGTGGGAACATCATGGAACCTGAACGGATCCAAACTTCAGTTTGGATCCGTTTTTTTTTAAATAGAAGCATAAATATAGACTTTAAGGAGGAAATGTAATGCATGTATGTATTCGTATTTTACATATTATAGAGATAAAAGCGGAGGCAAAGGCTAGCAGAGGGAAAGAAAGCAACAAGCTAGCATTTCTAAATATTTTTTCCCCCAAAATTTGTATTTATTTATTGTCAGATCAATTGACTTGTATTTGGAGGTAGTTTTTCTTGCAAATGACTGAAAAGCTTTAGAAAAGAAAGCTATTTGGTCTGAATTTTACAAGGTCACTGAATTATTTTCTTTTCGAGAGACCAGTGATATGAATTGCATACCAGAAGTATTGTCAACTTTGTTTGTTTTTGTCTCAGGAAACAGTGCAGGCGAAGAGAATGATGAAGGCACAAAGGCCTCAGATGCCAAGCCTAGGATGTTTGTGGGAAAAGCAGTGGAATTTCAAGAGAACTCATCAAGACAACAAAGGCCCTTCTTCAAGCACACCCGAAACGAATCCCAGACTCAGGACCCGTCCTGGCAAAGTGTCGCCGACTCCGGCAAAAACCTCGTGTTACTAAACAACAGCACGGGGAGGTACCTGGACGGCACCTTGAGCACCAAGGTCATCCCCGCCATCTACCTGCTGGTTGTCACCATCGGGATCCCCGCCAACGTGGCCATCCTGTGCATGCTGGTTACGAAAGTTAGGAAGGTGTCCTCTGCCATCCTCTACTGCAGTCTGGCCATCTCCGATCTCCTCCTCCTCTTCTCCCTCCTCTTCAAGGCCCACTACCATCTCCATGGAAACCACTGGCTGCTCGGGGAAACCGCCTGCCGTCTGGTCACTGCTTGTTTCTATGGCAACCTCTACTGCTCGGCCCAGACGCTGGCGTGCATTAGCGTCAAGCGCTACCTGGCCGTTGTTCATCCCTTCATGTACAAAAGCCTCCCGAAGAAGGCATACACGGCGTGCGTGGGCCTGACCGTTTGGGTGGTATTTGGCGCCGCTGTCGTCCCCGAGCTCTTCATCCAACAGACATTCATGGTGTCTGACCTGAACCGCATCACCTGCCACGATGTCTTGCCCGGGGATGACTCTCTTCAATTCCTGCTCTACTACCACCTCCTCCTAACCCTCTTCGGCCTCCTGGTGCCCCTCGTGGTCACGGTGCTGTGCTACACCCGAATCCTCCTGGAGCTCCACCGATCCAACCTCGACTGGGCGATTTACATCAAAGCTAGCTCGCTGGTGTTCGCTATTTTCCTGCTGTGCTTCACCCCTGCCGGGGTCCTGCGCTTCATTCACTTCGTGCAGCTGTGTGTGGACAGAACGGAGAGCCTGTATGTGTGTTTTAACGTGGCAGTGTGTTTGTGCTGCCTCCATGCCTGCCTGGACCCCTTCCTCTTCCTCCTCCTGTCCAAGTCGGCAGGGTCCAGCCTCCGTTACAGTCCCTCCAAGAGCCTGAGCATCTCCATCTGAGAGCTTCAGAGAGCTTCTGAGAGCTTCACATAGATTCAGACAGAGAAAGACTGAGAGTCACTGTGGCCGGAATCCACAGAGAACATGATGTTGTTTTTTTAGAATGCGTTGGCCCTGAAATTCAATTCACTTCTGACACATCAGCGAAGAGGTGAATGTGACATTTTGGAAGACGGTGCAGCAATTTCATAAAAGCTTCATAAGACCCTGCAACATGAAAAAAAATGGCAACATTTCTTGAAAAATGTTCACACAGCATGACTTGGCTCACCAAATGAATGCGCTTTCTAAACATGGAAAGATCAGAAAACCGCTTGGGGAAAAAATATCATAAATTCGGTCTCGGGGGATTAATTAGCGGTTACATAACTTTTACTTCCAATTATCAATGCACTTACAAATGTACTTTGACTTCATCTTACCAAACCCTTGTATCAGTCAGTAGCAATGTTTATTTTTATAACTTAAGTGAAGGATGCTTACGTTAAGATGTACTTTATTTTATTATGTAAATAAATTCAGATGAAATGGATGAATGTATTGCTTTGTCATTTTCCTGATAGCCAACATTATTGTTTACTTCTTGGGAATTTTATTCTCAAAGCTTGACATCAGCTGATATTAATGTGAGTATAATATTTGGAAAATTCTATGTAAGGTTACTATTTTGATTCTAGATTCTTATTAACCCTCTCCAGGCAGATGTTGCAGATTTGCGACAGCTAAATGCTACTTAGCTAATTACGCCACAACTTAATTTGAGCCTGAGAGGGTTAAGGCACAATTTGCAGACTGTTACATATTTTTATAAATTTATTATAACACTTAAATTTATTACTTTCAGATCTGAATAAAATGATTTCCTTTTTTGAAATAGTAGATAAAAGTCTCAACTTGGCTGGTCTTGTTAAATACTTGGGTCAGGTGACAATTTTTTAACTTTTTATTACGTCCTTACTTTCTGTTGCGACCGGTACATCCAGATGTTTTTAACTTGATCGCTTTAACAAGTGACAATAAATACTGTTTTGATCTTCCAGGATCATAAAGTATTTCTGATTCTGATTCTGATGGTTGCAGATATTCTCCAAAAATCACTGCAAAAACATTCATTCATTAATTATCTATTCTTTATATCTGCCACTCGGGGTTGAGAGTGGGCTGTAATTGAGCGAGAGGTGAGGTTCACCCGAGACCGGTTGCCAGTCAAACAAAGGGCCGCAAACAGTAACATACAACCATTCTCTCTGGGACAATTTGGGTCTCCAATGATCCTACTTCATGTTTCAAGACTTGGAGGAAACTGCAGATCCTGCAGGAAACCCTGACAGACATGAAGAAGCTGACCTGAATCAAACCAGGGACATTCTGGAGGTGGAAGAGGTGGAAGCGCTAAAGCACAGTTAATAATCCCCCAAATGCAGTCCCACAGGGTCACAAGCCATAGTTCTCCTTCTGCCCATCCCAAGACTAAATCCTTTGCCAGAATAAATATATGAATCAAATCTATGATTGTCATACCAGATCAGTTGAGACCCAGGTCAACAACTACTTTCATCAGTGCTGATTAACAAGGGTGTCGCTGGGGATTGGACTATTATGGATCAGAGAAGGAGAGGAGGAAGGCGGGTTCATAAACAGAGAGAGAAGAGGAAAGGCCTGTGTTTAGGATTTAGGATTTGCAAATGGCCTCATCTTATATAGCACATTTACAAATTGGAGTTGCCATGCAATTGCATTCACCCTTTCACATGCACAGATGGTGTCAGTTATCAAGCATTTCATTACTTCTGTTGCCTGCACCAACATGTACATTGAAGTCTGCACCACTTATCAGTCTTGTTAGAGTTTTCTCTCTATTTCTATGTTATTTCGACTACTCACATGAAGTTAGCCAAACATGCTAGAGCACAAAAGACCTCGATGATGTCCTGATATATAGCCCCACCTTTGAGGACCATCTCTCCAGCTTGCGTGAAGTCTTCTCAAGAATTCGAGCAGCGGGTCTCAGGCTGAATCCTAAAAAGTGCCACCCAGCGCGGGATCATGTTGTCTTCCTAGGGCATGTTGTCTCACGCCTGATCCCCGAAACACGGACAAGGTCAGGACTTGGCCCACACCACAGAATCCAACCGAAGTGAGAGCATTTGTGGGCCTATGCTCTTACTACCTACATTTCGTCAAGGATTTTGCTCTGCGTGCGGCTCCTCTGCACCACCTCACCGGTAAGGGCACCCCGTTCAAGTGGACGGCTGAATGCAACATGGCTTTTGAATACCTGAAAGGGGTGCTCTCGTCAGCCCCAGTCGTCACCATGCCGGACTTCAGCCTTCCATTCAAAGTATACACAGACGCCTCCACAGACGCCTTTGGGGCTGTGTTGGCCCAGGACAAAGACGGGCTAGAGAGAGTGGTGGTATACGCTAGCCAGCCGCTCTCTTCAACAGAGAAGCGGTGGTCTACATTTGACAGGGAGCTGTGGGCGATAGTGTGGGCTGTCCGTCAGTTCCAGCATTATATTGGGTCAGCGGCATTTACCATCGTCACTGACCACAAGCCTCTGCTCGGTCTGCGTGGCATGTCCATCGACAAGGACCCCACAGGACGCAGAGCAAGATGGGTGTTGGAGCTTGATCCGTTCAAGTGGGTTCTAGTGCACAAGGACGGGCGACACCACACTGATGCAGATGCACTCTCGCGGCGTCCATCCAACCCTGAGGCTGAGGTGGTAAAGGCTACCTCACTCACAGTGGCCGCACCGGTATACACCATTGACTGTGACAGAGAGCCCTGTACTCCCCAAAGAGACTCTCTACTAATTCCGCCACTCACCGTGCACCCTACTACCTCGAACTCCGCCCCCAGGGAACACCATGAGGCGGGGGATTGCGAGGCGCCGAACTCATCCTTTGTGCTGGCACTCTCCCGGGATAACACAGAAATTAGAGCATTGCAACAAGTCGATCCAGATATTACCCAGGTATTGGACTGGCTTGAGGGCAGTGGCTCTCGACCACCTAAAGGGCTAATGAGAGGTAGCTCCCGGTGGCTGCGTAAATTATGGACAGAGTATCCCCGCCTCTCAGTTGTCAATGGACTCCTCCATAGAACCGTAAACTCCCCCCTCACAGGAGATGTGCTGTGTCAAATCGTCTTACCCTCCTCGCTTATCCCTGAGGTGCTGCAGCACCTACATGGGGGTGCAGCTTCAGCTCATTTCTCAGTGGAACGAGTGTGGGAAAGTGCACGAAAAATTTGCTACTGGCCCTTCATGTTCAAGGATATCCAACAGTGTGCGAACAATGCATTCCATGTCAGACCCGCAGCGCCCCAGTGCCGAAGCATCGCGCACCGATGGGGAGTGTTCAGGCCACCCGCCCGTTTCAGAGAGTGGCAACTGACATTCTGGAACTTCCACTAACATCTAAGGGGAACAGATATGTACTGGTGGTAGAAGATTACTTTACTAAATTTGTAAATCTGTATGCTCTCTCTAACCAGACCGCCCCATCAGTAGCACAGTGTTTGTTTGAGGATTATGTGTTGGTGCATGGTGTCCCTGAGGTGATCCACAGCGATCAGGGACGACAGTTTGAAGCAGAAATTGTACAAAGGCTGTGTCGGCTCTTGAGAATTAAGAAAACACGTACCGCACCGTGTAATCCCAAATCTGACGGAATGGTGGAACGCTTTAACCGCACCCTCATCGACCAGCTAGCTAAATTGTTGCTGGCCTATGGTGGTGAGTGGGACGGTTACCTAAAACAGGCGGCATTCGCCTATAATACGTCTGTACATGCCTCCACCAACTACACCCCGTACTTCCTGACACACGGACGGGAAGCCCGTATTCCACTGGATGTGCTGTTATCACCATCAGCGATGTGTTCAGACTTGCCTTTACCTCACGCTGACTTTGCAGCCGCGGTGGCAGCTAAACTGAAGATTGCTTTTGCTGACGCGAGGCGGGGTGTTACTGAGGCCCACGAGAAACAGAAGCTGTATCATGATGGCGTGGGCCGCCACCGACCATATATAGAGGGGGACCTGGTATGGATGCGTAATCCAACGGAAGACCGGATGAAACTTGCTCCCCATTGGAAGGGACCCTTCAGGGTCCTGTCTGTGCTTGGGTCCCAGGGTGAACCGGGGCTCACCTATCATATTGCCGGCCCACTGGACCTTGATGGGCAGGGGCAAGTTGTGCATCATGATAGGCTGAAACCTTACACACTACCAGGGCCAGCGAGTTCAGCAGGCTGCCCCCCATCTTCCCCTATTCATGATCTCTCGCTGCCAGACGGGGGGTCGCCGGACAGGGGCCTCGAGGCTATGGGAGGTTCCAGGACTAATCGGGTTTCGGACATTGGTGAGCCACAGCACGCTGTTTCTCGTGCTGGAAGGACGGTGCGACCCCCAAGTCATTGGAAGGACTTTGTCATGTTTAGTTAGTTTGGGGGAAAAGGGAGGCAATAGAAGGAAGATGGGAGTGGTGTGCTCTTGATGTGTTGGGAACCATGCAGCGGGATTGTTGGTTTTATTGTGGTATCATTGTTATAAGTATTGCTATATGTATGTATATATATATATATATATGTATATAGTGTTTTGTTTTTTGGGGGGGGGTATTGTTTGTTGTTGTTCACACTCGGTTTAGTTGGCATTTTGAAACGGGGACGTTTCTCTTTATGGGGGGGAGAAATGTAACATATCTTTCTTTTCTTGTTCCGATTGTAATCAGTAACCACAATAGATGCTTAGGGCTTTTATTGTGAAACCCTAAGAGAGGGCGGAAGTGTGGCATGCTGTGGGTTTGAAAGATTGACGGTGCGACGGACTTGAACAAGAATAAAAAAACGGGATTGTTACCCCAGAGAGCTCTGGAGTCTTCGCTTTAATTGTTTTGTGGATTCATTGAATCAGGCCACTTCCCCCAATAACTCGGCTACACTATTAATACCACAATAAAACAATTGCTCCTGCTTCTCAGTGTCTAACCTTGCCATCTTTCCACCTGGTCTCCTGGACACACAGTGTATCCGCCTACCTCCTCTGCATCATTTCAACCAAATTTCCTGGCATGGTTCCCAACAATTAGTAGCGCAGGCATCCCTCCAGTCAAAAGGTTGGCGGTTCATTTCCTGGTTCTACATGCTTAAGCGTCTTTGGGCAAGACGCTGAACGCCCCCAGTTCCTCCCAATGGCCTGGTTGGCACCAGGCCACTTCACTTACCACGCTTCAGCATGTAGAACCAGGAAATGAATCGCCGACCGTCTGACTGGAGGGATGCCTGCGCTACTAATTGACCCCCAGCAGTCTTTGAATGTCGGGACTATGCCGGGAGATCTGGTTGAAATGATGCAGAGGAGGTAGGCGGATACACCGTGTGTCCAGACCAGGTGGAAAGATGGCAAGGTTGGACGCTGAGAACCGGGAGCAATTGTTTTATTGTGGTATTAATAGGAAGAGTAATGAAGCAGGAGTTATTTTGAGCGGGGGGAGTTTTAAAGTGTTCTGAAGGTGAAAGGCATGTGTCTGCCGAGAGGAGACACGGCTGGGATTAATTTGCAATCGGTGTCAGCGGCAGCAGCTGCCGCTAATCAAGAGCCCTATAAAGGGCAGCCGCACGCGCTGCCTGCGGCTGGAGGATTGTGGTTGTCCCAGACCACTGTGGACCCCTGTCATGACCGAACCCCTACCTTGACCGGACCCAGCCCGAGATCCTGCCTTGACCCAGGTGAGCCACCAGATCCTGCCCTGCTTTTACCTTCCTGTGACCGGACCCCTTCCCCGTCACGACCGGACCCAGCCGGCCGGTGTAACATCTCACCCTGTCCGAGACCCCGTCCTGCCGTCACCCTGTCCGAGACCCCGTCCTGCCGTCACCCTGTCCGAGACCCCGTCCTGCCGTCACCCTGTCCGAGACCCCGTCCTGCCGTCACCCTGTCCGAGACCCCGTCCTGGTGAGACCCAGCCCTATGCAACTCAGAGACACCCTACCTGCCGTTTCAACTCAATAAAGCGCTTTCAATCCAGATTCACGCTCTGAGGTGTGGTTCCCTGCCCGAGTCCACCCCCGCGCCTCGTGACAGCATGTTAGAGTGAGGTGTCAGTAGTTAGAACTTGATTGAGAACTCCGTTGAGGAGAAGTCAGTTCTCCTCAAACTCATTCCTCCCTGCTTGAATGACTACCGAGTAAGTTATTTTAAGTAAGACTTCAATGAACATGTTGGTGCAGGCAGCAGAAGTAATAGTGCTTGGTGTCCAGAACAGGAACACAGGACAGGTGGGGGTAGACTTTGCAAAAGGTTGGAAATGGCTGTAGAGGACACATTCTCTCAGAATAAGCAGGAATATAGGGTAACTTATAAGTGCACATGGGTCGACTACAATGTAATCTTAAGGAGATCGGTGACTGCAAAGTCACGGTAGGTGAGAGTTTAGCCAGACAGCATATGGTGGTGGTTTGTAGGATGACTATAGTGGCAAGGGAGATTATGAGTGCAAAGGCAGAGCAGAGGACCAGGATGTGGAAGCTGAAAAAGGAAGAGTGTTTAGTTTTCAGGGGAGGAGTTAAGAAAGGCTGTGGGAGGCAGGTAGGAGTATATACAGAAAGATGTTAAACAAGAACTGGGACACTGAGGGGGCTGAAGATAGCAGACAGGATCACAAACAGAGATAGAGAAGTTGTGGTAATTTCTTTTTTTTTGAACATTTATTAGAACAGGTTCCTTAACAGTCACACACTTTCTTAGAAAACCTCATAACAAGATACACATTATACAATATTCTTTATAGGTCACATATTTCCTCACTAGCAAGCAAAAAATAAAATTAAAAAACACAAACAAAAACCATCTAACTCAGTCAAATAGAGATAATATCTTCAACTCCAGATATTTTTTAATGGGTGCCCATTTGTCAAGAAATAGGTCTTTCTGAAGTCGTAAGTTTGCTGTTATGCGTTCCATGCAGTTTACATCCTTAAGCCTCTGATGCCAGTGGTCCAGGGTAGGTGGGTGGGGTTTGAGCCAGTTTACTGTGATCATTTTATGTGCAATTAATAGAAGAACTCTAAGCGAAAACACCTGGTTTTTCCTTAAATCGCTTGTTGATGCTGTACCCATAATAAATTGCTGTGGATCAATTGGTCTGTTTAATTTTAAAATCTCACTTGTTTCTTTTACCTCTTCCCAGAATTTCATCAGTTTAGGGCAGTCCCAAAAAATGTGGGAAAAGTCCCCCGTTATGCCACAGCCCCTCCAACACAGGGGAGAACAGTTATTATCATAAGAAGCTATTATCAAGGGAGTTTTACTCTTGGCCATAAATGTGTTATCCATGGAACAGCAGATTAACAATAACAGAGTTATTAACATTAAGTTACAGAGACACTGGGGAGAGATAACTATGGCAACACCAGGTGAAGTGGAAGTCACCAAAGTATAAAAGCAGCCCCCTGATGTACAGACAGTGACTACTAGCATAGCTAGTTTGATAACCTGTTCACATTGACAACAACTCACCCCCTCTAAATTTCAATATTCTCCAAAATATAAATTTACCTAGAAAACCCAACAGTCGTGTTTTTTTGAATGGGCACGCACACCTTACACAAATATGGGACATTTAACATTCAATGCAACATAAACCGTCAACTGCTCCATCAAAAATTCAGTCTGTCTGGAGATCTTTGAGTATGCTGTGACATTCTCACTATCGCAGATGTCTTCTGATCACGTGCGCACAACATCATGGGAAACTGGCACACCCTACTTAATAATAATCCCAGGTCGCCACTACTGTGGGTTGTTGCCGCTATATTTCCCAACATAGACAGGGACATCTGGTTCAAATGGTTCTTCACATGCATACTGATCATGTTTTTCTTTTGTTTTATTCTGCTTTCCCTCCACTTTTGCACTCATGTCAGGTCCAGCCAGGACTAGTGCCTACGCTTCACCAGCGTCCCTACTGGCGTGCATCCAGTTGTCAGTGACGTGAGGTGGTATTCAAACTGAAAACATGCGAGCCAAGCACTGAGAGCCCCCTTTCATCCGCTTCAGACCCTCTTTCACTGTCTGAACAAGACTGCTCTGCCAAACCATTTGTGGCTGGGTGAAAAGGAACCATCCATCTGTGATGAACGCCAATTACTTGCATGTGCTCTCTAAACAGCATACTGGTGAACATCAGGCTATTAGGAGCGTACAGTGTGTTGGGAAGCCCATAGACTGCAAATGTGTGATGGTGCTCAATATGTGGGCCTCCATTTAGAATGTGCATCCAATATTAAAAGGCACATTACTGCCATAAAAAGGTGGGTAAAGTCCAAATGTAGCCCAGACCAGGGGTGGAGTAGCCACTCCCATGGGTCCAAAGGAGCAAGTTGAGGCATAATTTGATTGGCCTAACAATATGCGCATTCTGTCACCTAGTCCTCAAAATTCTGATCTGTTTCCAGCCAACCACACATCATATCTTGTGTGGCCTTTCCCACCTGGATGAGCCTCATGTAATGCCACCACAGCCCAGAAGAAGAACCATTACCCTTGCACCCCTCAAGAGAGCAGCCATCCTGTAGATTTGTTTTGCTTTGTGTTTAGTATAAGGCCTGGGATCCTCTTCTTCCACCACAATGAGCATGCCTTGTTTTAACTTTTGAAGGGACTGGGTCCTCCTCTTTTCTCTGCTTGAGCTAGAATACTAATACAAGTGTCCCTGCCAGATGCACAGGTAACAGGAGGTGCCTCAGGAAAAGGCAGCTGCATCAGAATTTTCACTATTTTTATCTGCCGTGTACACACTACAGTATATTGGTAGGCTGGCAGTGTTAGCACCTGGGCGTGTGTCCGTGCTGAGGCCAATGACAGGAAGCATCTTTTCTCAATGAACAGACATAAAAGAGGTTAATGGTCTGCACAACCATAGCAGTGATGCTTAAAGCCGAGCACCACAGCCGGACCTTGTGAAACCAATTGGTTTCTCTGACTTGTTCTCCATTGCATGCTAAAAGACTTCCCGAACTCCATAGGCCAATGCACTGCATGAGAGAATTAACTCCTTGTCTGGGTCATGGTGAACCAGGGGCTGAGTGGAGGAGCCCTTTAACATCCTTAAAAGCATCATCCTGCAAATCGCATTTCAGTCATTTTGTGTCAGCCACTTTGAGAGAAAGTTCTGTTTGCAGCCCCTTTGTACCTGGCAATGGGCATGACTTTTTAATTCTACCAGTCACCAAGCACTTGCATCATAGAGGCTCCTATGGAAACAGGAAGAGACCGTGTCACGGAGTAAGAGCGAAGATGGTTCCAGGAATTGAGATAAGTGTTTTCTGATAAAAATGCATGAAAAAAAAATACAGCACAGTTCATGAAAAGGCTCTAGGTACTCCAAAGGGTTCCTCCATTGCAAAAGCATTGCTGTCATAGTTTTTAGGCAATTACCTGACCCAAATGCAAAACACTCTGGAAGTAAGCCATTTTAAGAAGCTTATTTACAAAGAGATTATTGGATGATTGTGCTGGGTCCAGGTTGTTTCTGGAGTCACAGGAATGTGGAGACTATGATTTCTGGACCATAGGAGTCTCAGGAACTTGCAAGGAGAGGTAAGACAGATTTCTGGACTTGAGAACGCTCGGAGTTGCAGGAGTCTCAGGAACTTGCAAGAAAATGCGAGATGTAGATTTCTGGACTTTGGATCGATAAGGAGAAAATAGATCTTACTGTGGAGAGGAAGATTCACCAGGAAAGGGTGAATGGAATGGGAGCAAACTAGTCTGGATGGAGGTAGCTCAGAGGAGTGTCAAGTGAGAGGAGACAGCTGAATCGGAGAGCTGGAGCATGGAGTTGGTTGGAGAGCGGACAGATTACGCTGTGGCTGAGTAAGGAAGAGGACCCTTGTGAAGCCAGTCGTGGGTAGAGACAGCTGAATCCTCACAGAGAGTTTGCAGTTGACCACAAAAAGCCAAGAGGGAGCAAGATTAAGTCCGGGACACATGTTGTGGTAACCACTGTAGTTTAACACTCTCGCCCTGATGAAGGGATGGCAATGGGCTCCTCTTAAACTTAGTCTGATGAGACTTGATGATCTACCAGTGTTCACTGCACACCTGCTTAAGTCCACCCTCCTGCAAGGCTGCCACTATATGAGGCTCTCTGGTGGAGAACTGGAAGAAGTGAGAGGTGAAAGGAACAACACACAGGCCCCACAGAAGCAACTTGTATGGTGGGGCCAAACCCTTTGGGAGGTCTGGTAGAGATTTGCAATAATAATTCGCCATACCTAAGAGTGGCCTGAGTTCAGCGACGCACTGTTTGGGGCCTCCATGTAGTCCTCACCTTATCCTCCCTCTGCTGTTCTATTCTATGTTGCAGGTAGATCACACTTGGCGCTGGGAACATACATTTGATGTGCTTTAGTTGCAGCCCTGCTTCTGGCAGCCTCCACAACACCTGTTCTAAGTAAGCCAGACGCTCTGCGTCTGTGGCCCCTATGATCAGATTTTCATCTAAATACACTGCTACATGTGGTATACCCAGCAGCAGAGGGTCCATTGTTTGATCGAAAATGGCAGGTCTGGACACTACTTCAAACACCAGCCAACTGTATCCAAATAATCCCTTGTTTGTGTTGATCATGCCGTACTCTTTTGACTCCTCGTCCAGCCTCAGCTGGTGACTCATGTCCAGCTTTGTGAATAGCTTACCTTCTGCCATGGTTGCAAACAGCTGATCTACCCGAGGCAACAGAAATCAGTCAGGCACGCTATATTGACTGTATTTCCCAATGGTACCCGATTCACAGAAATACAGTCCCCTTATATCCGTACAGTTTGGTCCTGTTTTAAACCTGGAGCCCATTTTAAAAACTGGACTGGCTCAATGATGGCCAGCCTGCGCAAACATTCCAGCTCTTATTCAACTTTGCTTTTCATAGCATTAGGCGTAGTATTATCTGGGTTTGAGATATCTAGACGTGGCCTCAGGGTCAACTTTGAGCTTTGCAAGCAAGTTGGAACAGGGGGAGAAATGTGTCAGGTGTGATGTATGACAGTAAAATATCATCTAGAATGAAAGAAAACAATGTACAAGAAACTAATGAGACCAAGGATGTCTAGACTAGGGACAGTATGTTTGAGGAGAAGACAGGAGGCAGAGCTGTAGATAGTCGAGGTGAAAATGTTGAGATGTATTGCGTGTGAGTGAGGAGTATCAAAAGGACAGGATCAAAAATGTGCTCATCAAACGGACAAGACATGTTAGTTTTTTTTGACATGAAGTCAGACTCAGATGGTTTGGGCATGAACAGAAGAGGAATGGTGAATATCTTGGTAGAGGGATGCTCCAACATGTTAAGGAGGAGGCCTAGAGGACGACCAGAGAGGAGTTTATAGATGGAGTGAAAGAGGATATGAAGTTGCTTGGTGTGAGAAGAGGATGCAAAAGAGAAGAGGGTAGATGGAGAAAGATGATTGGCTGTGGTGACCCCTGAAATTTATAGAAGATGTTATTAATGATTCAATGCAGCATATGTGCAAACGCACACACACACACACACACACACACACACACAAACACACACATTCACATACATGCATATGTTTTTTGTATATTGATACACACATATAGAGAAATATACAGAAGATTAAAAAATGTGTTAATACACACAAGTAAACGCATATGTGTGTGTTTTTTTATACATACTGTATATGTGTAATGGTAGCTGCAACAAGATAATATATATATGAATAAGATACATTTTTTGCTATGTACTTATTTTTTTAAGATCAATGGAAATAAGAGAAATCTTTTTCTCTTTTTGTCCGATACAACATCTCAGTCTTCATATGACAACGTTGGCCTTTAAATTCTCCACAGCAAATCATTAGGTTTGCTCAAATTGGAGACACTTTTATGCCTACTTGTGGAGACAAGAGCAAATCAGTTTAAAAGAGTGGCCGCCTCAGATGACAACACCCACCGTGGAGTGGAAACACCAGCAAGCAGAACTGTCTTGAATGCTACAATGCAGCAAAAAGCTCATTTGACAATTGCAATTTCTTTTATTCATATTAAAGTTATTATTGTACCACTTCAGCTAAAGGTCTAAACTGAGGTTCAGCAGGATGCTGCTCACAGTATATTGGTCCAAAATAAAATCTACAATGATGAAGCTTTCTCTGTTTTCTGCTGCCTGAAAATACATCACAGAGATGGTACCTGAAACAGGAAAAAAAACAGGACGAAAGAAGAAGATGGACGGAAATTAGACAAATGTATTTTACATAACAGTTTGTTCTATAAAGTGATGGAAGCCATAGCTACATTGTCACAGTGTACATCAGGGGCATTGTTTACATTTTGTAGCCCCTCATCCGCGGGTCGAAATTTCCTCTCTGGGGGTTTAACAGGATGTGGCTGTATTGAAGGCTTCTAATTTTAGAAGTTTCCAGTTACCTTTTTCTCCACTCTTTGTCCTCTGTTGTACACATGAATTCCATTCTTTCTTCTTCTTATTTGTATCATTTATTATCCCTCCATCCATCCATATTGTACCGTTTATCCTGCACTCAAGGTCCCGGGGAATGCTGGAGCCTATCCCAGCTGTCATCGGGCGAGAGAACGGATACACCCTGGACTGGTCGCCAGTTAATCGCAGGGCTACGTACAAAGACATAAAACATTCACCCACTCATTCAGGGGAATTTTCCCAATTTTTTACCACATATTTTTGGACTGTGGGAGGAAACTGGACAACCAGAGGAAACGCAGACACGGGACACACTGCACACATCATCATTATTATTGTTGTTGTTATTATTATAAATTAATGAATACTGTTAATAAATACTGTTGACCTGGCCAGAGACAAAACAAACCTAGAATAACTTAGTGAAATTTGGCCAACATAGTGTCATGAAGCCTGACAGAGGCAGGAATTTAATCTCTTCCTGCAAATATTGCCATCTGCTGCTGCAGCCCGCTAAGTGCAACCGTAATGTGAAATAAACCAAACAAAAAACTCCCGCTTTTGTTCGAATGGAACTCTTTATTCAACAGGTGGACACCAGAGGAGCCATTGTTACACTGCGTTCACTTCAGCCTTTTCTTATCAAAATAAATCCTGTCACGCTCACATGAGGGGGTCATGCACATCCCCGACCCCTGACGGGAAACGTCCCGCACTTACAGACGTCCCCACTGAGAACAGAGTCCTCATCGGCCTCCTGCAGAATCTGGCGTATTTGGAGATCACCCGGCCACAAATAAGCCTGACAATACATGGGAATTATACATTCACCTTTGATCTGGAAGAATCACACACCCCCTAGTGGAGGAACAGCATAAAGACACCGAAAAACTGGGTTGGGGGGGCGGGGAAAAAAGCACAAACAACAAACAGACTTCAGTTCTAAACATGCAGGGATTTTTTTTTTTCTCTTTCATGTTTTTTTTTTGTGTTGAAACAGTGATGGCACCATGAAGACAAGCAGACGGACAGATAGACAGCGTCAAACATACTCGGCAAACCGGATTTGAAGAGTCCTGTTTTAAAAACACCATTCATAAAACTCACAAAATAAATAAAAATACAATAAATAATATGTAATAAGTCAAAGAATAACTACATTTTTTCGAAATATATCCGCGAAATGCATCGGTTTTGGTTGTTACTTTCTTCTCATTTGGGCTTATTGATGTCACTTTGCTCTATACGTCTAATATCAGAAGTAATACCCTTTCATTCGGCAGATGTTGCTTTAAGGATGCAGGCAGCAAAACGGTTAATTGTAGGATAGCCAAATGTGAATATTAATTAAAAAACTATTTACTATTATTCTTCTCTTTATGGTTATCAATTTGATGTTCTTTATTCATAATGTTTTGCATCCATCCGTGGTCTTTAACTGCCTGTTTTTTTAATTGCATACAGTAGGTGCTGCCAGCAGGATGTGGCCAATTCATATAGATAAATATATATATAAACATATATATATATGTATTTATATATGAATATATGTTTTTTTTTTTCATTCAAAAACAGCCCCAAAAACCCTCCTGCTTAAGCCATTTGTGTAAAATGAATTACAAATCACTAATATATTATATTTCATCATAAAGCACTTGAACTGTCGCAGCGAGAACGCCTTTATCCGAAATTGCAAACGCTTCCGTTCAGTCAGACGGAAAAATCCAAACTCCTCTCCAGTCGTCTCCAGCCCTGCAGACTCCTGGGCCTGCAGCCTTGACCAGAGGGCTTTCAAAACACGTGCAAGAGCTGGAAAACTCACAGGTGAAATACATATTGAAAAACGGTGAACTTGCTTGAGAGTAGGAAATATTATAGCTAAATTAAGATGAGAGAATAAAATTCATTCGTTCATTCATTATCTATGGTGCTTATCCTCCAATCAGGTGTGCGGGAGGGGGGGTTACCCTGGACCGATCGACGGTCAATCACAGGGCCACACATAGAGACATAGATCCATAAAGATGTCATATAGACATGCAATCATTCATTCTCTCATTCACACATCAAATAGACAAACAACCACTCGCTCTTTCATTCAGACAACATATAGAGACATACAACCATTTTTCCATAGGGGTAAACCTACGCAGACATGAGGAAAACATGGGACTCCACACAGAAAGGCCACCTGTCGGAATCAGACCTTGGGACCTTCTTGCTGCAAGGCAAGGATTGTTGACCATAAGTTTGGCTTTGTGTATATATAGTTTTTTTCTTTCTCCCACTCTGGACAACCTCTCTGACTCGGTTGAATTGACAAATTTCAAAATAAAGTGTGGCGCCTCTGAGCCTCTGCACAGCTTTACTTTCTCCTGGAGGTTCTGATGATGCACTGAGTCAAATCCCTCAAAAACATCAAATTGAAAAAAAAAAAAAAAAGAAAATCTTTAACTTTGGGCATCTGGAAATGCACACACACACACACACACACACACTAGCAGTTTCAGGAAGACCAAAAATGAGCGTGACAAAGCAGCAAAGCCTCCGGCAAAGCTTCTGGAAGGAAAAGGCGGGGGCTCCGTAGAGGAAGAGGCACAACATTTCAGAAAGGCCTTTCAGGAGTCTAGGCGGGTGGGAGAACAGTGGCTGCGGTGGCGGCGGCGGCGGCAACAAGGCAAGAGGACAAGGCGGGGAGGGAGACAGAGAAGACAGTAAGGAAAAAGAAAATTAACATGACATCAGTGAAGCCCTTGGCGGTGAGCTCGGCGCCGCACAACCACGAACAACACGGACAAGAATGAGAGAGGAATCAGATCGGAGATTCATGATTCTCAAAAGTCTCTTTCTGTAAAAAGCAGAAAATGTAAACTTTCTTTTGCACTTTTTAGAAACGTAGCTGCTGAAATTGCCAGTTTGACTAAAACTACATTGTTACTTTTTTCTTTTTTCTTCTTCTTCTTCTATGGCCTTGTCTTGTTTAAAATGACAGCAAAAGGTTTCGATGCCGTTGGACATAGGCAGACAAACAAAGCGAGAAACAACGCACTTGATTTGCTGTACTAATCAATAATGGCGTGTCAGCTGGGGACGGACATCCGAAGGTTATGATGCCTCGGAGCCTTTTGCCGTGAACGAAGAATTCGAGGGGTGAAGGTGAGAAACGGCCCCAGCGGTGCAGGAGACGGCGAGCTGCTAACATACAGGGTTTGGAGGAGAAAGAGAAGGACCAGACGTATAAAAGCTGCTGTTTGCAAAAGGTGCTCCCACAAAAAACTTGTAAAGTGGGAACTAATTCCAGCCACAAAACAACTCTTGCGCATAATGTTGTTCCCATGACAACAAGACACAGCCAAATAACATACAATGTGATTTACTTGTTCCCATGAGAAAATAACCAGCTGGCAGAAGATAATCTTCATTCATTTGCACCTAGCAAATCAAATTGTTTCTGGTCAAAAAAAAAAACAACCAACAATAACATCTTAGTACAAGGTAATTAACATGTTATGACGACGTGATAATTACCTTATTGCAACTTATTGCAAAAAAATTGATTCACTCAAGAGTATCATCATCTTGTTCCGACCAGGATAATTCATGCCAAGAGATATTATTTAATGCCAGCAAATATCAGCCGCTACGCACATGAAAATATCCTGGTAGCACGCAGTGATTGTCTAGTTCCCACAAGAAAATAACTCATTCTCAGAAAGATAAAGATGGCCTCCCGCAGCTGTGAGGCTCCAGGGAAAATGTCACGTACCCACCAACACACACGCAAGAGGCCAGTATTCCTCTGTGCACGGCAGACGCTATTGGCCTTTCCTTGCTAAGCAAACAGGCACCGAGTCGTCCGCGGTCAGGTGTTTATGCGGAATTCAATTGAGACCGTGGCAACAATTCAAAGCTGAGTTAATCCGTTTTGGTATTTCAAAATGAAAACCATTATTTCTTTGGGTCGCAGAATAATTAGAGTAAATAAAAATCTTTTGTTGTTTAATTTTAGCTACAAAACAGAGCCACAACCTTCCCCCCTGAGGCTTCAAAAACCAAAGGGAAAAAAAGGGGGCGTGTGTGTGCGCGTTCACTCACACACAGTTTTATACATCTGGCCCCCCCACCATATGGAAAACAAAACCAAAAGTTATAAGTAATAACTTAAACTTCTCTTAATTTATATTGAATTAATAAAGAGAAAGTGCTTTTATAGGACTGACGAAAATATAATTTTTTTTCTGTTCAGCGTGGGTGAAAACAATATTTCCTCTTATTTTTGTCAATCGCTCGCTCAGAAAAAAAAAAGCATAATCCTACTTAACTATGAATGAAATTCCGGAAATCACTGAGTGATAGTTGAATGGACGTAATTGAGTTCCCGGAAAAACGTGTGGAAGCAAGTGGAGTGGCGGCTGGTGGACTGACGGCTTTCACATCAGGACGTTGGCGCGGGTGTCAGGAAGTCGCAGCCCCACCAGCCCGCCGCCGACCAGCACGGACGAGGCCAACAGGATGGGGATGGCCTTGGTGATGCCGACCAAGGAGCCGAAGATCAGGTTGCCGAGGACGGCCGCCAGCTTGCACATGGCATTGCAGAAGCCGAAGCCGGTGCCTCTATGGAAAAAAAGAGAGGGGGGCGTTGGCATACAACCCTAGATTTCTAGATTTTATTGTACTTTATTAATCCCTTGCGGAATTCCACTCCAAATTCCCGTTTCTTTTAATTTTCATTGTTATATCTTTACTGGTGTGGAGCGTCTCTTGGTGACTAGGATGGATGGGATCAGTAATTTGAACCTGACAGAGAGGACAAAAAAAAAATCTATATATTTTAGAATAACGTCGCCTTTTAAAAATTGCTTAAGTCCTCTTCTAACATTTTTCAGAAAACCCAAAAAGTGAGCTGTATGTTTAATGGGGAGCTGATTTAGGCAAAAAACAAGTCAATAAATGAATTGGGTAATTATTTTAAGAAGGTGACAATAAAAAATTGTGAGAAGATGCTCCTAATCATGCTGGGGTGAAGACTGGTGGCATCATATCAGAATAAGGTCAAAATGAACTCAACTACACAATAATACAATGGGAAGAAGACATTTTTTTTTTCTTGCTAAAGAGAATAAAGTAAAAAATAGCAAAACTTACTAAAGTTTCTATTCTTTGCAAAAAAGGCATTTCATACTATATGTAAAGTTAGAATGCCATATTGGTAATATTAGTAGGAGGAGGTTGATAATGCTGCATCAGGGCCAGTGTCTCCCTGTGCTCACAAAAACACAATTAATAATGAATAGTTAGCAGAAGTGATTCATCCGGTTATTGCCTAGAAACAGTTACGATGACGAAAAGACAGGAGGCAGAGCCAGAGGTCACAGAGATGAAGATGCTAAGGTCCTCTTTGGGAGTGACCAGGATGGATAGGATCAGGAATGAGTCTGTCAGAGAAACAGCACATGTTAGACATTTTGGAGAGAAGGTCAGAGAAGTCAGACTTAGATGATTGGGTCATGTACAGAGGAGGGATAGTAAATATATTGGTAGACGGATGCTGGAATTGGAGCTGCCAGGTAGGAGGTCTCGAGGAAGACCAAAGAGAAGATTTATGGACGTACTGAGAGAGGATATGAAGGTAGTTGGTGTGAGAGAGGAGGATACAAAGAATAGGGTTAGATGGAGAAAGTTGATTCGCTGAGACGACCCCTGAAGGGAAAAGCCGAAAGGAGACGAAGAAGAAGTGATTCATCTGATTAAAAATTGTAATCATTTGACAGCCTGTATATATACCTGTATATATATCTTCCTCTTTCCTTTCGGCTGATCTCTTCAAAGGTAGCCACAGCCAATTGTCTTCCGCCATCTAACCCTATTCTCTCCTCTTTTTTCTTCTATCCTCTTCTCTCACACCAACTAACTTAATGTCCTCTCTCACTCCATTCAAAAATCTCCTCTCTGGTCTTCCTCCAGACCTCCTGCCTGGCAGCTCCAACCTCATTATCCTTCTCCCAACATACTCACTATCCCCGCTCTGCGCATGTCCAAACCATCTCAATCTGATTTTATCTCCAAAACATCTAACCTCTGATAGATTCATACTAAGACAGGTGGAAAGACAGGGCAATAAGCTAAAACCAAGGGTTGGGAGCAGGAGAGCGACCACCTCCGGTCTGTCGGATAGAGCTCCGTCGTCACCACATCCAAGGAGTTCCAGGCGGAGATGCTGAGACCGTTGTAGAGGCAGAGCATGAAGATCATCATGGACTCGCTGGTTCCGAACCAGAGGAAGAAGCAGCTGATGCCGGACAGAACCATGGAGCCACCTGATGGGGGAGGTCAATACACCGAATGGTCTTTATTGACGTCAGCGGGGGTCAGGCGGAGACATTGGCAGGAAAAAAGGTCATGTCGTACCCAACATGCTGAGGCGACCTATCTTGTCCATCAGGAGGGCGGAGACGATGTTGCCTGGCAACACCGCCAGCGTACCCAGGAAATTGACAAAGTACACCCAGTAGGCACTGTAGTCGTCGTCAAAGGTCATCTGGCAGCCTGTCTTGTTGTGGTGGAAAGAACTGTTGATCACGCGTGAGTTGATCAGCTTGGTGTCGTCGATGTCTGAAAGAGTCGAGGGAATGACTGCGATGGTACATTTGGAGTTTTTCATGTCTTTACATTTCATTCTATTTATGTATGTTTTTGGAGATACATGCTTCCGATCATCGTTTGGAGTCAGCTTCACCACTTTCTCCAGCACCTAGTGGGAAGATCCATTGCGCACCTTTCTGAACGATGAGTTCCCCAGAACCCTAGCCTGGTTCACCCCTCCCCTACCTTCAAAATTTAACAACATTTTGTTCCAACTCCCTGTTTTTCCCCTGTCTGTTTTTGGATCTAGATCAATTTAACCTTGACAGCATGATCTGGCTAGCATGGACCCAGCAGATTCCGACAATCTCCACTGTACCCTCGACTTCCAAGGAGCCCAAATGAAGAGACACCAACAGATGCTTGCTGAGGTACAAGGCACACTTTGGGAGCTGGCCTCCTCTCTCCGGGCCCGCACCCCCAGTCTCCGACAAGGACTCAGGACCAGCAGCTAGAAGGAAGTCGAAGGTATCTTCTTCACCCTGCAGAGTCCCTCTCAGCATCTCAGTATCTACTGAGTATCCTCTCGGTAAGGGTCTCAACAGGAGCGAACTGGCTACTTGGATGGTGATGATCTGGCAACAAGCATACCGGTCTTGGTAGCCTAAATACTGCTCCAAATGGTGATTGGAAGCAGTTGTGCCATAACCCGGTTCTCAGACACAACTCGCCCCCCCAAAGGAAAGCACAGGGAAATTCCAGAGCAAACTGAAAGCTGGGGGTTCGCTGTTCCAACTGTATTTACTCATTGTAAGATTATAGTTGGCTTAAACTTTCTTCTTAAGTTTAGTTTAAGTGATTATGACAGTTGTTCTGCTCCACCCCACCAATAAAACTAAATTTTCAATCAATACACTAAATTGGAATTAAATTGGGATTCTGCCTCCTTACATCAGAAAACAATGTTATATAATTATAGCTATATTTAAACAAATCCTGGACAAATTATTTGTAATAATTTATAACATGAATGAGGCCCACTTTTATTCAATGGGAAATCCTACATGATAAAGTACGTTAAAAGGTTAAATCTAGTTGATTATAGTATGAGCATGAAATAAAAAACACAAGAAAATGGAAGATATAAAGGATATAAAATAGCAGGGAAATATATTGTATTAAAAGAGATGAGGAATGCAAACTCTGGCTGCTGTTCTAATGTTGTGAGATTTGCTGCATATTTTATTAACTGATTTATAAAACCGTAATTTTGGGGTTTGACACAAAATTTAGAATAAATAAATAAATAAATAAATAAATAAAAAACAAGAAAGTTACAAACTTATGAATCTGCTCTTGGGTAGTATACTGCCCCCTACTGGTTGCCATGTATACTCAAACTGGTCAAACACTGCAGTGGATACACAACCACTCACTCCTTTTCGCCCTCCGGTCCCTTGAGACAGATCGCAGGGGGGGCAAGGAGACTTTATTTCCCACAAGGCCCTGCCAGCAACCTCGCCTGCCCTCGCCTGCTACACGTTCAGCGTTTTCCTAAAGCGCCAGGGAGGAAATATTGTCCCAGCCTGATCTCCCCCAAGGCCTGAATCAGCTGTAAATCTTGCAAACACCTCCCTCTGCCTTCTGCTTTCCCCTTCCTTTTTCAGCCTTGTATTTTTTTGCCCCCATCAGGCCTGAAAATAATTGGATTGCTCTTTTGTAGCAGTGGCCAGGGGGTTTCAGGGCGAGATCTGATGTTTTGGATGATGGGGCAGATGTCTTTGTGTGGGTAGAAATTGTCTTTTTTTTTTTTTCCTTTTCTCAGCCCAGACTGGTTTAGTTTCTTTTGTTAGCGTCAGCTGCGGCGATGCGGGAACCCAATCTGAGCCGGGGCGGGAGGTTAAGCAGTAATTTGGCGGCATAAAGCAAAAGCCATAAACGCTTAAACCCATTCTTTCTGGTGGAAGCCACAAGCCGAGACATTAGAACCAAAATGAAGTGTCAGGCGAAGATGAAGGGGTTGAGTGAGACTTATGTGTGAGGAACCTGAAAAATAATTAGATTTTTCTGAGAGTGGGAGGAAACACCTCGGTGAGGGGGGGTCCATGCGGGCTCTGACCTCACAAATGGGGACAATATGTTTATTGTATACATTTTAATATTCTTACATGTCTTATTTATCTTTTCCCACAGTTTACAGTAACATCCACTTACATCAGACCTATTGTCCTCATAGTCGACTCATTGGTGGTAAAAAAAAAAAATAAACTTCAGGAATACTTATGTAATGGATGTGTCCTCACAGGACAATGTTTTTATTTTAAATTCATTCATTCATTACTCAGTATTATATTGAGGAAGACAAAAAAAATCATTCATACGTCATATATAGAGAAATACAACCATGCACTCTCATTCACACATTGTATAATTATTTTCATCCATTCATTCATTCATTCATTCATTCATTCAGGCACTCATTCTTTCCCACTCCAACAGACACATCCATTAATCCTAGACACCCACAGGCGTTGCTGCTGTAAGCATTATTGTACACTGGTAATTGCAACTTTTATACATATGTATACCATTTATATTTTTATTTCTTGTTTATTTTTATTGTTATTTTCTAGCTTTAATTTTTTTGCTGCTTGTACATTATTGACTGCACTATCCACTTTCTGCTGTGTGAATTGAAATTTCCCTCATTCACACGTTATGTAGAGAAAAAGGATCATACACTTTCATTTTTTTCAAGCCTGTTAATGGAAGCTTGGTAAAATATGCCATAGGTAGTTTATTTATGTTTGCTAATATTTGTAGCTTTATTGACGTAAGCAGCTTATGACAATGTGAAATAGGAAGTGTCCCCTTGAGGATGCTGGGGCTTTGTTATGTAACAAATGGTGAAAGATCAAGTATTGCAAAGGAAGTATAAATACATATTATGAGTATTATCGTACAGTTTGGCTTTTCACAGCTGTATACAATCAAAGTTTTACCATTCATCACAAACTAGTGCTGTTATTTTACAGAAACATTGGCGGTCACAAGCATGCAAAAGCTACATTATGTCCAAAAACAGTACTTATTTTTTTGTTTAGCTCTTCCCGGTCGTTGTACGGCAGCAAGAAACAAATAAATGTGGTATGACGGGCTCTTTAGAGGTCAAAGGTCAGAGCGGCGGACTCACCGGTGTTGTAGAAGAAGGAGTCAACAAAGGAGCAGTTTTTGAAGAAGGATCCAACTGAGGAAACATCCTCAAAGTAGCAGTTGAGGAAGGATGAGTCGATGAAAGTCACAGCCTTGAACTTCATACCGATGAATCTGAAAAGCGTGCAAGTCGACACAGGATATTTTAACATTTTACAGAAGTAATGCAATTTTTATTTTTTTCATATAAATTCGCAATTTGGTCTGCGGTGCCGATGGAAAAAAAAAAAACAGGCTGAGCACACAAATGCCCGGTCTCTCCAGACTCCACGTGTCAGTACCAGATCTGAGAGAGGAGGCCGAGATAAGCCTTTTAATTTCCTGGTGGTGCTGCAGATAGAGGAGGCGGGATGATTATCACCGACGCCAGTGCTCTGTTCACAGGCACCTTCCCTTATTTATCCATGTTCTTTTAACTGTCAGTAAAAAAATTTGCTGTTTGAAGGTGGAGGAGGGTAAACTAACGAAGTGAGTTGGTGAGAAAATACTCGAACGTTATATAAACTTAACTACTTAAATGAAATCAATAGAGAATTTTCCCAAAATACGAAAAATAACAAGATGAAAATTCTAAACCGATTGAAAAGAATAACCAATAAAATGCCAGCTGACCAATAAATTACATTAAAAAAAGACTTTGAAAAAACAAGCAATTGCCTAAATAACTTTGAGAGGAAAAAAATTAACAGAACTCAAAAAAAATTAGGAGAAATTACCAGAAACTTGGGTAGAATTAGTTACAGGCAGAAAACGGGCAGCAAATAATTAAAATGAAATGCAAAAAATCAGCAAGTAATTGAAGCTATTCACAATAACAATTTTAAAAAGTAAAAAACAATCAAAAGTGTGTCAATTACCCAGATGATAATGGGTGTCATTTGCATATTAAATTATATTATCTGTAAATGGAGTTAATTTGAGAAATCACATGACCCACCTGTCATTGAGGAACACACCATTTCTGTGGATCTGGTTCTCCAGGGTGAAGTTGAAGGTAAAATCTTCTATGCGTTCGTTGTTGTGGATCATCACCCTGGAGGCATATTCATCAGCCTGGAGGTGTTTGATTACGTCTGGGAACCACACTGATAATCCATAATACCTGAAACAGAGAACTCACAGTAATCTACAAAAATCAAGGAGGGTTATGGTGTCATTCCATGACAATAAAGACTCAATAAAATTGTTGCGTTTTAATCGGATAGAGTATAAAGCTATTCGTGTATAGATAGATAGATAGATAGATAGATAGATAGATAGATCGATAGATCGATAGATAGATAGATAGATAGATAGATAGATAGATAGATAGATAGATAGATAGATAGATAGATAGATATAATTTGTATGTAATATAAATTTAAATATCATATAAAAATAAGCATATACATATACATATACATATACATATACACTGCTCAAAAAAATAAAGGGAACACTTAAAAAACACATCCTAGATCTAAATGAATGAAATATTCTTATGAAATACTTTGCTCTTTACACAGTTGAATGTGCTGACAACAAAATCACACAAAAATGATCAATGGAAATCAAATGTATTAACCCATGGAGGTCTGGATTAGGAATCACACTCAAAATTAAAGTGTAAAAACACACTCCAGGCTGATCCAACTTTGATGTCCTTAAAACAAGTCAAAATGAATCTGTGTTGCTTCCTGGGTGGACACTATGATTTCACAGAAGTGTGATTGAGTTGTAGTTACATCGTGTTGTTCAAGTGTTCCCTTTATTTTTTTGAGCAGTATACTTTACATCCATACACACACACACTCACACACACACATCCACTTAATAATGAGAATGAAATGTATATACACGGAAGATGTATGGGTACATGACACAGGCAAATAATTTACAGACGGAATAAATATGTATACACAGTGAGATGAATAAATTACTAAGATTATAATGAGAGGGGGCGGAGGGACAATAATTACATTATGAAATTCCAAGAAGTCATAATGAAATGAGAATAAAGTCAATATTAGATTGACGATTTCTGAAAACTCTAGGTGAGATCATCCAAACACTGTGGAAAAAAATGTCAAAAACAACTTGAGAAATAATAAGCTAAAACTTAATATTGATTAAAACAAGTCATGACTGGAAAATGAACAAAAAGTTTGGTTAAAAGTTGTGATATGATTATAAAAGAGGTAAGTGTCAGACAGCTCCTCAAAATTTTGAACTGATAATCATAATAATGTATTATCAATTATATTACAACAGCAATAATAATAATGATAATAACAATAATAATAATCACATCAATCAGAACTTACCCTACCAGTAGCAATTACAAAAACTACTTGAAAAGAAAATAGCATTTTATATGATTCTAAAGTTCAGAATTGGAGGTGAAAGTGGGAGAATCTTACCCGAAAGAAAGAGTGAACCAAACGGCGGCCAGTTTCATTGTGTTGTCTTTCACCGGGTAGTTGAAGCACCTCATGAAAGTCAACCAGATCTGTGAGGGAACAAACAAACAAATAAAAAGAATGAAATAACATTTCAGTTTGAACCGTTGTCCCTAATGAGGACATTAAACCTTACGTAGAATACAACAAGCAGCACATAAACTCTTTTGCATGTAGCACAGTGCTGCTGCTGCTGCTCACATGCATCCCAAAATGTTTTTTTTTTGCACTAACCCACTACCTCCATCCATACTTTGCCCTACCACCACCTCTACTTACCACTATTATCCTTGAATATTTTTTATTTATATTGTATTAATACACCCTCCAGGACACAAGACATTTCATTGTTTTTTCTTGAATTTTTTTTTTATATTTTCTGTTGGTTGTTTTGTATATTGTCTTATTCATTTGCTTCTATATCCTTATTTACACACTTTTTCTACTTTGTATTGCTGCTGTGACAATTGAATTTCCCAGTCATGGGATTAATAGAGTCTGTCTTATCTTATCTTATCTTATCTTATCTTATCTTATCTTATCTTATCTTATCTTATCTTATCTTTCTTGTTTCTTCTGCTGTGAATCATTGTAAACACACACACACACACACACACACACACACACACACACACATACACGTGGACACACATGCAGGCAGAGACAAAAAGTATCTTTGCTACATTGACAAATTGTCGCCTGAATATGTTTACAAGATGTTTAGCAACACCTGTAATTTGATATACTGCAAATTCCAAGCTATATAAGGATTTTAAACAGGTAAACAAGGAGCCTTTAAGCTGAAATAAACCTATTGTCCTCAAGGAAAAATGTTTTTTCCCTGCGGATGTGGTCTCCTTAAGTCCACCATTATTTCTTTCACCAAGAGAAGGCGAGCACCCTAAACGCACTTGTACTCCTTGGGTCACTCTTGGAAGTGACCTCTATCCATCCCTAAAACATGGAGTCCCGACAGATAATGAATAAATCTGACCGCTCGGAGTTCGGCCCTGATCTTGAGGAGAACCTTCAGAACCGGGTTGGCTGACTCCTCCCCCATCTCCACCAGCTCATCCAGCTGCTTGGGGATCTTGATCCTGTTCACCTGTAAAGGTGGGAGAGGAGGTTAGTTAGTCACCAGTGGAAGGAGTGCAGGGGGGGGGTGGAGGGGGAGGCTGACTCACGGTGAAGACCCGCTCTGGCTCGCCACGGGCTCGCATGTTGGTGTCGTGGATGTGTTTCAGCACCATCCAGGCCTCATCATGTTTCCCGTTCTAGAAAACGGTGGGAGAGAGCGATAAAATAGATGATGTATGATTTCATTATCAATTAATTATTGAATCCAAAAGTGGAGGAAAGGATTAAAATGAAGTCATGATATTAAAAAGAGGAGGTTTTTTTTTTTTGTTTTTTTTTTTGAACATTTATTAGAACAATTTCCTTGACAGAGTCACACACATTCTTACAAAACCTCATGATAAGATACACATTATACAATATTCTTTATAGGTATAATTATTTCTACCATTCATTTAGCAATTCACTTATTTCCGCAATAGCAAACGGAAAAAAAAACCAACATCTAGCTCAGTCAAATAGAGATAATATCCTCAACTCTCCAATATTTTGTGATGGGTGCCCATTTGTTAAGACATAGGACTGTCCGAAGTCGTAGATTTCCTGTTATGTGTTCCATGCAGTTTACATCCTTAAGCCTTTGACGCCAGTGGTCCAGGGTAGGTGGGTAGGGTTTGAGCCAGTTTACTGTGATCATTTTATGTGCAATTAATAGAAGAGGTGTATTTCTAAGGTAGTTTCTGGACAGTTTTCATGAAATACCTTGCAAATTCCAAAGTAGTTTTATATCGGTTGACAAGAAAAAAGAAACTAAATAGAATGCGGCAAGCCACGTCTGCTCTCTCACCTCCAGGTAGAAGCGCGGGCTCTCAGGCATGAACGTGAGGGCCACGACAGCAGAGACGCAGGGCAGCGCGCACACCACCACAAACACACGCCAGCTATGAAACTGGTAGGCCGAACCCATGCTGAAGCTCCAACCTGTGTAAGGGAAACACACACATATACAGGAACACACACAACAATACAAAAATAAATGAACGAGAAAAAAAAGAGCAATAATAAACTGTGGTTTCAAGGTAATTTCTTTTTGAAGTGAAGTTGAAGCTTAGACTCTTTGATTTGAAATGATTTTAAGTATTAAATTGTACGTTTTAGGATTTATTGTATTATTAGGAGTTAAACTTATAGAATTTTTGCAGTAATGATTTGCAGTATATTTTCTTATTCCCCATTATTTTGAAATTAGTTTTATATTTTTTATCAATTGCTGATTTGACAAATTGCCAAATGTTAAACAATTTCTCAGATTTATCAATATGTTTATATGCTCTTATTTGATTTTTAATTTTAATTGCACGTGGTCACTAGTTCATTTTAATGTTATTGATTGGGAATTTTCTCAAACATTTCAGGCACACTTTCTGCTACAATGCTTATTCGAAGGTGATAATATTGGATTATAAGTGGCAACATGTGACTGATCACAATGTATATGTTTCTGGGTGAGTCACAGTCAGATAATCTGTATCATCTTGAACACGCAAAGGATGTGTGTGTCTGTGTGTATGAGAGTGTATGTGTTTGTGTGTCTGTGTGTGTGTGTGAGTGTGTGTGTGTGTGTCCTGTAGGACTGCACCAGTAAAAACCTCATTAAGGGGATTATAGCTGTAATGGACTGCAGGGGACGGATGACTGATTCAGATACTCCACATGATTTATGTCCCTTACCCACAGAGGGTGAGCACACACACACACACACACACACACACACACACACACACACACACACACACACACACACACACACACACACACACACACACACACAAAAAAACATAAACACTCACATTCATACTTATATAGCATACAGAACAGGACACATCAAAATATATACATGCACACGCGCACACACACACACACACACACACACACACACACACACACACACACACATACACACACACACACACACACACACAAAGGCATACACAAACACATGTTCACTCATTCACACTTACTGTATAGCGCATACAGAACAAATGCACATATATATACATACAGACAGGTACACACACAAATCCCTGTAATTTAGACTGTGTATCTAAAAGCTGATTAATTTCTATGGCAAGTTTTCCAACAGTATCACACTTTTCACAACTAAAACAAAGAGTCACACACACAGACACACACACACACAGGCACACACCTACGCAGGCCTCTCTCGCCTTTGTTCAGCAGTCAATGTAAAATCACTGCGGCGAAACCTATTATCACACGGTGCTGCATCCCGGAGAAAAAAAGAGAAGTGCTAAAACACTGGCGTCTAATCAATTGACCTCAATTATGAGCCTCAGCTGGCGGTTCGAGTCTTGAACAAATAGAGTTTGTCACGACCAGGAGAAGCTTCAAGGTGGAAAGTTGAACTAAAATGGCAACATGGCACCTAACATCTTCAACAACATGTTATCATGTGGTTATTACTCACAGAGCAATTCTGACATATCCAATAATAACCCCTTCCTTTCTAACTGAATAAATGTTCTTATTTTTGCTAGTGTCTGAAATAAATATCATTGCGGACAAATTTCAAGATGATTCTTTGCGTAAGTATTCAAACCTATCTAATGGAAACTGGAAATTGTTTTTTTTCCATTTTCTGCTATTCAAATTTTATTGTACTTTATTAACGCGATGCAAAAAATTCCTCTCTGAATTTAACCCATCATGGATGAACCATGAGTAGTTGGCTGCCATCTAGCGGCGCCAGGGGAACACTTAAGGGTTCAGAGCCTTGCTCAAAAGCACTTTGAAGCACTGGGAGGAGCAAGGAATCGAACCTTCAATGTTCTAGCATATATGGTATGTAAAAATGTAAAATTAAATTGTAATCAAAAAATATTAAATCTAAACATTAAGTGACATTTTTTATATATTCTATAAATTTTACACTATGTTTTGATATTATCAAACTATTAAAAACAATACAGACTATTATTGTAATCTTAAATGATTTATGAACAATTGGATAGAATCCCAGAATAATCCCAGAGTAACTTTTTTATTCATTGATTAGATTATTATCTATGTTTATTTTTTCATGTCAGTAATTAATTGTCTTTATCATATCTGGAAACATATTCATTTTATTCCAGTGTTTTTGTCAAGTATAAGTTTTATGTACATAGACAGACACGTACACACACCAAAAGTAGTGAATGAAAAGACACTTAATTATTTGAGATGTATTTACATTGTTCACAAAGCCCTGCAGTGACGGTGGAGAGTCGATGTATCAGGTAATAAAGCTCTACCGCTCCCTCAGTCCAATCTCACGCTTCGATTTCCTTACTGCGTCCAACTGCTGTGATGCAGAGGACCTCTTCAATTTCTGCAGGACTGGAAATTTTATTTCTATTTTATTTGATTTTATTCCCCACCACATGGGAATTGTTTCAGATTGTCAGCTGATCACTGATCATTGTTTTGCATAGCACAAGATAATAAAAAATCAGTTTTGCACAGTGAGGTAACTTTGTCTTCTTCAAAGTTACAAATTATTTTGTGATAGATAAAATGAAAATGAAATATTTTGATTGTGAATTGAATCTGACTGCTGTTGTTTTTTGGTTTAAAGTTAAATTAAATTATGTATCTTGTGCAGTCACACAAGTAAATGTGTCCGACATACTTTATCAGCCTGGAGCATCACATAGTTGAGTTTCACACACACACGCACACACACACACACACACAGGCTTCAATACTGTTTCCCGGTGTCGCTTCCTCTTAGTTTCCTCTCGCCATTCTATTATCCATCACAGGGGCTGTATAAATCAAACACACCCTCCACCACTCCACCCCAATCCCCATAACCATCCCTTCGTCCGATTCCATCTACACACATCCCTCCATGCATCGCCATCCCCGTTGCCATGTCGTCTGGACTCATCCTTCCATCTACACCCACCCCATCCACAATCTCCGTCACCGTGCCTGTGTACACGGCCCTCTGCCACCATTCTTCCATTAATATATCCTTCCATCCTCATTCCTCCATCCACATCCACCTGTGTTATCGCATACAAAATGCTAACAGTGTTGCTTCTCTACAGAAACAGGAACTGCCATCCCTGTGTTTATTGTATATGAATATATTTGTATGTTTGACAAACATCTGGAAATGTTTTCCTGCATTTCTTTTATTACTAAGTTAGGGTGCGTGATGTCATTTGACTGACCGTAGTGGGGGATAATGGCCCAGGCCATGGCCGAGGCGTAGATCCCCCCGATCATCCAGAACATGCAGAGCCAGCTCAGATGTTCGCCTCGCTTCTCTCGGGCCAGAACCTCCGCGAAGTAGGAGAAGACGATGGGTACGGCCCCCCCGATCCTACAGGCAGAGGAACAGGTTCCTGAGGATGACCCCTGCCACTCCAAGGTCACTTTTTTTTTAATTGAGACACTTTCAGGTCAACAGTTAATTTGATGATCTGTTTGATTTGTCTTCCATTTTTATTGCTGCACCTTTTGAAAAGAACCAAGTGTTTAATACTATATGTGATTTTTTTTTTTATATAAACCGGGGGGCCTCAGACTCGCGGCCCTCGGAACAATATTTTGTGGCCACCTGCTTGAAATCAATTCTTTGTGTTAGTGTGGCCAGTGCGTTATTTCTCACATGCATCTGGGGTGTTATACATCGGGTTTAAAAAAAAAGGGCAAGGAAAAAATGAAAAAGTAACTTTGCAAAGTATTTTTTGCCTCAAAATTTGAAAACAAAATGATTTTTTTGATGAAAAAGTGTCTAAGTATTTGTTCATATTTCTACAAAAAACACCAAAATTATAGCAAAAAAAAAAATGGGCAAAATTAAAAAGATTGATTTAATAACCAGAATAGCCACCATTAGCCTTGTAAACATGATACCTCTTCTAATACATGCTACCAATCAATTTTCTAATAAATTCTAGTGGCACAGTGAAAAGATTTTCTATTTTAACTCAACAGCAATTTTAGGTAGTGATTTCATCAATTCTTTATTTAATATTCATATTCGATAGTAATTCATCATGCAGCCTTTAGAGGAACAGTTCATTACACATTAAGATTTTTATAATTGACCTGTTTACCTCATTTACACAAAAACAAAAACAAAAATAGTTTTTATAGTTTTTTTTTCAATGAGGTGGTCTTGACTGAGCAGGGGAACAGCAGGGGGCGCTGTGAGCCCCTACTGGAAATAGTGCTATATCAGCAGTGATTCTTATTTTCTACTGTTTTAGCTATGACCCTGAGGAGTCCTCACAAAACATAACTATGTCTTAATAATCTGATTTTTTTAAATTCTAAATTTAGTAAAATATATAATATGTATATTTTTATTTCTATTTCTATTTTTTTGGAATCCCTTCTCAGGGAGATACACATTTGCTTTGTCCTCACAAGATATTAAAGTAATTTGCTGTTTTGAGTGGGAATAGAATCAAAATAAAAAAAAAAAAAGCCCTCCGTCCATGTCAATTTTATTTTCCTAAACATTTGTTGGGGTTTAAAATAAGTGGAATTTTTCTTGTGCATTATCATTTCTCCCCATTGTGATTAATCCACAGAAAGTAAAATTGAAAAAGAAAAAAACAGCAAGTGTTTATTTGTTGACTGGCTCAGACTTTTGCTTCTCGACTGGAGCAGCAAAATTTCAGTTTAGCATTTTGTCGTATAATCCGATGTTCTCTTACACTTATTTTATTAATAGCTTATTAATGAATCACGGCTGAATTCAAAACATGCCGCGCAAGCACTTTTTGCACCTCTACCAGCGTGATTCACAGTGCATTTGTCCTGGCAGCTTAAAGTCGGGGTGACCTTAGCCGGTTATTTAGTAGTGGGAGGCGGGTTATTATTTATGTTTTTTGTGGAGCCGGTGTCATGGTGTTATAGGGAAGGGCGGGTGGGTTCGGTCAATCCCATCCCTGATCAAATTCAGAGACGTCCCCAGATGATTTCTCCATATGTTCGGACTCGTTCCATCTCCCTCAATCAATAATGCGCTTTTACTTTTGAAAGATGCAGGGTCCCTGGGAAGGTGTGGGGGGACTCACCCAAAGCCGGACACCATGCGGCAGAAGAGGAACATGCTGTATCCTTGGACGAAGGAGGAGAGGAAGGCGAAGAAGCCATTGACCGACATGGATATGAGGAGGCACTGTTTGCGGCCCACCTTGTCAGAGAGACCCCCCCAGAAGAAGGCGCCGAACATCATCCCAAGGTACACGATGCTGCCTGAGACACCACAGAAGAAAAAAGTCAATCAATGAGGTAGAGAGACGAGGAAAGGAGTGCCAGCACATAATATTCCCCTTTCGGATTTTCTATAAAACAACCTTACCTAGCCATGCACACACACACTTCTAACGCATTAAGTGTTTTCTTCTAAGGGCTCGCAGAAACAACTTCACCACGTTATCGATGGAATACTTTTTTTTTCTTCTATCTCCTCCTTCCTGTACATCAGTCTGTCGGCCCCGAAAACTTTCCCGCGGGACGGCAAACATTCGCCCTTCCGTTTGTCTCACCTGACAGGAAGTGGCAGGTTGCTGATTTTTCTTTCTTTTTTTTCTTTCTTTTTTTCTCTTGAATTGATTGAGCCGAATTCCACCCCGCAGCTCTACTTTGTTTTAAATGTTGGCGCATTCGTTTACTAGTGCGAGAACATCTAGGTCGTTTCTCAGAGAATGCGGCTCTATGATAAAAAAAGAAAAAAGGAAAGTGGGGGTGGAGGAGGGGAGCTGCGGGGTTGTCAGGCCAGTAAATAATCTACTTTACTCTCTACGTGCTAATAAAAATGCTAATGTCTTTGAGAAAAAGGGAGGGGTAGGGTGATTGTTTGACAAGGCATTGAGGGGAAAGAATGCCGACAGAGGAAAACCAACCCCACCACCACCACCTTCTTTTATTTCTTCTCTCTCTTCCTTCTCCTCCTTCTCTCCTCCTGTTTGGAGGTGATGGGACAGATACGCCGAGAGTCAAGGGTCTTATCGAGGCGCGCAGACACGAAGCCCAGGGCCGGTGATTCATTACAGGTGACAGTTGCTGGATCTATCTGTGCGAAATGGTTGGGGACGGGGACGGGGGGTTCTCCTTAAGGCAGCGGGACGTAAAGAGCGAACCACAAGCTATGGACGAAAACATCAAATCCTTATATTAACATAAAATGAAGCCCACAGCACATTGCACCGGCTGCAGCGGGGGCCAGCGGCGGCTCGGCGCGTCTTGAGGCGCGGAGCCGTATCCTGAGAGCATCAGCTCATTTGTTTTATGGCTTGCCTCACGCTGGGTTCTGCATCGGTAATAAAAGGGGGAGGGGGCGAGGGGAGGGGGGTGGCCTTGTGATTGGGCATCGGAGAAGTCCCGCAATTCTCCCCGAGATTGGATTTGTTTTTCCCTGCCGGAGTTCAAACAAAGGTCAGGCCCCTAAAATGATGAGGGTTTTTTTTTTTTTTTTTTAATGTAAATGGGCGAGGGGTCAGCCGGAAGGGCCGGGGCGCAGAGATGAACTCAGACAGAAAGGCACAGGGAGGGAGAGGAGCTATGTACTCTGACACTACGACATGTTGACCACATCACAGATCTTTCATGACACTTTTCTTAAAATTTTCTGATTTTATTTTCTGATTTACAGAGACACGAGCAGCAAAGAAATACTGAGTAATTTCAGTTTGCAGAAGACTTCCCACGGGCCTTCTGCCTCGACTGGCTGGGAGAATGTGGGTTTCTCCCATGTGGGGGCAGGCACAAATTATTTATTTCCACTAATACTACTAATGTTGCCAGTCTATGGTAGTGGCTCAAACAATATAATAACAGATTTAATTTTCATAAAAGAAATCACAGTGGTAGACATCAGGAGAGACCAATGCAGTATATCAAGCCTCCCTGGGAACCAGTGAATGATAGAGACCATTATTATTATAATTATTATTAGTAGTAGTGGTAGTAATAGTAGTAGTAGTAGTAGTAGTAGTAGTATTATTAACTGCACACACCTGACCATGCTGAACCTGAGCAACAAATTTGGTTGTCTTGTACACAGCTTGGTACTTTGCTCTAGGGATTTTATGAATGGAATGTACCAAGTCCTCTGGTTATCTAAGAATAACTGTAGTCTTAGTGAGTAGTTCGGTGGGGGAGCTTAGCCGTGGAGGTTGAGCAATTGTCTGTGGAACCAAACATTTCTGGTTCAATTCCCAGTTCATCCTAGTGTGCCGAAGTGTTGTTGAGCAAGACACAGAACCCTAACTACTCCCCTCGCGCTGATGGACGGTAGCCTATTGCACATGGTTCATCTGTGATGGATTAATTGCAGAGAATGAATTTTCCCACGAGGGATTCATTATTACTCAAACAAGTTGTTTTGTCAACTGAACTTAACAACTTACTTTGTTAGTTAGGAAATCCAGTTGACTAACATTGACCAAGTGTTTGGATGATCTCGGAAGGACTTCAAACTTTAACTTCTACTTCTAACCTCATATCTTCCCCCCAAGTCCCTGGGCATTGCAGGTTCCCAGGGGTCATGGCTTGACCTACTGTAGCGGTCCTGTCAGGTGTCCTCTATTGTTATTTCTTTTTAATATCGGAGCTATTATTAAGTCATATCAGCTATTATCATATAACTGTCGAGCCCACTGGTATTATAATTATAAGATCATTTGTACCTATCTGACTGGACTTCTGTTGACTAGTAGTCAATTTTATGTACAAGGACCTTGCTAAGTATCTTTTTATTGCTCTCAGCCTAACCAAATTGTGGTTTGTGTCAAAATCTCACTATGTACTTTTGTTAACCAAATTTAACAAGTGAATTCGGTTGACGAAACCAAACCAGGGAGGTTTGTTTGGAACTAGTTTTGCTGAAAAACTAATCTAACCGAGTGAAAGTCAAAATAAAAGGGGATCGCATGTGGAATTGTCAAAGTTCATTTGTCTCTGTGAAATGTCACAAGGCCTTTTGGCCAGAAAGCCTTTCTAGAAGGTCAAACAACTGGAGGTTGAAAGCCAAAGGTTCACCTATGGTTAGGTAAAATTAAATCAGAAAAAAAAACAAAAAATGACCAAAATGACATTTAAGTCAAGAGTTTCTCTGAAGAAAACTTGAGGCTGCTGGGGTCCCTGAGCCAATCCAAGCTAGCAATTGGGTTAGAGGCGGGGTTTAACCTGGACCAGGCACCTGTCAATCACAGGGCTTCAAACAGAGGCATCCAACTGTTCACCCTGTCATTCACACCTACCAACAATTTAGTCTTCAATGAACCCGCTGACCTGTTTTCGGGAGAGACGGAGAACCTTGAGAGAACCCAGGCAGAAGGAACCCAACCAGCCATCAGATTCTGCTTCAGCATCCCAGAAACTGACTTAATGGGAATTCAGGTAAATAACAGCCACATATAAATGCCAGGATGTACTTGGTGTATCTGTAGTAGTACAGCTTCTAAAAGAACAGTATTTACTTTTCTTAAGAACTCTGGCTCCCAGCAGACGGAGTCTGGGGGGATCATTATGTTATCTAACTCTTAAATAGTCTCGAGCCATCCCCTCACATTCTGCTCTTTTATTTTTTTCAATAAAATAAAAAACAATTATGAAGTTTACATCCTCCCTAGACATTCTCTGCCCAGCCGTTTCTCCTCTCAGCTGTGCCGACATGGTTGAAAACAATCTGTGGAGCGGCGCGCCGGTGTTCCTCATTCAGGAATGTCAGATGAGGAGATTCCCAGGAGGGTGGGGGTGGGTGGGTATGTGATTGACAGGTGGGTGACAGCAGGGAGTCTGGCGGAGTAGTGGGGCTCGTCCCTCATCAGTGAAGCCTATTCCTATTAATTACATCGGCACCTGCTGGTTTGTTGATGTGACGTTCCTCAGAGTAAAATCAAGTTACATGGAGCTCAAACTTCCATCAAGAGCACGCACACACGCGTAGGTATATTTTAATGGGATTATACTGTAAAGAAAAAATAACATTTCATATGTATATGTATATGTATATGTATATACACAAAAACATAAATACATACACTGTATAATCTGTATATATATATCTATACTCAAGATACTCATACACTATATGTGTGCAAGTGTTTGTGTTGGTATATATATATACACATACATACATATATGAATGTATATTTATATATGCATGTATATGCGTGTATAAACACATACATTTATATGAAATATGTATATATATGTATGTATGTATATATATATATATATGTGTGTGTGTGTGTGTGTGTGTGTTTGATCTTATATATACATATGTGTGTGTCTATGTGTGTGCATATATATGGAGGAAGTTTGAAGGGTGCAGCCAAAAGAAAAGACAGTGAAAAAATATACATATAACTATATATACACACACACACACACACACACACACACACACATATATACATATATATATATATATATATATATATATATATATATATATATGTACACACCACACACACTAACCACACCATGATATCTACTCATGGGGAAAATAGAAAAATGAATGGATGTTAATTTAAACATTTATAGTTGTTGTGAGTTGATTGTTGATGTGAAATAGTCTATCATAAGTCAACATTCATTCATTAACTGTACTGCTTATCTTGCACACAGGGTGAGTCTGGATTCTACTGAGGGTCTTAGGCGGGGCTGATCCTCGACTGGTCACTTGTCAATAACAGGTCCAGCAACGTAAAACCATTCACTCTTTCATTCAACTTTCTAAACAATTTAGGTTCATGGATGAACCTACAAGCTGTTATTGGACAGCGATAGGAAGGGGGTCAAAGAACAGCCAAAAGTCCACCCACTCATCTGGGAAATTCTAATGAGTGACATTGGAAACACAGAGTCAGGTGACTCAATGGCCCACCAACACACCTTCCATTTCTGCTCCAAGCCCAGCCTAGATATGGCCTTGGAGCCTCGATAACCCGCCCAGGATGGTCAGGCTCTAACACTTTTGGAACTCCTTCAACAGAAGATACCTTGTGCCACCTGAGATTCCAGCTCCCTGCAGTAAGTTCTGTTGTCATGGCAGCATCTGTTGTCATGGCAACATCAACCTGGACACATCATGGTGTCCATAAAGCCAATGGAGAACCTTACCGGAACCGAGACTGGAAGTGGTGAATCCAGGGGCCAAGTCTCGTCCCATTGGGCCTAAAACAAACATGGCCACCAGCAATCTGAGTTGGGACAGTGTCAAAAGTTGCGGGTACAAGCTCTAATAGAAGCTGACCATTATAATACTAATGAATGTAGTCTAAGAAAAACAGCTGCTGTGTTGGTCCACTGAGACACACACAAAATCTCAATCAAAACAGGGTTACATAAACTCTTGAACCAAAGCAGACAAGCATGTCAAAACATTTTGTTCTCTGCACTGTATCTTCCAAGAGTTACATAAAATCAGATTAGAATGATCTCATTTTTTTTTATCGTCCTGAGAGTTGTCTCTTGAACACAGCACGATGCGGTTTAATGACTGCGTAGCAAAGCTACAGTACTGCAGAACATGTGAATCCTCACCATTCTAGTGACGCTTGTGGGTAGAAACTGCCGTATAAATCATGCAAAAGGAAAGAGGGTGTGCGAAGGGGCGGGGATGGGGGTCCAAGTTAGGCCTCCACAACAGGCACCAGGGGAAGATGTCATACCAAACCAAACCACAACATTTTCCCAACCTAACAACCTAAACCCTGCTAGTTGTCAACTCCACCGCAAACCCGAACGGCAAGGCACGAAACAGCTTGACCTTAAAACGCCCCCTTCACCTCCCCACTAGCCCGGACAGTCAATGATGCAGTCCTTGTGGGGAATGTAGTTATGGGGGCAATAGGGTGGGGAGGGAGGGCGGGGGGGGGGCTTCACTTCTACATCTATACCTGCAAAACAGCTTCATCTGAGCAATCACCATTTTCTAGAAAATCTTTAAAAAAAACTCTGGCGCAGGAAAACACCCGCAGACAAATTAGAGCAAAATGTGGCATAGGAGAAAAAAGAGTGTGTGGGGGGTGGGGCAATGATAGGAGGTATATATAGAGCCCCCCCCCCCGCCGCCACAATCAACCCACACACACCACAACAACACACACTCTCTCCTCCGTCCCTCCGGCTTCCTCCAGGGGACCTACGTGAGCCAGTCTACCATGGCTAAACTGCAGCGAAGCACAATGCTGCAGAGATTAACTCCAGCCCCGTATCTTCAGATCACCTGCACCGCTACGAGACTCGGGGAACGGTGGGGGGTGTTGAAGAGCCGGATTACAGCAAGAGGGTAAAGGAGAGGACACACAAGAGCCGGGATGTAACACAACTACAGCCTACCGTATCAGAGGAGTAGCACGATACATATATATTTTATATATATGTATGTTTGTATAAATTTCTTTTTAATTTACTTATTTTCTTGAGGACACCAGGAGGAGGGGAGATAGAGGTGGGAACAACATCTGGTAATGGTACTAAACCTGCAGCTGGATAGGTTTACTAAAGAAAATTGTGCATTTTGTAGTCATTCTGCTCCTTTTATAGATCAGCAGAAGGTATTTTCTCATTTTTTTGGTGCAGGAATTGCACTTTACATTAAAGAAACGTTTCATTGGTCCGTGGATCTGGTTTGTTAAACTCCTGATTAGAGGCGATTCATCTGCATTACAGTCTACTGACAAAATCCACTGACGGGAAAAACTGGGATTGGATTGAAATCATTTAAGAAGCACTGTAAAGGAATATAACGGGAGAAATTTAAAAGGGTACAATAGTTAGTGCTTCCACCAAACAGTGGATTCGACAGGGTGCCTCAATGTGTAAACTATACACATGTGTAAGCTATACACCTGCGTGGGTTTTCTCTGGGTTCTCCAGTTTCCTCCCACCGTCCAAAAACATGCAGGAGGTTCATCAGAGACCCTAAATTGCCGAGATGTCTGAATGAGAGGGTGGGTGGTTGTTTTTTCTATGTGACGTGTGAATGAAAGGTTGAATGGTTGTTTGTTTCTATATGAGACCCTAATTGAAAGATAAAGCAATTTAGATAATGAATGAATGTTTTTCCCTCTATTACATATGAACGATGAGGAAGTGGGTGGTCGTATGTTTGCATATGACATGAGAATGAGAGGATGAATAATTAGCCATATGAACGAGTGTCACCCGGCCCAAGGTGTAACCCAATTCTTTCCCAATGACAGCTTGAATAGCCTCCACCCCCTCAGGCAACTACAGGATAAGCGGTATAATTAATTAATCATGTAAATTTTATTCTTATTTTTTCGCATTTCGTAGATTCTGCATTAGCCGTATTATAGATGCAGGCGATTGGTGCTTAAAATGCCTGAAAAACAAATGAAATCGAAATAAGACCTCAACAAAAACAATTCCTTGCACATTCAATATCAACGGAAATTCTAAGATGTTTCTTGAGATGTGGATGTGTAGCGGACAGAGCTCGCTCCCGCAGCAACTTTGTTCGTCCCGTGACGTGTTTATACAAAAAGCAGTGCACCCTGGGAACCCACGTATGGGGGAGGATTTGCAAAGGATGAGCGCCAGGCAACAGCTTGGTCTAACCAGATAAAAAACAAGAGCCAGTTGATCAAATATGAAGTCCCGTTGTTTTGTACTTCTCGCCTAACGTGTGTGTTCAGCTGGGAACACGGGGAAGTGTGTGTGATGGAGCCGCTGTGTCAGGTTCGACAGAAAATGCGCATGATGTATGATCATATGTCTGCGGTAGGAAGCGTCCAACTGTGACAGGATTGGATTCCTCCAGTCCTGCAACACAATGTTCTACCTTCCAGAGGATACAGTCCACGTTTCCTTGATTCTATATCGCTTGTCCTGCACTCAGGTCACGGCAGAATCAGAGCCTATCTTGGCTGTCATTGAGCGATAGATTCACCAAGGACCGGGTCGCCAGCCAATCACAGGGCAACACATAGTGATATACAACCATTCGATCTTTCATCCACAAGTCATGTAGAGACATACAATCATTCACTTTTATCACATGTGATAAAAGTTTGTCGTGGGGATGATAGAATATCGGAACGTGAATTTCGCTAGTTTTCTCTTGATAATCCCAGATTATCCAGGACAGAAAATGCATCCACACCACACAACAAAATTGAGACAGAGTCTGTCTTTGATGCTAACTTTCATAGCACCCAAGCAATTAAACAAAGTTGTCAGCTCGTAGATGCAACTAGATGTATCTAGATGCTACCAACTAGCGACTATGTGCTACAAGCATATAATGCAGGGGTGAGCGAACCTTTTTGGCTCAGGGGCCACATTAACGGATAAAATTCGACAGACGGACCGGGTCCGAACAAGATACGATACATATAAAATAAAACTCATTTGTTAACAGTACACATTAAACTCATTTGACATTTGCTTTGAAAATAAAAGCAGCTCGGTTTTGAAGGCTCTGACGCTTGCTTGCATTTCATGCACAAACCAGGTTTTCCCTTGTAGCTTCCCTTGTATGTCCACAGAAAAGGCTAAATCACAAAGCTAATCTGTGACATTCAGCTCAGGAAAATTCTCAAGTGTTCTCAAGTAGCTCCAAAAATAAAATAATCGCCTGTTTGAGGTCCCACATTCATTGACCAAATCATTTACATCAAGTATGAATTCTGCACCAATCTTTGGCGGGCCGAATTAAAAAGACCAACGGGCCAGATGTGGCCCGCGGGCCGTAGTTTGCCCACCCCTGATCTAATGGCTAATAGTAATTGCAAACACTAGATGCCCGAATCTGCCGTCAGCCTATGGTCCTCCAGCCAGATTCCCCAAACCCATCTCATAACTGCTTCATCTTCTGTAGGTTTTCTTCAAATTCTGCCATCTGTTCTCATATTCAGGCAAGCCGTGCCATAAAAGTGTCAGCGTCAATCTCTGCAGGTTCATCTCTCTCAGAGAGCTCGTACACACACAGTTCATTTATGCTACTGTGATCTGGTAAAATGACTCATTCTTTATTTTATTTTGTCCCTCTTGTCTCCCACTGAGAAATGAGTCACACTCCGGGTGAAATCTAGGTGAAAAATATGCCGCCCTCCTCCCCAGCAAACCTGGTTGGCGGTCCCCTATTTTAGGGAGGAGAGGGGAGCTCTCAAAACCAGTGAAAAGTGAGACAAACAGTGAACCACTGGTTTTCTTAACATCTTTGGCAGAATAATATCAGTTCTCATTTGGCCAAGCACATGAGGATGAATTGCCAGGGTTGCCTTTGTCTTTTGTTTTTTTTCTATTTAAAAAAAATAATAATGAGGCGCACACACACACACACACACACACATAAGGATGCATCATCCGCACACCCCGTGTGGGTGCGCAATCCATCCAGCTAAACGCACCTCCCACTTGTGAATCCAAATACCTGGTGCCATGACAACCCACGGAAAGCTCCTAAAAGTAGCGCCACGCTGCTGGAAATGTCGTCCATCACGACGCCACGCATCGGCATGTGTGCCATGAAAACAATATATAGTCAGGAAATAAACCTTCCTAGACAATTTGGCATTGCTTAGAGCCCGTTTAAGTTTCGACTAACGACATTTATTGGATTTATTTGCGCATGGTCGCTGACTGACTTGACTCTTGGAGCGAGGCCGAGGTTCGGTTTGGATGTTTTTACCTTTGCATTATCACCACTTTTCAGTGAGATGCTCATGGTATTGAGCGTGCGACTGTAACACTATGAATGACTAAATTATGGCTGGTTCATTCAACTTTGGAAGGGTTGTATTTGGGTTCTCCTTCTTCTTCCAGCAGTCCAAAAACATTCAGCAGGACCAATGAAGATTGAGAGTGAATGGTTGGATGTCTCTAAATTTGGCCCTGTGACTGACAGCTGATTGGCCCAGAGTAAGCCCCGCCTCCCATGGTCAGCAACAATTGGTCCAGCCCCCAGCTCTCATAACCTTGTGTTCTGGAAAAGCAGTGTGGATAATGAATTAAACTAAAAGTTTGGAGGAATTTCTTAGAGACAAATTGAAAGTCAAGATTCCTACTAGAACCGGTATGATGCGGTTCCTTACCGAGCCATCCGGCGCCAGAGTTCGGAACGCACATGTCCGTCTCGGCGCTGGGCAGGACGAACCCGACTACGAACACCTCCACGCCGTCCGACATGAGCGCCAGGCCAAGCACGAAGAAGAGCTGCCACTGGAACCTCCCGTGGCCGCACTCCTGCATGATGAGCTCGTACTGCTGTGCCAGCTCCTCCTCGTCCGCCTGCCGCTCGTTCTCCAGTTCCTTTCGGCTCTTCAGGCTGTCGGACACCGGCTGGCCCAGAGCCACCTGGCCATCCCGCTGTTTCCCGTCACTGTGGGCGGGCACGCCTTGGTACTCCCCCTCGTAGATCTCGTCTTCATCGTCGTGGCCCTCCGTGGCGTCGCTGGAGGCCCCGTCATCGTTGTTGGCTCCGTCATCTGCGTAGTAATTGTCTTGCTGGCCGTAGCCATTGTAGTTGCTCTCCTCTTCGTCCTCGTCCTGGAAGCGGTTGTAGCTGCGGTGCGTCGAGTATTCGTCCGCCGCTCGATCGACAGCCTTGGTGAAATTTTTGGCCGCTTGCCTTTTGGCTTCTTTCGCAATGTCCTTGGCACCTTTGACCAAAGAAGTCCTGTTGTTGTGTGTTTCGTCCATCTTGGCAAGGGGAAAATAGGCCTCAAACGTATATCTATATATATTCAATGGTAGTTTATGGCTTTGATAGTGCACAGTCTAGTGCCCGGGACACCAACAATTAAGTAATAAGATCTAATTCCATTGGTTGTTAGGAGCCGCCGCCGCCGAATGGGAGACCGTTGATCTCAGAATGAAGAGATTCCCAGTCCCATCAGCGCTCAGCTGCAGAGACCATCAGCCTACAGGAAAGTGAGAGACAGAGAGAGAGAGAGAGAGAGAGCGCGAGAGAGAGAAGCATGTTCAACTTAATTAAAAGCAGTCTGCCAGAAATACTTGAAGTACTTTTTCAGTAAAGTGGAAGCAAACTTTTGAGCAGAAAAAAAACATCAAGCTCCCCGCCTGAAGCCAGTCTGAGTCGCATTGTTTCACAGGCATCGGCAACTCCACTGGTCACGCTTTGCGGAGCGGGAAGCCACTGGTTTGACTGACTAATACGAGAATCATCAAATGAAGGACACAGCAATTCTGTCATTTCTGATTATAAAGAAGCAACAAGTTAAGTCTTGTAGCTCAACCTTTTTGTTGATAAAATGTAGTGGAACATGCTAATGCTCAAAGATCACAAAGATTCTACAAAATTCTACAAACTACAAAGATTCAATCTTCAATCTTTGTAGTTACAGTTAACAGTTAAGACAATTCACTTCCTCCTTTCTACTATTATCTATTACTGTTATGTTTTTACTTGAAACTCTGGCGCAACAATTTCCTTCGGGATAAATAAAGTTGTTCGCATTTCATCATCATCATCTCAAAGGGAAGTTCCGCGCCTACATTTGTTTCCCTAGTCCTGGAACGAACGATCGGGACAGCGGAAAAAAAATCGTAGTTGCCGAACTGCCTTTTATTCAGGATCTACACTCTTCCAGAGCCAGAAATCAGGCCGTAAACATCAGCGGACACAACCTGTTCTCTCACCGCCCCCCAGTTAGGAGGTACCGCTCACTGTATGCTAGCGCTATCTGAAAACGGAACAGCTTATTTCCCAAATGCCATCACCTAATGTACACCATGCCATGCACTGACAATAACATGTGTACCGGATCATCACTTTAATTATCTTTTTATATTTCATTTAACTAATTTCTAATTGTAAGTATTTTTTTTGTGTGTTTTTCGCCTTCAAGTCATTACGTACCTGTCAACTGACGGCAAATTCCTTCCACGTGTGGGCATACTTGATCGACAAAGCTGATTCTGATTCATTCATTCATTCATTCATTCATTATCTGGATTTTGGGTGATATGAGAGAAAAAAGTAACAAATGAATCTATGTCCGAAAATTGAAATACAACTATGTATTTTGAGTTGCGAGAATTAGAATTGATATTTATTTCACAGTTTTGGAATCATTAAAGTACATTCTACTTAAAGAGGTACTTTGACAAATTATCCCAAATGAGTAAGGAGACTATCCATTCATTCACTCATTTGCCATCAATGCCACTTGTCCCAAACTCAGCTTGAGCCGATCCCAGCAGTCATTGAACGAGAGGCGGGGTTCAACCTGGACCAGTTGCCAGTCGATCAGATCGCCACATATAGAGATATACAACCATGCACTCACTCATGCACAGACATACACGATTCATACGCAACACATTTGGCAATACAAGGGTGTCCACTGAACCTCCTGCATGGTTTTGCACCCAGAACCGTGAAGAAACCCATGCAGACACAGGGAGAACATGGGGACTCCACGCAGAAACGCCACCCTTTCAAATATGAAAGTGAGCACCCCGAGCTGGATCAACCGCTGGATGCTCACCGGGATATAGGTTACAAAATAATCTATATGCAATAACCCTCCAACAGATGACTTTTACTTTACAGGACTGTCTCATAAAATTAGAATATTGTGATAAAGTTCTTTGTCTTCTGTAATGCAATTACAAAAACAGAAATGTCATACATTCTTGATTCATTACAAATCAACTGAAATATTGCAAGCCTTTTATTATTTTCATATTGCTGATTATGGCTTACAGCTTAAGAAAACTCCTATCTCAAAATATTAGAATATCATGAAAAAGTAATTTTTGTTTTTTGAATTGCATTACAGAAGATAAAGAACTTTATCAAAATATTCTAATTTTCTGAGACAGTCCTTGATTTTTTTTTTCCCAAATCTGTCACAATATCATAAATGCATCAGAAACAACTGTCACAATAATCAGATTTAATTCTTTAAAAAAAAAAAAAAAAAAAAAGGGTAAGCTGGACTGTATCTCATGGCGGGGGACTCTACACTTTCAGTTTCGCTCAGGTTTTAGTATGTAAACCGGTTTGTTTGACTGCTCTCTTTTAATGAGCTCATAAATGTTGAAATTCGATTAAAAACAAATTCCAAATGAATGCAAGTGACTCACAGGAGACCCTCCGGTTGCATTGGCAATAATTCAGTCCTCACAACCCCTGCGGTCTTGAAATACTTCCTGGACGGAGTCCAGATCGGGGCTGAATTGGGAAATAATGTCAGGGGCATCTCACTTCTACCCCAACCCCCCATCCCATGCAGAACATTTAACTGTCAGAAAAACCGCTGAAGCAAAGAGCTTGTAAATTGTCATGGAGCCTCTGAATCAGAGAACAAGCCGAAGAAGAAAGGTTTTGCCCTCTGCTCGGATTCGTGGGAGAACCCATGCAAAGAGGACTGAAGGGGGACAAGAATTTCTTATGACTCATTTATTCATACGGATACGAATTTGCACATCCATTTCAAACGTTGTCAAACGTCACAGCCCACGTTCTAACCACATGCGCTTTATGTCACTATGGCTGTTAACCAATCCATCCACTAGAGGGCAGTGCAGAGTTCACTTCCAATGTCCAAGTACAGTTTCAGACAACAAAAAGAGGCACCTGATTCTACCTGATTCTACCTGATTCTACCTGATTATACCGACAACATGTTTTCTTCTTGTTCTCTGTCCCTATTGCTAGGTTGCATTTGAGCATAATGTACAACACTGCCCCCCCACACGTCCGGTGGTATTGCTCCTTTCGCTCCATTGGGCTATGCATCCACTAGCTCCTCGAAATGTACAGAATTCTGCACGAAATAAATACAGAAGACAGACAGATGTGACCTTCGTCTTTTACCGCCCATCATCCATCTCTGCATCAGCCATCGGCAACCACTGCTGAGGCACATCATGCTTTGGCGAAAAAATTCGAATAAATCGAGGAAATGGTGTCATGTGAACGCATGACAATATCTCCAGACACATGAAGCATGTGAAGGCTATTTTTTAAACTGTCCTGAGGAAGACTAAAGTGAACATTTTCAGTTTGTTGTTGAGCAGCTTCCTGTTGAGTTGAGTGTCTGGACTCACAAGTACACAGCATTCCTGTTTTGCCTTTTTAAGCTATTTGCAAAATTAATTTTAATTTTCTTTTGCTTTACAGAAACTGACAAATTGCTTGCTTGGGGGAAGGAACCGGTTGGTTTCCACCTCACTGATATTTCCAGGAAACAATGAGAATAATAATAATGTGAAAATCCCGCTATTTTATATTTGTGCTCAAAATATTATGAATCTGTTTTGGTCATTTGAAATGTTATTTTTTATTTTTTTTTAATTTGGTTTCCCTCAGGGGGGTGACGGCAGGAGGGAACGGGTTGCAGAGGAACCCTTCACTATTTCAGGGCCCAGTAATCTGTCCGCAGATTACTGGGTTCTCCAAACGCCTGCCGACAAGCTGTTACAAGTCAAGACCCCCCAGGGCAACACGGTTACAGACAGGCAAATCATAGAGCAGAGACTCGACCGTTACCAGAACTAGAGTATCAGGAGATGTTTTAAGTAACCATAGTGACTAAAAACAACAATGAATAGAACCCACTAAAAATGGCCTTTAATTTAACATATATTGATGCATTAAATTTTTTTTTTTTGGTTATTTCATGACATTTTGAGTAACCTCGTTAAATAAATAGTAAATAAATAATCCTATCAAAAGGAATGAGAAGGTGATCCAAAAGGACTTAAATCCCCCTGTGTCTAAAACAGTTGGATTTTCTCCATATACATTAGTAGCCGCAGTCCCCGGAGTGGAACGCCATAGAAAGACGGGGGTTAAGAGCCCGAACGCCGCCTGGCAGGTTGATGTATGGCGTTGCTGCTCACCTTTGCTCCGCAGGCTTAGATAAAGCATCAGCGGGGGTCTGTCATTCCAACATAAAGTGCTGGGGCTCAGCTGCAACGCAAAGCAGCCCGAGAGATTTTGCTGCAATGCAGCAACGGCACCAAGTCAGAAGTTTGACCTGTGACTAACTTTGGAGGGACAACGGCCATCCTGAGACCGCTAGAGTTCGGGATGGAGCCAAGGGAGAGCCAGGAGCCTTCTTCTGGAGAAGAGGACTAGATGGTGGAAATCCCTGACTGGTAGTCTGTTCCATCACTGAGAGCATGCGTTTTCTTTAATACATACCACAGGCTTTACTTTTTATTTATAAGTTCATAGAATATATATTTAGTCGTACACATCCACCAACCAGTGCTTGTTATTTTCAAATAAAGCCTTATAAGAGATTTATGCAGCATCTTGCTGATCATTTTCTTTTTGGGAATTCTTTCAATGGGAAAATTGGTTAATATCTTAGATTAAAGTTTAGTTATCCTATCCAAAGTAGGTTGCTACAATTTAGAGTTGCACATCCGAATGGGAGAAATTAAGATTAATTCGAGTCAAATTCTGGATGCTTTCCGCAAGCATTGGTTCTGGAGTGGACATGAAGGGGTTAAAGCAGGCGGGCCTCGTGTTATAAATGAGGCTCATTAAACCGGGCACATTTAACACATCCGAGGAAGTCGGAAACTGTCCCGTTACTTTGGAATAATATAACAGGGGATTGAACATGTCGATCAACAGGACCAGCACCTAAAGTCAGCGACAGGGGTCCGGGCTGGGGTGCGGAGGGAGTTCACTAATTTAGGGCGTCAGACCTGGAAGTTTTCGGAGAGTCCTCCCCCCCCCCACTTGAGTGCCCTCGAGAGCCACTTAATCGCTTTACACTGGAAGGGCACCTTAGAGGACGCAAGGTGTTTTGTCATTTAGGTAATGAATGAGGCTGTGATTTAATGATGCAGAGATCACACACACATCCACACAGCGGCGCCGACACTGGTCACCTATTTAAGGCCCTGGATGTATGTCTGAGCTGCTCTGAACAAGCTATAAAAAGATGTGGCAGGAACACACCAGCATCTCAAACACACACACAGTCATTTTCAGCAATGCTCACCAAGCCTTGGATGTCCAAGTCTAGTAGACCCCAACTGCAACAAATAGCAACCACCCCCTGATCTAACAACCAATCAGCAGGCTCCACTGCACAGCCCTCAGAAGTTGTTTTTTTTTTTTTAATTTGTTTTTGGATAAACGATTAATAGTGAGCCACGGTGGTGTAGTGGTTCGCGTTTCCGCGAACAGCAAGCAGCTCCAAGGTTGGATTCAAACAGGGGTACTTTCTGTGGGGAGTCTCCATGTCCATGTTTTCGCCATTCCTGGGAATGAATCAAAATGGTTGCATTTCTCTATATGACGTATAAATGAGAGGGTGAATGATGGCACGTCTCTATATGTGGCCTTGTGATCATCTTGCGGCCGGTCCAGGGTGAACCCCACCTCTCACCGAGTGACAGCTGGGATAGGCTCCAGCACCCAAACAACCCTGCATTTATTCTAATAATTAAAATAAAACACGGGTCTCAAAATTCACCGCTCAATGTTGTGATGGTGAGTCGTCCTCTTGAACCAGGTCCGTTCTCTATGGTCTAACCTCATTTGAGGACTCGGTTTGCAATTAAAGCAATTAAGCAATTAAAACATGTGGTGAAATTTTAAAAAGGTGATGTCCGGAGAGGTTAAGGGCACGTTAATTTATTTTTTAGACGTTGATTCCCCTAGCCTTCCACCGTTGCTTCGCTTCGGAGGTTAATGTAACGGCCGCCTTCACGACGTGATTTCAGCGATCAGCGAAAATTTCACCAAGCTCTGAATCAGCACCGAGAGCAAAAGGGAGGGAGAGAAAAAGAGAGAGTGAAAGTGATTTCCGTGCTGTCACGCTGTCATGGCCCACTGACGCTGTCCAGCTACATTCATTAATCACTTGCCAAAATGTACGTACACACACACACACACTCACACACACATACACATAGGCACTGGTAGATGCTGGATCGGACTGAATGAAATACCAGACATCGTAGTGTCCCAAAAAAAATCCCTATTTATCCTCTTTCGGTCTTGTTTTTGTCGACTTCGTTATCAGGAGCTTTATTTTCTAAATTAAAAAATAAATGACAAAGTAATAACAGAGACTATGAAAGAGTATTGAACAGCGTACAAACTGTTCATTCATTATTTACATTTGTTGAGTTATTAATTTTAGATTCCTTCTTCAGCAACAGAATATTAAGATAGATATTTTGGAACATCTTGCATGAATGTGTACAAACACATGGGTAATTTGGTGTGTGTTCGCATAGCTGTTTTTTCTTCTTCATTATTTCTTTCCTTCCCCGGGAACTCCGCGGCTGCAGCGGAGCTGGCGCAGGCCCTGCAGGCGCTCCCACAGATGGCTGCGCCATCGCCAGCGTTCATTGCGCGTATCAACAGCACACGTGGGGCCACAGATGCGACACAGGCAGCTTCAGCGTTTGCGGCGGGGAAGCTACTGCTCCGCCGGAAGGGCGAGTCGACCCCCGGGACAGATCCGAGCCCATTCACAGCCGAGTTGGCTGATTGGTTCGAAATGGTGATTTGATAACAAAAAATACAGAGGACTGATTTTCTTCATTTGTGATTTCAAGATGCAACTTTTCTATATGTCAATTATCAGGTGTGTAATCTGAACAAGTAAAGATAAATCACTTTCTTTTAAAATCTGAAAGTGTTGTTTAATTTTTTGAATAATTTTATTGACTTATCATAACAAATTGTGTGGTTATTTCTCACTTCTCATCATTATTATCAATATTCTTTACTTATAATCATTTATCAATTCATTCATGAATTAATTTTCTATACTATCCCCTATCACTAAGATGTCAAATAGAGGCGTACAACAATTCACTCTTTCATTCAAATACCTGGGGCACTAAGGGTCACCAATGAACCTCCTACATATTTTTGGACTGCTGTTGGAAACCAGAGAACTCTGAGGAAACCCTCACAGATACAGGGAGAGCATGGAGACTCCACACAGAAAAGCCTCCCTGTCGAATCGAACCAGGGACCTTCTTGCTGAGTGGCGGAAGTGCAAACAACCGTTAATTTCTGAGGAGGGACAATGTCTTTGTTATTATTAATCGGAAATTACAACATTGTATAGGTAGAAGGAGGGAGAACAATTCTCCGTCCACATACTGTCACGTATTTAATTGCCACGCAGTACTTTTAAATGAACTCTTTGGACTATTTATTGATATAACATAAAGAGTGGTAAACTTTTCAATAAATTATTAAAAAAGATATGGAGGACGACAACTGTCACCATGGCAGATGCCGACTTCCTGCTTCCTGACACATGACGCAGGGCCATGGTAGATGCTTGCGTGCCTCCCCATTGTGTCGGCGGTGCAATCAAATATCAGAGCTTGGCTGATGGGCGGTGCCCGGTTATCGTCGGCCGCAGCTGCAGCAAATACCCAGGGAACATTGGGCCAAAGCAAACATCCATTTAGCCACAAACACGGCTGGCACGTTGTTCATAGTCCATTTCTAGGCCATTTCTTGCCCCCAAATGAGCTGCTTTTTCCTCAATTTAATGACATTTCTTCTTTGTTTTGAACTCCCATTTCTCAAATTCACATAAAGGTTTTTGAATTTCAGGGTAAAATTGATTTTTTTCTGAAAAAAAAAAATTTCTTGACTTCATTTTCGTGTCTGATTTCTGAGTCATTTTTCTTCTTGTTTTTAACAGTCAATAAAGTCAACCACCTTCATGTCTTTTGCACAAACCACCTTCCCAAAATAAGATGCCAGTCTTGTCCTGTTTATCATATTTTTTGGGAATTTTTCTTTCAATGTTAGTCCAACATTACCCAATATTCATTTTATTTTCTACTTATTTTGAATCTTCTTTTTTGATTGATTGGTATTTTCATCACATTTCACGGATAAATTCTGGATAATTTTCCATTAACTCTCAATTTTTGAGTAATTCTTCTAAGAGGATTTCAAGGTTATTTTTGGTGTTTTTGTGGCTACAATTTATTCAATATTCAGCCAACTACATTTTTCCCTTTAATGTTTTGGATTCATTCCAGCTGCTTTTCTGGGAATTCTTCATGGACCTTTACAAGGATTCCTTGAATATTCTTCAAGTGGATTTTCTTTAACTCTGATTCTCTGGTTTTCACTTTTCTTTGATTTTATGACAGGAAAAGTAACAAAAAAGCAATACATCTTTTTAAATGTTGAAATATGAAATATGTGATTTGCAATTACTAAAATACTTTGAAAAATAATTTGCCAGATTTGGAATAAATAAGGTACATTCTATTTATGTATAGAGACATATCAAGGTCCTGCTAGGTACTTTGACAAAATATCAAACAATGAGACTGTTCATTCATTCATTCTTTTACTGCAGGGGGAGCTCGAGCCTATCCAAGCTGTCACTGGGCAAGAGGTGACACAGACACTGGACCGGTCACCACATCTAGACACAAATAACCATTCACACTCTCATTTATACATCATTTAGAGAAACACAACCATTCATACTGTCATTCACCCATCATAATACCATTCAGCTTCTTATTCACATCTGGGAAATCTCTGATGATCCTACAGCATCCTACTGGAGGAACCCAGAGAACTGGAGGGAAACCCCCCGCAGACACCCGGTAACATGAAACCCGCTTATTGGAATCAAACCAGGGACCTTTTTTTTTCTGACGGATATTTCTCTGTATTTTCTGGAGCAGAGGTGAGGCGGAACTGCAGCCTGTGGCTCCCCTCTGCACAGGAAGGACATCAATCACCACGGAGCCTTCTCACGCAAACCCCCGTCCCCATAATTAGATTTCGAGGCTTGTCCTGCAGAATCAGTCCTCCGTGTCAGGCAGCGACCGCCCCCACCACCACCACCTCCAAGCCTCCTCCACCGACTCCCACTCGAATCCCCCTGCTTCCAGCTCGTAATGAATCACTGCAGGTCTGTTTGCATGTGTGTGTGTGTGTGTGTGTGTGTGTGTGTGTTTGTAAGTGTGAGAGAGAAAGAGTGTGTGCTTCTTCCTTCCACCATCACCAACATCTGGCCAACCACTATTTTTCTTTTTGATGTGTGTGTGTGTGTGTGTGTGGGGGGGGGGGGGGGGGGGGTTGGGGTATTTACGTTGATCACATGTTCGACAGTGTAATTGATTAACACAAAACCGATTGATCGCAACCGATTGACTAAACCGATTGATGGCAGTATGACTCAGATTCTTCCCTTAAAGATGTTTCAGATGGGGGGATTATAAAAAATTATTATATATAATTTATTATAAATTATTATATATAATTTATTATATATATTATATATAATTTATATATTATATATTATTATTATTATATATAATAATATATTTTATATATATATATTAAACCATATGATTTTTAAGTGACGAAAAGCATCAAGAGATAATCAAGAAATGCATGAATCCATGCAAAAAATCTGAAATTGTTTGAAAATCAGAAAGAAATGTTTCTAATATCATCAATAAAACAATAGGAGTAAGACAAGACACTCCATACAAATGGTACAACACAGGCTGATTAAAAATTGACACTATCCGAAAATGAGAAAGAAGTAAAAAAAAAATCACCAAACACTTAAGTAGAAAATAAACAAAAATCTGTTAACAGTCTTCCATCAAATTAATTAAGAAATTACCGACCAAATGATCAGTACAGGAATTATCGATGATAAAATCAGATCCACCTATCCACTAAGGGAGCACTTTCCCCTGCACACATACACACTTACGCGCATACACACATTCATACATTCATGTACACACACACACACACACACACACACACACACACACACACACACACACACACTGAGTCGAGCCTTGACGACACATTCTCGGTGTGGTGGTGTCATTGCCACCTCCTATTTCCGAAATAAGTTAATAATACCGGTTTTAAAATAGACAAAGCTCAATAAATGAGATCAATAAACAAATAAAATCTATACATCCGATATCATCCACCATCTTTGATTGTAGGACAGGAAACACACGCAAGTCAGTCAACCGTCCTCAGCATGATATTCAAAAGCACAATAAGCTATTCTTTTTCTTTTTCTATAGTTTTTAATTTAATTCCAATAAACTCACTGATCCTCAAACTGAGCAACTTCCTTAAGTCCCCCCACGCCCCCCAACGCAGATCACGCACACCGGATGCCCAGCCGTAATTTCCCCGACCGTATTATTGTACAATCACAAAAAAAAAAAAACTGCAGCATCAAACACACGCATACGCACGCACAGTCGCGCAAAAACCCTGCAAATTTACATCCAACCTGTTATTTCCATGTAACATCCGGGGATTTGAAACAAAAAAAAAAACACGGAAGAACGAAGTTACAGTTTGTTAAAGAAAAGGGACAAAAAATAAGGGGGGGAACACTCACCGAGGAGCAGCTGCATCGTGTGACAAGTGGATATGTGCGTGTGTGTGTGTGTGTGTGTGTGTGTGTGTGTGTGTGTGTGTGTGTGTGTGTGTGTGTGTGTCTCCCCCCCTTATGGTTTCCCCTCCCTACGCGGCGGCGGAGGCGGCGAGCTCCTCTTCCTCCGATGCAGCGGAGTCTCTGCTGCAGTCCGAGGGAAGGAGACGCTGAAGCGGGAGGTGGGAAGCGTGAGTGCGATGAGGGGGGCAGGAGGAGGAGGATGAGAAGGGGAGGGCTGGAGGAAGAGGAAGAACTCGAATCAATAGTGGATCTTAACGGACCGGGTGTGAAGGGGGGTGACGTGGGTATCGTATATGTGTGTGTGTGGGTGAGATCGTGAGGAAGACGATCCGGTACCGCAAACTCCCACCTCAATCAAACAACCAATAAAACCGCTTTTATTGTATTAAACTCCACCAAATATGATGAAATAACTTTAAACATGATGGCGTCAGATCTTTGCGTCCCGTCTGCACCTCAGATGATTTTCATCCGGGCATCCCCTGACCATCCCTGGTGGGTTGCCACGGTAACGGAGTTCACAGGGCGGCAATGCAAGCGAGGGGCGGGATGTTCCGACGCAGACCGTCTAAATAGTCTATGTTAGCGTAGCATAGAGTGCATAGCTTAGCAACGTGAAGTCAATGTAAATAATTTGAAGTTCAGCTAACTCAGCTTAACCATATGGAGTCAGGGAAGCTGCTACGATGTTCATCTAACTCTAGTGAGTCACAGAAGCTGCTCCCAGTTTTTGCTAGTTTAGCATAGCCTGGAATGATGCTAGAAGCTAATGTGGCATAGCTACAGTTAATGCAATGTTCCCTCAAATTTTTCATATGTCTGTGCATACAGACAACCTTCCTATATACACTGAGGACCACTGTGAGCAACATTAGATGTGCATGCTGTGGCCACACACCAGTATAACACCTGGGATCATAGCATCCATTTAGTCTATATTTTTCAATCAGAAAACTTGTTTACTATGTTGGCTTCGCTGCATGTTTTGCAGAGCAGACCCTTCTCACTCGAAAAAGAAAAAAACCTCACAGAGTTTCACCGCTTGTTCTTCTATTTGCTCATACTCCGACAGCCGTTCCAAGTTAAAAGAACCACATTTCTTTTTTCCTTTGGCTTGGACGCATCACATTCACTTGTTTCGCCATGATAAGGGGTTAGCATGTTAGCATTTGCGTCACTTATCTCCGCTACACTAATATTGTTATATAACGTGTATGGGCAGAGCACGTGCACAAGTAGCGTAGCATAATTGCATCGTATCGTATGATAGGCTGGACACCGATCACTCACAGAGTTACAAAGCAAATGATACAGAAAAAAATGTTACATATCTAATTCATTTGAAGTTTGTTCACTGCGCTGGATCGGTTTCCTTGTGTGCTGAGTGTGCGAGCAGTGCGCAATTGCGCAGCTACGCAGCTTATAGGGAACATTGGCTACATGCAGTCAAGTCTGCCACAGGACAGCAGCTAGCACCTACAACGTTCAAATGTTCCTGTATGTGTGGCATGAATACCTCATTAAAAATCATTTATATTGTAGCAAGTCACGAATGTTGGGGTTTATGTTGATGTTTGTTTTCTGTGGGATTTGGGGGTTGCTGGGAATTTTGTAGGTGTGGTTTGAGGTGCAGTGAATTCTGGGGCATTTTACCTGGAATTGAGCGGGAACAGTTAGTCGTATTGCAGGCTTGTGTGGCTTGGCTGTGGCTGACAATAGCTAGTGCTCATTAAAGAGATGCTTTAGCCAGGGTGTTTCCCTGGCTAAAACACTACAATATATATTTCGCAATGCATGTACACGCTTTACCCATGCAGCCAATCATCTGAGTTTAAAACGGTTGCCTTTATCTGACCCGCTACTACAACAGTACAAAATCTAGACCATCGCCATTAACTGTCAGAGATAGAACAACCTTCAGGTGATACGTTCACTTATAATAGCCAGCTTAAGTGTTAAACTTGGTAGTTTAGTTGGAAGAGGATGTCACGTTGAGCTGATTCCTAATTACAAGCCCCGCCAGGCTTGAAATTTCATATGGAAAATGAAAAAGAAGAGGTTGTTAGTGAGCTCTGCGCGACATTCCAGAAGACGTCACATTGTTTTTCCTCTAATTACACTCCGCTCATCGTCCCACTACCTTTTTCTGACCGCACACACACATGTGTATGCTTGCTGCTAATGCTAACGTGGCTAAAGTCACTCACATTTACAGAGGGGGGCTAGCAGATTGAGTTAGTGTCACTTCTGTGGTGCGATCAGTACTGTGTAGTAAACATTGGCTTTGACTTTCTGATGTCTTTTTCTGTAGTTTAGATGGACCCAGCGAGTCTATCCTGGAAGAGCGATGAGCATTTTTACAAGAATACATGATCACATGTTAATGTTGCTAATATCCACAAGCTAAGGGTAGTCTTCTTCCTCTTTCGGCTTTTCCCGTCAGGGGTCGCCCACAGCGAGTCAACTTTCTCCATCTAACCCTATTCTCTGTATACTCACCAACTACCTTCATATCCTCTCTCACTACGTCCATAAATCTTCTCTTTGGTCTTCCTTGAGACCTCTTGCCTGGCAGCTCCAATTCCAGCATCCGTCTACCAATATATTCTCTATCCCTCCTCCGCACATGACCGAACCATCTCAGTCTGGCTTCTCTGACCTTCTCTCCAAAACATCTAACATGTGCTGTTCCTCTGATAGACTCATTCCTGATCCTATCCATCCTGTTGACTCCCAAAGAGAACCTCAACATCTTCATTTCTGCAGCCTCTAGTTCTGCCTGCTGTCTTTTGGTCATTGTAACAGTTTCTAGGCCATACATCATCGCTGGTCTCACCACTGTCTTGTACACCTTTCCTTTTATTCTGGCCGATAGTCTTCTATCACATAGTACCCCTGACACTTTTCTCCACCCATTCCAACCCTCTTGGACCCGTCTCTTCACCTCTTTTCCACACTCTCCGTTGCTCTGGACTGTTGACCCTAAGTACCTGAAATCCTCCAGCGTCAGTGTAATTGGAAAAAAAATCATATCATACTTAATAAAGGCAGAGTAGCTTACAAATATGGTAAAGATTTTTTTTTCAAAAATATTACCTTTTTGTTTGATCGATATATACAAACATATATAACCATATATAACCTATAAACAAGACAGTATGTTTTGGAAAAAAGTCCCTATTCTGCCTTATTAACTTCTTAGACCTCAACTACACTGAAAAAAACAAACCTATATTTTAGAAATTATTTCGCTGTCATAAATCGTAAGGATATAACAAGGCAGTAATTGATATTTTATTCAAACTGGCATCAAGTCAAGTCGGATTTTATTTCTATGGTAACAAATCACAACACTTTCAATTGTAGATCTAGTCTAGACCGCACTCTTTAAAATGATTTACAGAAACCTAATATTGCCCCATGAGCAAGCACTTGGCAACACTGACAAGGAAACACACTTGTACCGGTCCAGAAACCTTGGACAGATCCCAGCTTATGGTAATGGTCATAGCTGAAATTCATAAAAGAAATAACAGCGGTGAACACAAGACAAATGTGGTAGATCAAGCCACGCCCCCGGAGCACCCTCAGAAATAAGAGAGCCCAAGGACTTGAGAGAAGATGTGAGGTTACCATCATGCATTGATGATGGGACATGGTCACATGAGTGGAATGCATGAGAGAGGTGAATCATGGGCTATCACTCAGCATAGTAAGCCTATGGCAGCATTATGCAGAGCTAGCCTAGCCCTAACAATGAACTTCCTCAAAAAGACAGGCTTTAAACCTTTTCTAAACCAGAGATAGGATGTCCACCCCCTGGAGGGCCTTGGTAACTGAATGCACCAATTACTTTACCCATTTTTACTCAGCCATCTGATTTGGGACTTCCACCGATGCAAGGCAGCAATACAGCTACATTGAAAGTGTTTGATGAGGTAAAGGAAGAAACTTTGAAAAGTCCTCCCGGGGAGTACTTTGCACTTACACAAGTAGCCTATGGAGTAATTTAACATGAGCAGTATGAATCGGGATTTACTCAAAATGTCTCAGGTCAAACCGTAGGGTCTTGGCTGACACACCAGGGTCCGCCTCCCATTTAGCCATGATTTGGGTAATTTGGAGCATTTTTCGATGACACTCATAAAAACTCATGCTTTTGTGCACAGGGCTCCAAACATCGGCCTTTTTAACCCTTCATTAAGATAGAAAAGATGCTCCCTCTGGTCTCCTCCCTCTTGTACATAAAGGAGCATGCAAGGGATGAGATACTGCTGCTGGATGTTAAGTAACAAGACAAATAGCCCCTGGAATAGCCCGGCAGGTTAAAGCAAGGTTAATTACATTTCTGAACGCAAAAGGGGTTGCAGGGTTCCAGAGGAGGTGGGTGACAACGGGAGGCGGGGACAATGGAAAGCAATCAGGAGAGAAGGAGGAGGAGTTTCCCATCGCCTTTCTCAGCTGGACTATGCAGCAGCAGAGTTGTCATATAATGTTTGGAGCCCTTCTGGATCTGATGGAGGGGGGATATATCTTCATCCTTGTTGCCATGAATCTCACTTCATCGCAAAGTTTCACACAAAAGAGACAGACATCGTCTTCAATCGACATTGCGCAGACACAGTTCGTCTTCTAGTCGCCTTGTACACATCCTGCTGGTACTTTCAAATTGCGGTTACACAAAGAACTGTACTCTTTATCGAATGAAGAACCAACATCCGGTCCTCTTCATCAACAGGGACCACTTACCTTCTCTTCAACCAACAACGATTTGTTTGTTGAAGATGTGTGTCAGATGTGGGCGGGTGGCCTGACACCAGACAGGAGGCTCTGGCGTGTGGTGCGACTAGAGACAAAGGAAGCAACAGGTTTATGTTGTTGCCAAGACAATAACATTAGCATATCACCGCTACCAGGCAGCTGGTAAGGTTTTATAAATGAAGAAACCCTGCCTTGATCCTCCCACGATCCATTTTGTGCGTATCTCGCCTCCCAGAAACATACAATAAACTAGAGGAAGACCACAGCCTTCAATAACCTTGTGTGATTGGAACTGAAATCTGAACCAGGAGAGAAAAAAGAAAAAAAAAACAACCACGTCCTCCTTTCATTGGACTGAAGATCAGCTCTTTGTGTTGGGCCATGGTGCGGGGGAAGTTCTACGCCTCTCACCACGGCAACGGGACAAACAGAAGAACTGGAATATCCAGGTCCAATGAGGCAGTTTTGAAACATGTCCTCCCACCGTGTGATAAACACCTGACACGATGTGTGAATGGGATCCACCTGAGACAAGCCTTAACACAGATTCACTGCAGTGGGGTTTAAACAGTGATGTGGGAAACACGGTCAATGTGCATGAATGAAAACAAAAACAAAGAAGTTGAAAACCAACAAAAACAAAGAAGTTCTGTAAAGCACAATTGTATGCTTTACACAACACATCCACTGGAAGGCAGTGCAGTGTTCATTTCCATGTTCACCGTTTCGCGTTCCTTTCCAGACAAAAACGAACATGACGATGGCAGAGTTGGTGATAATTTACATTCTACAGACACCAGTAGACGGCAGTGGTCTGTGCAGCCATTAAATCTATAGCAGCATGTGAACAGATGTTTTCTACTTGCTCTCTGTCTCTGCCTAATAAATGTGTGAGTTTGCACTGTTAGGTATCTATAATTTTGTACTACAGGCTTGTTCAGGATGCAGTGTGCGCACAGTGCACTGGAAGAGTGCACTGGGAAAACATGCTGTTAACATGTTTTAAACAGGTGTTACCTTGGACAACTTTAGTCTGTGAACTTCTTTTTCTTCTCCTTTCGGTTTTTCCCTTTAGGCGTCGCCACAACAAATCGATCAATCCTCTCCATCTCACCCTATTTTCTGTATCGTCCTCTCTCACAGATGTTGAACAACATACAAGTGTAATAAGTTAAACGTTTAAATATTTTATGTTGCCATCCAATCAAAATCAATACTAGCCGGCTGAATGCTAACTGGCATCATGCTAACTTGGATAATGCTAACTCGCACTCCTCTGCATGCACTGGCACAGATGTTTTGTCACTGATACACGTGTTTAACTCTGTGTCAGTTTAAAACATTATTAACAAGGTGTAGGAGTTAAAAAAAAAAAAAAACAAGAAAACGAGACATTGTAGGTGCTATATGCTAAACCACTGATGTTTACATTCGTGTCGACATCAGCTGTCATCGCGACACCTTTGAATAATTGATTGAATGGGCATCATGTTCATTGCATAAGCTTCATGGAGAGGGGGCAAGTAGGTAGAGTTTATTTATTTGTTGATCGCAAAACTGAACTACAAAATGAGCATTGCAAACTTCATCCATGCCTAGCTTTGTTTTGCTTGGTTGTTCGGAAATAAAAACAGACAGAGTCACAAACCTTTGTCGTTTGTCGTTTGTGCAGCGAGTCAGCAGTGCAATGCTCCCTCGCCGAGCATCTCAGTTACTTTTATTTGGTGTCACGACAGACATCATTGAAGCCTGCTCTGCACGTGCTAAATCACTATCTAGCATGCTAAAAGGAAGAATCTCAATGCAAGAGCGCTGAAACACTGTTTTTCCTTACCACGGTGGAGGATAAAAAGATAATGCGGCAGGAAAGCTATTTTTAACGTCTGTTTTTTGCCCCCACTCCCGCCCGTCATAGAAAAGTTCAATAAAGCAGTCTGAGTTGCCTTTGCCCTGTGATCTTTAACGTGGCGTGTCTCCAAAAGCCCAAACGGAGCAGAGCCCATTGTCCACAAACCCGCAAATGCCGAAATGTCAAGTCGCTTTGCTCCTCCGAGGGAAAACAAAATGACGCAAACGCTCAATGAGAGGCAGGAGTGCCTGATATATTTTCTTTCCCCGTGCTTGTTATCTATTAATTTATTTCTATTTTTCTAAAGCTCTTCAAATCCAGCTTCTGCCCAAATGATGTCCATCAAAGTTGACGTCTTTTCTTTTCTTTTCTTTTCTTTTCTTTTCTTTTCTTTTCTTTTCTTTTCTTTTCTTTATCGTCTCTTTGTCTGTCACCAGTTAAATTTATAGGCTGATAGGCTGGGACATTTTATTGTATTTCTCGTTATTTACAAAGAACGGTCAGAGACGAATCATTTAATCAATTGATCAATAAGACTATTTGAAGGGCAAGTTTTCTACAGACACACTCGCATAAACAAAAACACAAAAGACACAAGGGAATTTCTTATGTAAGAGGTTACATTTTGAATTTAATTTGGTCTGATTAAGTTTTAATCCACTGTTTATCAATTACTAATGTAATTCAAAAGAACGTGTCCTGATTAAATGTCCTTGTGAAATGATTTCAACCTTTATATATTATATAGGCACAGTGTGTCAATAATTTATTGTCAAATCAAGTTACATCAGAAACATCGCAACAGTGTCGTCCGTCAAGTTGAGCCTTTCCGATGACAACCGTAGATCACGAAAGCCAATCGGACGAAAGCAGCTTGCAACATCCTCCGTTGTTCTGGACCTTCCTCCGTCTGGCACATGTGGCCTATTTTTTTCAGCATTAGACCAACTAAACTGCAAAGAATGCCATGAAACAGGTGATGCCTAAAAAATGCTTCGAGGCCTGAACACACACATATACACACATATGCACACAATGTGTGATCAGTAAATGGGAAAAAACACACACCAAGATATTGCCTGTAAGGTAATTACAACAAATATGTATGTGTGTACATGCATGTGTAGGTTTGTGTGTGTGTGTGTGTGTGTGTGGTGGGGGATGTATACTGTCAAGCGCATGAGTAAGAAAGTGTCGTCATGTGAAAGTTAATTCAAGGAGGCAACCGTGGGTGGCGGCATGGGCCAGGCGCATCAGTCAGCGCAACTTGTGATCCGACTCAGGTTATTGGGTTGATCTGCGGACCTGCAAGTGTGTGCGTGTGTGTTGAGGGGGCTGAACGGCAATATTATTTCATGAGCCTCCCAGGGAGAAGGGAGAAAAAAAAAACCTCCTTGCGCTGACATTTTGATCACTCAGACACATGGAATGTTGGAAATGAGAGGAAAAAGACCATGTGAGTGACCAGAGGTTCTGCAAAACCAAACAGAACTGGAGCGTGTGTGTTGCAATCAAACGGCACCAGAGAGTAAGAGCGATAGCATGTACGCATAAAGTGGGTGCTCGTCTGGTTGCTGTTCAGAGCTGTTTATCAGCAATGGTCACTCCAAGAATATCCCTGGTTCTATTCCAAGAGGGGTCCAATCTACGTAGAGTCTCCATGTTCTCCCTGTGTTGTGGGTTTCCTCAAGCCCCCCCTTTTCCTCCCACAGTCCAAAAAAATGCATAAATGAGAGAATGAATGGTTGTATGCCTCTATATCAGGGGTTCCCACACTTTTTTCACCTTGTAAGCTACTTTTCAAATGACCATGTGAATATGATCTACCTCCACTAAAAATACTGAAAATATATTTATTTATATATCTACTGAGTATACTTAACACAATAAATATTTGTGGATCTTGCATAACCGCATGAACCCTTTTGGTGCGCTACAACAGAGTACTTTTTTGGTAGATATCTTATTCTGATGACTTGAATGAAGCCAGCAGCATAGTTGAAGTTAGCTGGGAGAAAAATGACGACTGACCTGACAGCTGGGATTTTAGTTCCTTCACCCTTTTCCTTCTCAGCTCACTTTTTGGAGGGAAGTCAGTGTTGTAGTTTTTATGAACGGTCTGAAAATGCCACTCCACATTTCCCTTTTTTAGCATAGCGATGGCAGACCGGCAGATGAGGCGGACACACTTTGAAAATAACAGCGCAAAAAAAGTCCACCTCCCATTCCGTATGGACGTGAAACGTTTTGGGCACACCTGCCCTATATGACATATAAACGACAGAATGAATGGTTAAAATGGCAGAAATCCTGATCCATTCATTCACTTTACATGGGTTGCCCATGAATGGTTTCAGGCCAAAGGCCCAGTGCCCAAATGGCTCTTAAAGGTTCAGTATTGAGGTGCACACCACGCTCAACTACCTGGACAGGTGGCACCTGTAGGGCCATAAATCAGAGTCTATATTACTGCGCATCAGCAGTTGGGGCTGAATGTGCACCTCCTGCACAGGGCCCGAGTTTGAGTTTTTCATCCTCACCTCACATTATAGCCGCGCAAACACAAATTTTGATTGATAGGCAGTTCTGGGGGTGTAGTGGTTAGCACTTTTGCCTTGAATAACCAAGAATCCTGGGTTGGTTCCCACAGGCCTTTCTGTGTGGAGTTTGAATGTTCTCCCCCTGTGTCTTCCCCTCCTGGGTTCTCACAGAGGTCCAAAACACGATAAAATTGGAAAAATTGCCCAGATGTGTGAATGGTTGTTTGTTTCTATATATGGCTCTGTGAATGACTGCCGTCCGGTTGTACCCGTCAGGGTGTACCCTGCTTTTTGCCCCAACGGGTTCCAGTGACCCTGATTGCAGGATTAACAGTAGAAGGTTCCAGTATGATACTTGAAGCACAGCCTTGAGTACACAGGCTTCCTTAAGACAGAGTTGTAGGAGGACTTTGAAACATTCTTACCCTCTTTTGCTGTCTTCACACACGAAAAAAAACAAAAAAATGCTTCAAAGCCTAGACACACACACACAAACACACACACACACAGGAGTGTAGGTGGTGAGCCATACCATCCGATATTGGCGCCCATAATTTGTCATCTACCATTAGGATGGAGGATAATAGATGGATAGTGACAGTGATGTTAATTGCTTTTCCTCTCCTTGTCAGCCGGGGTTGGAGGCGGGGGAAGTCGAAAGACAGAAAGAAACTCCTGCATCTGAGTCTTCTCATGATCTTGTAACCGATCCTCTTCCCGTTTGCGGGCACAAAGCAATCGGGGGGTGTTCTATTCCAGTACCTGAAAGTCCAAAAACAGTATTGAAGACCCTATATTGTTTGTAAGTGTGATATAGAGGGTGAATGCTTGAATGTCTCTGTATGTTAACGGGTGATTGACAGGTGTTCAGGGTTCTGAACTCTCATCCTTTGACTCTGTATGCCTTTGACCAAAATAAGTTGTTGAAATGATCTCACCAAATGATCTTCCGAAGCCCGTTCAGGGTTTGGACCAGTTCCGTGACAGAACATTCAGGAAATGCTCAGGACACTACAGGCTGGGTTGCAGAACATAGGGTCAGGCTTGACGGCGGCGCTATGAAGTATTGAGTTGCATTCACATTTGATTTATTGTCCATGGTGATACAAAGGTTGACACTGGGAGGTGTGCGTGAGGCAGGGGTAACAAAGAGACAACTGTATTGATTAATCTAAGGGTGGTAAACAAAGCGGAAGAGTGAAGCTGGAGGATAAAACCAGTCATGGCAGATTTTGTGAAGGAAAACAGGTGGTCCTTGGATGTGTGCGACATGCGTGCGACTTTTGTGTATAAACCATGTCTCCATGTCCAATGCTCCAATGGTGACAGAATAGTTTAACCCTGTGAGTCTTCTGGAGTTTCAAAAACAGGGTTTTTCGTCCCTTACAACTGTACATTCTGCATTTCTCAGCACCTTGTATCTCAGTACAGTTGTGAGGAAACGCATTTTCTGGTGCATCCTTGTAGTTCCACAATTTGGTCACTAGACTTGCAGAGAAGTAAACCAGACAACAAAGGCTGATTTATATTCTGATTTTAAATCATTCATTTCTTTTACTCTTAAAAAAGGGGTGACAAAATGACTAACTTTTTTGTGATTTCACATTCAGCTCCTCTCCGTTGCGGCTGTCTGACAAGCACAAGTCCTGTTGCCGCTTGGTGTTTCAGGCGCTCCCTCCATTGGAATATTACATTAGTGTAATATTAAAAATAAAATAAATTGAACAGTGTTGTCTCTACTATTGTCTTGAATTCTTAAGATAATGTGAAACATGTAAAACAATAACCTTAACCAATTAAAAATACATAAAAAATCTGAAAAACAATATAAATACCCTTTCGACAAAATAAAAATCCTGTAAATAAGTGAACAAATAATAATTATACTGATAAATTATGAGTACAACATGGGGTCAATAAATTCAACAGAGAGGGAGCAGGTATTGATCTCCTGGAGGAGGGGGTATATTTGTTATTGTCATTTCTCGTAATATTAATAAAGCATTGCTTTAAATGTGAATCAGTGTGAGTTTCTCCATTTTAAGGTCATAGTCAACTAGTAACTAATAACTAATATAGTTATATTAAAGCAGATTTTAGGCACCTCCTGTCGGCCACGGTGCCTGTAGCATTTGCCTATTTTGTCTCATGGACATACACGTTCTGGGTTTTATCGCCAAGCCTCCTGTTCCAGACTGCCAAAACCAGATGAGCTGTGTCCAACGCGGCCCTTGACATCGGACCGCGGCCCGCTGGTGATTTTCTGTGGCATGTGACTGAATCTGCACTCAGGGAGCCTGAGACCGCAGCTGAAATAAGCCGCTATGAAAAGGGATAATCCTATTACAGCTCGGCTGGTGCTTCGTTCTCACCTCACCAGTGACGTGCGCCCCCCCGTTTGAGTGGATCCAGAGATGACCAGTCATTGACCAGACACCCCGGGGTGTGTGCGCGTGTGTTAGTAGTGTTCACGCACAGATTAAACCAAAAGGCTGACCTCTGACCTCCAGGGGCCTCCAGAACTTCCGTGGTCGGACGACATCCTATTTAATGTATGTATTTCATGAGGTGATCACAGCAGTGTGTCGTCTGCAAATCACAAGTAGTCGTATACTAATTTATTTATTTGCTGGAGTAAAACTGTGGGTTTGGAAATTTTCTTATTTCTTTTGGTTTTGGTCACTTTATTTCAACTTTGTTTTCTTAATCTCCATATCACCAGATGCAAGTCATCCCCAAATGACTGTCTGGTTTAGGTAGATTTGAGATAATTCCACAGATCGTTTGCCACCCAGTTTCAATCATTTCGATGAGGATTTCCAGAGGTTCCCACTGATTTTAATGGATATTGTTTTGCTCATTTTCATGTCATTCGATTCTCCATCCGTTCTACACACAACTGATCCCTCTCCAATTGGAGAATAAAGAGAACCAGTTGGATGAATGTGGGGAGCCTTTGATTCCTGCAAGGTGTCTTTTTCTCGCATCATTAATCGCTATGTGACTCAGAGCCGAAAATCCCTGTGAAAAAAGGTTTTTTTTTTTCCCTTTTGAAATATATGGCTACTACTGTTTAATGATCTCTATTAAAGGAATATATTATACAGATACCAAACTTGAGGCCACATCATTTCCATGGAATGAAAGACTGAATCAGGCTGAAATCATTTATTGGCTTTAGAAACAGGGTCACAGTACATGTTTTTTTTTTAAATTTGATCCCACATTTAGTTTGAACAAATTATTTACAAAGAAACAAACAACACATCTGTAATTACATTCAGTTCCTGCTAAGAAAAAACAAAAAAGAAAAGGTTTTCAGGTGAGAAGCGATTCAGCTTGTCGTCTTGTCCGCGCTTCACATCATCTCTCACCTGCTTTGTTAAATCTACAAGCTACTAATCCCATCACGGCCTCGCTGATGGATCCCCTACCTTCAGTTCAATTCAAACAAAATGACAAGTTTAAGTAACATGACACAGAAAAGCATCACTGGTCGGACCTGAGAACATGACAATGTCATAATTAAGTTTTGTTGGTCTTATTTTATATGTAATCCTAAGTACACACACACACACACACACACACACACACACACACACACACACACATACATATATATATATATATTTATATATATATATACATATACATATATACACACTCACACACACACACACACACAGAACTTTCATGGTATTTTCAGGTCAGATCAGTGATTCTGGATCAGACATCTTGAGTTCAGAAGCTTATCAAAGAGGCATCAGAACAGTGGCGGAGCCCCAGTTCTTCCAGTGGACTTGGGGGTTGATTATCAAGCAAACAGAGGATCAAGCAAATAACAACAAACATACACTTAAAACAAAACAGAACAAAAATCAGACATTACTTGTCGTCAAGCTTTGAGTTTGAATCGTCTGATCAGTTTTAAGGATCAAAGCAATTCAGTGATTGTTCAGCCATCGCCTCTTGACAGGAACTGTGTATAAACAACAGGAGTTCACAGAGTCAGAGTTTAAAGCCTTTTAAATAATTATCTATTGGAAATAAGAGGTTGGCTTTTTGCCTCTAAATCAAAACTTTCTTTTACAGTTTATAATTTTTACATTGACACAAATCAAAATATTTGAATCTGAAATTTATTCTAAATTTCAGTGCAATACAACTTTTAAAACTGTATTATATTTCTTCTGAATATAATGAACCTTCTCAATGGGTCGCCCTTGGAGATGTGGTTGCAATTCTAAATATTAAATTTAATTTTAAATTAAATTATAATTTTCTAAAATTGGAAAATTAACTGAAGAGTTAAAGAGCTGACTTTGGAAGCAAAAACAATCAGGATCTAAAATAATTCAGTGCTTAAAAACACCCTTTAAAAATATCTGTTATTCTATACATTGTGTTTTCTATTCGCTGATAAAAAGGTCCTGCTCTCAGACACTGATTCTATCTCTGGTCAGCAGGGGGCACTTCATTCCTCCCTCCACGTTTCCTGTCACTAAGGCATCAGGGCTCGACTCACAAACAAACAAACAAACATCAAATGAACAAAGACACAACTTTCCCGACTTTTTCGATTCTTATCTCTGCGTTTTTTTTTCTCCTTAAAAACATCACGATCATGTGCCACGGTGCTGAATACAGAGAATTTGCAACATGTAGAAAAAAACAAACCAGAGGGAAAAGGAGCAATTCGTCCCGCCGTCAGCACGGACAGACGTGCGTTCATTAGCGGGAAGGTCCGTATCGGGGTCAGAGGTCAGCGACAGCCCTCTGGACTTCATCTTTAGCAGAAAACTAGCAGCTTGAGACGGAGCTTAAAACATAACTCTGAATGTCAAGAATAAAACATTTCAGTCGTGTAGCGACGTGTTTATTTTACAACTCTCTTATAGAACATGTATATATTAATCTGCCCTGCTCACACTTTTGCCACGCTCTGGCATGAAGTGGCGGCGGTGGCAGAGGGAGGGAGGTGCAGAGAGGGGAGGGGTGTGACACATTCACCCGGTGAAAACTTTGAATTGCCAGTTTCTTCTAATATCTAAAATATTTAATTTGGAGTTTTTGTTATCATTTAGATCTCAATGAAACAGAAGAATTCATTTACTGACGGTCATCCTGGCTTCCTGCAGCCACCAGGGGGCAGCGTTGTTTTACTTTCCCACCGCTGCGGGACTGATAAGTACTGAGAGGATAGTGAGAGTCCTGCTCAGTCCACCACTGGTGAAAGAGGAAAAAAAGATGTCAGGCTTGTTTTTTTTTTCTCCAAATACAAGACAAAGGTGAAACAAAAGCCTTTTATTTTGTGTTGTGCTTTTTACCTTCGAGTCTCAGAACAGGATGGGCTTCCCGGCTGTCTTCTCCTGGACGTAGGAGGTGAAACGCTTCAGGAACTTGGGATATTCCCTCTTGGCGACGGCTCGAAGGACCGAAGCTGGAGCCCAGCCTCCGGGATTCACTGAACAAACACAAAAAATTAAAAAAAAAAAAAAAAAACTATCATAAGACCCAGGTCATGATGTTATGTGTTGTCATATAATATTATTGCACGGTCAATTAAATTAGTAGTTATGTCACTTTCTACTGCAAAGGGATGAATTCTAATGAGGTTTGAAGTTTTCTGTTTTCCTATCTGACTGGAGAGAAGCAAAGGACACACACCGTTGGCAACATAGGTGATTTTGCACAGGATGTTGTCTCTGCTGATCTCTTTGTCGCCCTCCGGCGGGCTGACCAGTGTCTGGCAAATCATGGCGATGTTGATCTTGGCACGAACACACCTGCTGCTAACCTGCAGGGTCAGAGGAGGGAGGGGAGAGGTGGTTATGATTTAAAATCCTCTGTGACTGGATTCCAGGCAGTGGAGAGCGGTGAAAGGGCTCACAGTCTGACCTGGGCGTCGTCGTGGTCCACAGAGAAGTTGCAGACCAGCCAGGTGTCCGGGTCGTTCTCGTTGTTGGCAAGGATCTTCCTCATGGCTGACAGGTAGAGGACGTCTCGCTGAGACGCTGGCCAAACTCTCTGCATACCGTCATTTCACACAGTTCGGAATCAAACAGGGACATCAGTGGGAACTGAGAGTTTCTCATTTCATGACTCCTGATTCGAACCAGAAGCGTATGGAACTGCTGTTCTTACCTTGTGCGTCTGATATATGATCGCGGCATTGTCCGACAACGTTTCGACGACATTGAAGTTTTCGATGGTTGCTGAAAGAGGAAAAGGGGATTTTACTGATCTGTCATGAAGCTGTTGTAAAGGCCAAAGATTCAGTGACCAACTCACTTTCCCAGTCGTTGCGGTACATTGTGTCCCAGAAGTAGTGACAGACCTCATGACCCGTCACCCCCTTCACTGAGTGTGTCGCCTTCAGGGGGTCAAGGACAATCCCGTTCTCCTCCACCTCTCTCCTGTACACCTGCGAGAGTGCAAGCAGAAACACAAGATCATTTTTATAGAAATCAGGAAAACCTAACAAACGAAAAGAAAGATAAATTTCTTGGAATTCCAAATTTCACAGATATGGCTTCCAAGTCATGTGACATCTCTCACACCTTCATCTCTCCCTCCTCCACGACAAGCTGCCAGTTGGCATCTCCTCCGACATCCTGCAGGGAGTAGGTCATGTGACTATGCACCATCTCTTCCACCTGTGAGGGACCAAAATGAATGAATGTAAAACCTTCATTGATCTATCATTATTAGCATATTGGAACTTCACAAATCACTAGTGTAATTTCTTCAATACCCCATGAGTGCATTGTGTCAATATTCCTCGCCGGACACAGTTTTGATATTTGGGTTGAAAGGAGGTTGTGACGTCATGCTGTGTTGTGCAGTATCTGTATGTGTGTGTGTGTGTGTGTGTGTGTGTGTGTGTTTGTGTGTCGCTCTCTCAGGTGGGACAGACCTTGTCAGAGAACCTGTGTGAGCCGGTGGTTGAATAGACATCCCCAGGAGGCACTGGACTGGATCTCTGGATTCTTGCCTTCTCTGTCTGAGACTACTCGGGACAAACAGCGAGACATTTGGTTTCACTTCCTGTAAGAGCCGGAGATAATATTCTTCCATTCATCTCCACCCTCACCTGCTCCTCTATTTTATCCTGCCGGTCCAGGGCGGCTTCCACCGCATCGAAAAATTCGTCCTCGTTAATGAGGCTGTTCGGACCCTCCTGTTGGATGAGGGTCAGTTTCCTGGTCAGTCAGTTCAGAGACAACACCTATATGGGATTTTTTTTGTAATCTGAGGTTATTTCGACAATGAGGTCACCTCATAATCCGGGCCCCCGAAGTGAGATTTCTTCTTCAAGTCATTCAGGGCAGATTTGTAGCTCTCCTCAATCCTCCGCCTCTTCTCCATCTCCTGCAGACAAGCGGTGTTTGTTACCATCCATTAGGGGTTTCCCCCGAAACCTTTGGTCTTCCATCTCATTTATTTTGTGATGCCCAGGTCCCCCACATCCCCAAATCATGTTATTCTTTTGGCTCCTCCATCTAACCCTACTTTCTGTATCCTCACCCTCAAGTAAAACGTTCAATCTTTATTCATCTAGCTATTCACATTTTTGGCACATCTAGAAATTTTGGTGATTATTATTACTACTATTTTCATGTATTTATTTATTTTTACACTTTATTAAACCCTTGCAGGACATACTCTACAGTTAAACCATCATGAATGACCCATTAGTAGCAAGCACCTAATGAGCAAGTTAGGGAGAGTCTTGCTTGATAACACCTCAGCAGACAACGATAGGAGGAGCTGGGGAATCAAACCTGGAATGTTTGGTTCCAAGGCAGCCTTGCAACCTGAGCCATGCCCCTTGACGAGTTTAAGGCTCTTGTGATTCCTAGTTGGTCTCCAATCCGAGTAAAAGAACAGGTCGCAGCCCGCTTAGCTTACAAGATTTTGAGTGTTTGGGTTGGTAAGGCTGAAAGGTTTTCTAACATTCCACTTAATATGGTATTTTCTATGAGATATTTATTACTTAAATGAGACTAAAATTGATTCCCTGATCCCGCTACTAGATGTGCCAAACCCCTGCAGGAAGCACATGGCACCTTGTCGAGTCTCTTCTGCCAGCTGTCCTCTCTCTTCACCATCAGGTCGATGCAGTGTGACAGCGTGGCCAGTATCCCGGCGGTGGTGGCTTTGAAGGTGATGGCTTCCCCCTTGAAGTCAATGCCGTTGATCTCTTTGGGGTTCAGTGGCTGGAACACTGGAGACAGAGGGGGGAGGGGGGGTAATAGAGTCACTGCTGAACTTTGGACAAAAGACATTCAAGGCCTTGAACAAGTCACTTGTCTTCATTCACCTGCTTACAAACATTAATCCCAGCGGGATGGAAACGTCCCCCTTTAGCCGATCTTGTTTCCTCACTTGTAATTGAATTTTACATACATACATACACATATATAAATACATATGTATATATGCCTATATATATATATATATATATATACACACACACACACACACACACACACACACACACACACACACACACATATATAGACATGTATATATATATATATACATACATACGTATATACACACACATGTATATATATGTATATATACATACGTATATACACACACATGTATATATACATACATATATACACACGTGTATATATATACACGTTTATATAAATATAGATGTATATACACACACACACGTGTATATATACACGTATAAATATATATACACACACACACGCACGCACGTATATATATATATATGTGTATATATACATATACGGTGCATGTATATATGTATATACACACATACACATACATATATACATATCCTGTACATACATATACATACATCCACACAGAAAGGTCCTCTTTTGGAGTCAAACCAGACCTTTTTTGCTGTGAGGCAGAAGTGCTAACAGTTGCGTTGCTGGGCTCACCATTAATGTTGTAAAGATCAGATCGTTTCTACCCCCCATCCATTTATTTATTTATTTATTTATCTTTTCAGGCATTTACGGTTATATTTTCAATACCCCTTTTTTTCCTCACATACTTTTATTTAGTTATTATCAAAATAGTTCCGTATAATTTTCGATGCAGTATCTAAACACACGTTACAGCTAAAAAAACTGGTCATGTCTTGTTAATTTTCAGGTAATTTTAACCTTTCTTTTTCCTGGTTATATTGCTAGCTAGCATTCCCGGTCATTATTGGAAAGATCGTTTTGTTTTCAGGGACATTTGAACAAAGTTGTAAATGTAAAGTTAGAAAGTGCTCGAGATCATCCCTGAGAACATGGGATGAAGTCTCCCGTTAAAATAAAATTAAGGATTTGAATGCTTTCCAGGACTGATCAAGTCACTCTTATTTCCCAACATAATACTTGTCGTCAGCTTTATTTGGGCAGTCGGGACTGTTCGAAAGGAATAGAAAATAATTTAGGCTGTGTATAAATTTGAAGCAATTAAAAAAATCGCATGCACTTACATTTTTCTTTGCTGCCGTTGTTGTTGTGAAGAAACTCCCCATCTGTTCGGGTGTTGGGGAAGTCGTCCTCATCGTCCTCCACGACTGAGGGGGAACAGAGGGAGAGAGAAAAGGGTAAGCAAAGGTTCAGGGAAGATGTGAAAGTATAAAAACAGTTACAGAGAACCACTGATGTGAGGGTAGTTGGGATAGGCGCAGCGTCCCAATCCCTAGCACTGACATAACTCTCAGCGGCAGACACTGCGACAATTGACCTGTTTCATCTTCGGAACGCGGAGGGTGAGGGATAGAGAGGGAGAGAGCGCACGGAGCGAGGCCAGCAGAACAATAGCAGGTCTTCATTCGGCACTATCGTCCACGGGGCGCCCGGCGCAGGCTGCATCGGCTAATGTTCAGCCAGCCGGGAGGCGAGAGGGGTGGAGGGCTGAGTTTAACAGAATAACTGGTGTCTGAGTCACAGTAAACGAACTAAGGACCCACTTCCACACATCTTATAAAGGAACAAAGGAACGACAGGGTTCTCAGCTCTAGGGATAATTGCTTTTTTTTTTTTGTTTAGTTTTTTTTTTTAATCAGCCATTATTTTTATTTTTTTTTAATTTTCACTTCTCTGCATTCAAACTTTTCTGCCTGCAACTCCTGCAGGGAGGTAATACTGCTGTAGTGTTTATTTTTAACCAAATGGTCACTAACATGTACAACACTGTCCACAAGTAGTCAAACATCTGCAGTGTGGAGCAGACTAGCTGTTGATCCCTGTATCAAGTCAACATCTTTTAAGAGGCAAACACAAGAGGGCGCTGCAAGTCTTTTTCATGTGTTGCGACTTGCTGGTCTACAAACACAAACACATACATATGTTTATATATATATATATATATTTTTTTTTTAAGCCTTAATGTCTTAAAAGATTGGATAAAATTATAGAAAAAAATAAACTTACTATCACATGACCTGAAAACTGAATTGAAATTAAGAAATTGAGATCAAATTAAACAAAAACTAAAAACCTGTTTTCAACACTAAAGTTCATGGATGTGGATGAAAGGGAAAAGCCTGTCCTTTTGTTTACTATCTGAATAATTTGGAAACTGGCTGTGTGTTGAATCATGTCAGTTTTGATTAAATTAATGAGTGAGCTCCTTACTCTTGTCCCTCTGCAGTTCGTCCTTTGACACTCCGTCAGCACAGCTGTCGAAGTACTTCTGCAGCGTGTCCACCTGCCTGCACAGAATGTCCCGGAACGTTTCCATCTCGGCCAGCTTCTCTCTCAGACTGTGACCCTTCTGGACATAAGGGGAGAGGTTGTTAGAACACGGGGTGCACTCATTCACGTCGAGCAGACGGCCAACATGTTCACCTTGAAGGAGGATGTGGAGGTTGCTGAGTAGCCGCTGGCGGCCGACGTGAGGGACAACATGGAGCCATGTCTGCGCAGACTGGACTCGGAGCCATATCCGGAGTCGGTCTGAGGGACGAGCAAGAAGAGTCAGTCCAGCTCTATAAGACGTGTCAGTGATCATCACTGGATACAATGGTTTACTTTGGACAAACTGCACAGCAAAAGCCACAACTACGGCTGATTAATTAATCAGTTTCAATTCACTATTGCCACCTTTTTATTTTTTTAAAGGATTCAGATAAAGTTTTGAAACTTTGCAGAATCGTCTTTTTCTGAGAATTCAATTGTCCATTTCATATATCATAGAGGTACTATAACATCAATTCAGTGGGGACAAAAGGTGATTGAAAACTACAAGTAATATAGCAAAGATTTGATTGGTAAAAGATCAGACTCTAAAATTTGAGGGCTTTACGTAAGATTAGCTATTTCATATTGAAACCAAAATTTAACTAAGCGAAAAGGCTCCCTCAGCAGAAAACCACAAAACACACAGTTAGAATTGTTATTAATTTCCAAAAACATCTAAAAGCTTATATTAATTTTCTGCTGGTAAATGCCTTAAGCTGTTTTGAAACAAAGATTTCTAAACAACTGGTAAAAATGAGATAAGCATTCGGGAGAGACACAGAAACAGCAAGCTAGTACGACACAGATTTTGTAACCACGGCAACGCAAATGACACACAAGCTCGATTCCTGTAACTCTTGAGTGGTTCCCCCTTTCCCTGTTACATAACATCCCAGCCCTTAAAATAGCTGGTGAGACAGAGCGGGGAGGAAAGGCTTGTGCAACAACACAACACAGCTGCTGCCAGTACCCCCGGCCCCTTTAAGAAAAACGTCTACCTTCCTACCACTGGGGGCAGTAGAAGTCAGTGCACGTGACTGGTTTAGCAAGAGGTAGATGGAGGTTACTATTGGTCAATGACCAGGAGTAACTGCCTGCTTCGCATGGAGCTGAGAGGCCTGCCTGCCTGCCTGCCTGCCTGCCTGCCTGCCCTTTAGCCAACATTCTGCCACCGACCAACTCTGCGCTGATAGCGTATCTCAGACCGATGACAGGAGGCAAACCAACTTAAGCAAACGGCTGCAGTGAGTGATTAGATCAGAAAGGAACGGAGGAAATCTGTGCCCGAGTCCCAGCCACAGAACCCCAGAATCATGCCTGTGAGATAGGAGATAACAAAATATACCGTATATTCAGAGATATTGCTGAGCCTTGTTTTCAACATACACCTCAGATACCTCATCTGGTTATATAAAATAATATGAAAATCACACCTGTGATTCTCAATGCAAATAAGTCAACTCTGTTGAGTCTTCACTCTGGCAACTCAGTGAAGTTGCCAGTGTCATTTGAATCTGATTTATCGATTCAAATGTCAATGAAAGGGTGGTGATATTAGAAATAAATTGATATTCAATAAGTGAATATGGGTTTATTTATCGTTTGGGCTTTTTTTTTCCCCATTTTTCTAAATGTGTAATTTTTTTATAACTGCTTTCTGATTAAATTCATGCAATTTGTAATATTCAACTCCATTCTACAAAACTGCAGCCCGTTGTAGTTTTGGTTTTCAGATAATTTGCTGGTCATTCTCACATAGTTTCAAGCTCATTTTAAGAGGCAGTGTCTTTGCAAATTACAAGCTATCTGATAAAAAGGTAATTGGTTACTGCTTTGGATGAGTTTTATTGAGATTTTTTTTAAGGTGAATTTTAATTCAAGAATTCAAAATCATTTTAATTTGCAGAAGAGCAAAGTGATTAGTAAATGGAAAAAAATGTCATAGTGGGTTACAACATTATATCATGTATCACAATTTTGGATACAAAAAAAATGTAGGGTACATCATTGCAGGGACAAAATATGGATACAGAGCCATATCTAGTATGTACACGTGTGTTCACACACAGCAACAAGAGGTTTCAAACTTGGCACTGCCCTGATAACAAAAAAATGAATAAAAACAAGCGATGAGGCAAATTCATGAAGAGATTAAAAAAAAACATGATAAAAATGACCATAAAAAGGCACCTTTCATATCAGCATCCCGTCACTTTTACCGTCACTCTGTCATAAAATACATAACTGGCACACCTCGGTGACAAAGATAGTGTCCTAGAGATGACAGTTATAGATGCCTGGTTCAACCGTGCTGTTGTTGTGTTTCCCTGGTGATGTTGGCCAGTGAGTAATATCATCAGCTTGAGGAGCCAGCAAACAGGCTGTCTAAGAAGATGAGCTTTCAGCCGTGACTCATTGTGGGTGGGATGGCATGTGTGTGCATGCGTGCGGGCGCATGTGTATGTGTGTGCGCGAGCGCGTGTGCACTCTCTGCTCTGAGTCATGGTGGCTCCGGGGGGCGGTGATGGGGGGGGTTGTGATGTGAGGGGATTCCCAAGCTACGGGAAAAGAAACTAGCACTCTGATTAGGGAGGATGAAGCCATGGCAGCAGATTTCGCCTTTTCTATGTTTACATACAGTATGTGGATTTTCTTTGAAACGTCCTGACCTCCAAGCAAACAGTTGTAAACACTATTTGACAGTTGCTAGGACATTTAGAACCATGATGTATGCACCGAGGAATAATTTGCAGCTGTACAGTTGCACGTACAGCTCTGAAATAAAGAGGCAGAAACACCCAAATTGTGCCCTACAAAAACAAATATGAAGTAGCTTTCTCCATTGTTTTGTACGTAGCAGCAGGGATTTCCTTTGTTCTTCACACTCATTGAACACAATGGCTGCTACTTTACTTTTATATCCCCCTAAGAACTTACAATGGGTAGTTTGATTTTTATTTTTTTTTGCGACTTGTCCTGTGCAGGTAGTTTATAGCCATGTTTTAGAATGAATTATTACAAATTTATATTGTGTAGAAGTCCGTTAGGAAACAGCTGGCATTCGTAACAGGATCCTATATTTGTTTTTTTAACTGTTGGAGAGACATTCGTTTGTGATCTATTGGATAGGCTTAACTCTCTTCCAGGGATGCTTAACCACCTTTTTAAAGGCTCCCCACAGTGACTTCAGATTAGATCAGCTGCCTTTTGGTTGTGCTGTCCTGGTAAGTTTACTAACCCTCTTGGGAGTTGGCCAAGGGTTAAATGTGTGTGTGATAGAAGAGGGATTAAGCAAAAATCCCAGGCCAACTATAGTCCAAGGATGACATATCTCTTGGCTGAGAGATAAAAGCCTTTCTTCAACACATGCAAGAGCAGCAAGCGGCTACAACTGAAAAACTAACCACACATCTGTTTAGTGCATTTCGTAAACTAAACAAACACAGTTTTACACGAATAAGCACACACTCCTACATGTGTGGCACTAAACCATCAAGATTCCGGTTAACGAACGCACCAGTGGTGGAGGGATGATTACTGTGCCCTGGACTCCGCCTTTGTCTCGTCTCCCTTCTCTTACATTCTGATTGAAACACACACACACAAAACCATAGAAACACAAAACACACACAGAAACGCACAATGAAACAGCACAAGTCACATATGTGCCATGCCTATTTGGAGCAAATGTGACAGTGATTTCTTTTTGCATGACTTACTCTGTGCAGCTCGATGGAGTCAATCCAGAGGTGCCTGTGCTCAGGGTCTTGAGCTCTGAGGTACCAGACGCTGTCGTTCACACTGATGTCAAGCCGGCACTCGTCAAATTCATGAGGCTAAACAAAAAAAAAATAGACACACCTGAATAAACATATGCATTAGATCCACAGTCAGCAGCCTAGTAACAACAACATGACAAGTGTTCTAAGAGTCAGATATGGAAACTCTCTTTATTTTCATGGCAATGTGTGAAAGGTCCCTCAGCAATGAGAGCAGTGATTAAAATGACAGAGCACACAGTTAATCTACTCACACAGCGGGTCACAATCTGTTAGTGACTTGGCTTTGACTAATAGTACATGGACAACACAAATGCATGCATTGCAGTCTAGAGTCCACTTTTTTCCGAGCCACACTTTTAAATTCACTTGGCAGATTTTTTTTTTTTTTTGGAAACATCTGTTGGATAGATATTACGTTGCCGTGATCATGGTCATTTGTAGTGTGATGTGTATTGGCAGCAGGAAATTACTCAAAATTAAGTAGAATATTACATGGATTAAACAAATTAAAAAAATTTAACTCAAAAACCAGCATATAAAAAAAAAATTAAAAAAAAATAAAAAATTTGATAATATCGGACTCATCTGACATTTGACATCTGTCTGATTTTTCACTTAAAAATCAGACAGAGTATTTGGGCAACAATTTAGGCAGAATTAGTTAATGTTGCTGTTAGTCAGTTGGCTTTGATGAATGGAAACACAGACAACACAGACATCCAGAGCAGCCCAGCAGCTCTTTGTCCTTTTTTCCAGGCAGCACTTAAATTTCACTTCACTGAACGGTTCGAGGAGGATCGTTTTAGTGAACAGCTGTATTTGCAGCAGCAACACAGTTTGCAGGCTACTCCCAATTAAGCATGTCAGTCTAGGCTGTTGACAAATAAACTTATGGTGAGGTGCCATTTAGCAGTTTTACATTTGAAGAATCCTTTTCTTTCAATATAAATGCAAAGCTGCATTTTAATGACACAACATATTTCTACATCCATCATTAAAGAAAAGGCCTCTGATGAGGACAATGGGTTTATGCAATGGTCTGACATGCTTTCCTCAACCAGAGGACCATGTGTGATGCAACAAGTAGTGTTTCAAGTACCAATAGCCACAAGTGAGTAATTCCAGATTAACGGCATTATAGTGCGTTAGCTTTGGTAGTTTGTTTGAATTGTGCATGATATAACAATGAGTTTTTTTTCTGTACTTGTTATTCAAGTGTTTCCTTTGGTTGACACAAGCAGGTGTACCGTAAACAAATGGACATAAAGTAAAAAAAAATAAAACAGAATTTGCAAAACAATGTCTACTCTTGGTTCTACACTGAAAAAGATTAGAATTCAACAGCAGGAGTTAGATGTAAAAAAAAAAGCTAAACCAAACATAAAAAAAAACAACAAAAAAAACTAAATGTCAGCATCAAAAGGACATGTTGCATGGACACTGCTGCTTGGACACCTTGAAGTCATTACATTCTGGTTACTTGACAAAGGAAAACAACACAATATCAAGGGCAGATGTTTCCAGTGAATAAAATCAAAAGGTTGGGTTTGGGCTGACATTGAAGTTTTGTCCCTTGAATTTCACAACCACATTCTTTGTCGTCCAGCTATGATCCTGCCAGGACTGCAAATGAATACGAATGGAACGAATTTGTTTTTTGATGTGTCAAAATGTTTTTCGTGCTCCTCAAATCAGAAGATGTCGGCCATGCTGGTCACGCAGACCGGTCAGTTCAAATACTCCCCTATGTTTTCACATCTGTTTTTTCCCTGCCTTCATCTGAGAGAGGAACGATCAGATGTTTGAACTGCGACATTTAAAGGAATAAATGCATTTTTTGGATGGGTGAATTAACATGCACACATAAAAAAAAGAGAAAAAACACATCTAAAGGATGTATGTCACTGAGAAACTACATCCATGTGAAATACTATCCTAAAAGACAATTGGCAGATAAGTGTCCTTTTATGGACATATCTTGTTCCTTATAGCCATCCCGTGTGTTGTGAACAGCTGGGAAAGGCAGGCTTGTGTGTGTGTGTGCCCGTGCGTGTGTGTGCGCACGAACGAGTCCTCTACCCCTTCCTACATTAGCTGCAGGTCATCTTGCACGTCTGCGGACATTGCCTCAGTGTGTTCACGACATACAAACAGAAGTCCTTCTTCAGGAAGGGCTGAGGACCTGTAGTGTTTTAGACAGGAATTAGCTAACTTGAATGCGGGTTTCATAGACAAAGTTACTGATGCTTTGAATTGAATCAATAACCTGTTTTGAGGAAAGACATTATACTTCCACTTTATTGATTGTTCCTGCCGACCAACTCCACCCGATGTAATTCAGATAAAGAGTACATTAATTGGGCAGTGTAAACAGTAACGCACTAAATAAAGCGTTGTGATAATAAAGCCAAAGTTGTGTTATGTCAGTGAGTTGACAGGGAGATGAGTGGTGCACTCTTGCACTTACAGGGTTCACTCAGGCTCAAACCTGGACAGCTCAAGTCCAAACACAAGGACACTGGCTGACTCACATCAGACATTTGTGAGGGTTTCCTGTGGATTGATTTATTGTCCTTATACCTTGGCTATATATTGTTATAGATCAAAAAAAGTCTAATTCAGTTTTACGGATTTTCTTTGCAATGGAAAATTGTAAGCATAATTTTGACGTCTACATCAAGATGCAGATCACTCAAGTTCCTTTTTCTTTCCTTTCAGAGGTCGCCACAGCAAATCATCTGCCTCCATCTAAACCTATTCTCTGCATCCTCTTCTCTCACACTGATTAACTTCACACTTCTTTAACTCCACCCTGAATCGCCTCTTTAATCTCCTTCTAAACATCCTGCATGACAGTTTCAACCACAGCATCCATCAACCAACATATTTACTATCTCTCCTCTGTACATGTCCAATCTTGTGCTACTGCTAATTATTTGTCGATTTTCAGTGAGGTTCGCGGTAAAATTGGGATTTCAGGGGGGATAAAACTACAAGACATAGGCATTCACGGTTGAAAGGTGAAATTATCTATAAAGTAGGGATAAAATTAAAATCGCTCTAAGACGAGGGTGGAGGGGTACTTAAAACCCAACCAAAAATTTATGAAGAAAATAAGCCAGGAAATACCTTAAAAGATGCAGGATACTACTGAAATTGTATGAGCTTGGATTCTGCAAGAATCTCACCACAAAAAATTTCAACACTCCAAACACTCCAACTGGCCTGAAATAGTACATGCTTCTACCTACTTTGACTTACTTTTGCCTATTTATTGCATGTAAATGTTTCTGACCATCTCAATGACTATAATGTAAGCTACAGACAGCTCTGAAATTATTACTTCATTGATTTTACAGTATTCACAAAGCTGTGTATATACATGGGGAAAAGTTCTTGGAAACTCTTGTGCCCCCTTTGGCAGAGATATCTGCTGCCAAACCTTTGTGATGCCAGACAGTAAGCCTGCTACAGCGTGGAGGAATTTTTCCCACTCTTCTTTGCAGAAGGTTTTGGTTTCTGCCACACCGGAGGGTTTTTTTGTTTGTTTTTCTTTACCCACCGAGCGTGTACTTCCTGTAAGAGGTCTCATATGGATTTGAGTCAGGATTTTGATTAGACCGCTCTAAAAGCTTCATTTCATTTCCCTTGATCCGTTCAGAGGGGAACCTGCTCGTGTCTGGCTTCAGAATCCAACTGCACGTAAGCTTAAGGTGGCTGTTGAAACTAAAACCAGCTGTTTATTAAATTAGGTTTACTGGGTGAGTCAACCATTTTTTTCTAACTTACCTGATAACTGCATTTAGGGTTGAGACAAATTGCCTTGTTTTCACAATAAAATTCAGTGGAGAACATGGGGGCATATGTTATGACTACTGCATTTGACGACATTATGATATTCATAATAACAAATTGATTGTGGATGTTGGAATACAAAATCAGAGCAATTTTCCTAACAAAACACAGACAAATCATAGGCATTGGTCGGTAGAGGGCTCACCAAAACTAACTAACTAACTAAAAAGTTAAAGTAGAATAAATGCTGAAGTAGGAACATTAAGATGCTGAATATAGAAAAAATGAATTGATTCTGCAAATCAAGGAGTGTTTTCACCCCTGAAGGGATGTTTTAGTAGTAGCTGGTGAGATGAGGGAACAATATCTAAGGATTTTGGGTAAACCGGTGAGCAGAGCTGAAGAATGAGAACCCACACTGGGCTTGAGATTAGCAGAGTCTTGAGACAACAGAGTAGAGAACAATCCAGCAGAGGAAGGTTGAGGCAGAAGTTCTGAGCCTGAAAACTATCCTCGTCCAACCTTTTAGTTTTGCTTTTGCGCAGCTGATAAGGAACCGGTGTGACAGAAGTGTAACATAACCATCACAATGTACTGTAAGCACCACACTCAAAAAAACACCACCAAAAAGAGGAAGATGACACAAACAACATGAAGAGCGAAGTATTCATGTTCTGCATGGTGGGCATAAAAACCATAGCCCAGGAGTGGGCAAACTACGGCTCGCAGGCCACATCTGGCCCGTTGGTCTTCTTAATACGGCCAGCCAAAAGTACAGAATTCATACTTGATGTGAATGGTTGAATAATTGGATCAATGAATGTGGGAGCTCTAACAGGAGATTATTTCATTTTTGGAGCTACTTGAGAACACTTGAGAATTTTCCTGAGCTGAATGACACAGATTAGCTCTGTGATTTAGCCTTTACTGTGGACATACTGACACACATGAATAAGCTGGAAGCTATGTAAAGCTACGTAAAGCTACGAGGAAAAAAACAGTTTGTGCATGAAATGCAAACAAACGTCAAAGCCTTCAAAACCAAACTGGTTTCATTTTCAAAGCAATTGTCAGACAAATGTCAGACGAGTCCGATATTAACAAATACGTTTTTTTTAATATGTATCATATCTTGCGCTGTCTGTCAAATTTTAAAGTCAATCCGGCACCTGAGCCAAAAAGTTTGCCCACCCCTGCCATAGACTATCAATAGTACTGCTTCGCAGTGTGAAAAACCCTGCAATTTGTTAACTTTGTACTCATTTTGGCCAAAATGTTTCTGTTCTGCTGCAAGTCCATAAAACACCCCTGTGACGCTGCAGGCCTGTAGAGTTTGGACCTCGTCATCAGTCCATTTCGTCGCAAGTCCAAGAAAACAGCTGACCAGTGACCACAATAGTTATTAAAGATGGCATCCAGCAGTCTCCAAGAAGTATCTGGTAATGGGCGTGGCTTATCGGTTCGACCAATCACCACGCACCAATGTCATCTATTTAGTGACTCATGAACTGACTACGTAATTTCCTATGGAACGATAAAAAGACCATGCCTTAGAGAAGGCGCAAAAATGATTCCAAGAACCAAGGTCCTTGGTCCCTGGAACAGCCACGTTCCTGAAAACATTCTCAGAACTGCACAATGTGCCTACGGTGCAAAAGGGGACACAGGGAGAGTTAAGGTGTGTAATGGAAGGAAAATTAAAAGACAATGAAGTAAAACTACTCAGAGTTGATGCAGAGTAAATTTTTCTGTTGTTTTGTTGAAGTAAAATATGGAGAAAAAAAACATGAATTATTTTGTTAATACTTGATGACAAGTTGAATAAGGGGAAGATGCACTGATTGACCACTTACTGTGTCTCTATAAACGAACTATAAATATTACTGAAGAGGAATAAATATTGGTACCCAGATAATGAATGTCAAACACTTCAAGGAGTACTGTTTGCTCTACATCCATGATTGGCAGAGATGAAAAAATACCCCATGTCACAATATAAAAGGTACACTGAAAGATTAGGTAATAATGCTGAAACTTCAAGAGAGCACAGACGTTTTTTCCAGTCCTATTAAAAGAGATAGAATAGATAAAAGAAATACTAAGCCTTAAAGTTACATGGAATTTGGCTGAAACTGGAAGACACGCCCTAACTGCTCCTTATTGATGAGAGAAAAAAACAAAAATATTATTAATAGAACCTTAAGTCTGACTAGACATACCTAAAAAAAAATATGAATGTGAAGTGCTCTAAAATACCCTAGAAATAAGAAGAATTTAGATAAGAGCTAAAATGTTTGAAAACATAAAATTAAAACTTAATTCACCAAAGGAGGAAGACAAAACTAAGGAAGTGTCACAGTTCCTCATTAAAGTCATCACAAGTATGTAGAATCAGAAGTTTGGTAAATATAAATAAATTGCTTCAACACAATCTACATTTATCACAAGCTACTGGTCTGGGGGAAGATACTTTTTAACCGCAAAGTTGAAGAATCCACTCCGATGGAACTCTAAATAGTAAGGACCATCTTTCCACAAAATCTTGACACCAAAATAGGATCAGTTTGGCTCGAGCAAGGGAAACAGTGACTCACTGGAATAACGGTGAAAGAGAAAGGGAAAAGAGAGGGAGAGACTGATCAACAAGCCTCACAGAGGAACAACACTTATGAGGTCATTGTTTCTCACACACACACACACACACACACACACACAAGTGTGACTCGACCTTCCCGATGACCCTCTGAAAAGGAAGTAACATGAGGAAGAGGGTAATTTCCTGGCTGAAGACACTACCATTTCCCCTAACCCAAAACCTCCAAAAGACCTTTGCTGGTCTTAATGCTTGTGCTGAAAGAGTGTAGGAAGTCAATACGGACATTCTCTTGATCTCAGTTTGACGACGTAATAATCGATAAATGCCAGCGGTCACTCAGTTTCCAGTTGGAAAAAAATTAATGCTAATTTTGTTTTCAGCAAAAACATAAGAGGAGTCAATGTTTGACCTGAACACTGACAATGTGTTCCGCTGGGTTAGTCTTGTGTGACAAGAGTTGGGTGACCCCTTTCAGAATTGCAAAGTATAATCATTGTGACAATGTTTAGTTCCTACTGCTGTCAAGTATTTAGCAACTCACCTCACGATAAGTCTTTCTAATTTTCATCTAATTTCATGCAAAATTTTTGATATTTGAAGGATTGCTAATTTTTATTTTGACTCATTGCTAAATTTTACATGCATTTCCCATAATTTTGACCTGAATTTTGACTGAAAGAACAGTAACAAGCAGATTCGCTATTTTCTATTTAAATAAATGGAGCAAAGATGAGTTAACCAACCTTGTCTGTATATAGAAGACAGTTATATATCACAATTTAAAAATAACATGATATTAGTTTAACAGTTAAGGGCTATTAAGTTGACTTCTAGTCGCACAAGTACAAAAACATGGACGCACACAGACCCTGAGCCACTTCAGGGAGCGGAGCATGACTGCTGAGAAGCCCGGTTATGGTGACAGACCACAGATCTGCACCTGCGTCTGTGTGTTTGTGTTATGAGCATTGACTTAATGTTTCATGATGGTTCTTGTTTGCTGATCTGAGTGTATTTCTGCTGACATTTCAGACAGTTCCGCTCACAGGTCAATATTAGTACTGACTGGACACACATCTACTGCTGTCAGGTGTAAAAAGTGGTTTCTACATGGTCGATGGTTTGCCTCAGGGGAGATCTATATGTGGAGCATTGTACAGTGATGCTAAAAGGAAGGCTGCAATTCCAATGGAAATGACTGACAGGGAAATCCACAACAATCAGTAAAAACAAAATCTAAGAATGACTTGAAAATTGGGAGATACAAATGATTGTTATGTGAATTGAAATAAGCTATGTGAGAGAAAAACCAAAAAGATTTCAGTTATATTTGACATGGAACAATAGTTAAAAGTATTGAGCAACATAAAAAACAAGAGAATTTTCAGAGAAAGCTATATTAAACCAACCTGTAAATTAGAAGTGATGAAAACCCATGAATTTGCTTGGACAGAAAAATTCACTCGGTAAAACGAGGGACAATGTTCATGAAAAAGATTTTAAATGTCCTAAAAACAAACAAACAAACAGACAAAACATGAAGCTGCCAGAAAAGAAATTTTAAAGAATTCTTATGCTCTTGAGGCTCAAGTACCACATTGTTGTTTTAAGTTCCCAGTAAAATAAAATAAAATACTGACGAGACTCATTTTTAACGCATACTGCAAACTACAACTAGCTTTATGAGTGTCTGTCTGCATTAGAACCAGCTCTAGGTTGCGTGTGTGCAGGAAGATACTTTGAAAAATAGTATCCTTTTCGGGAAAGTGGCATCAGGTTGAAGGTGCACAGGACAACTGCACCTGTACTTTTGTCTAGACAGAAGGTGAACAATGGGTAACGTAATCTGATTCAGCAGCTCTGTTGGGGAATAAATGAATGACTGCTTTGTTAACCCTTCGCAGTATGCAGAGACCATGCCACAAATGAAAGAAGTATGTGAATTAAGTACTCTATAACTGCGGTCGACACTATTGAGTGATGAGCGAGCTGTACTTTTTGTTGTGTGTTCAAACACGCCTTTGAACAATCTGTCCTGCTGGGTTGGTCAGGTATGACAAGAGTTGGGCAAAGCCCTTTCAAAAATGGAAAAAAATATCATTCCTACTGCTGCAAAGTATTTAGCTGCTTGTTACTAGATAAATCTAATTTTCATCTGATTTCATGCCAAATTATTGATATTTGAAAAATTACTGATAATACTGAGTATGACTCCCTCCAAAATGTACTTTATTTTGAACACAGTGAAGTGACTGAAAAAGCAGACTAATTTTTTTATTCAAATAAAAGTCGCAAAGAGTAGTCAACCATCCTTGTCTGTATATAATAGGTAAAATTAAATATTGAGATTTAAAAATATTATGATGTAGTATTACAGTTAGCGGTCACATGCAAAACAATACAGAAACACCCAGAGCCAAGCTTAACTGTGTTCTTTTTTTTTTCCATCTCTTTTTTTTTATTAATCTTCATCAGTTTGCTCTTGAGGGAAAACAGTGTCGATGCTCATTTTTCTCCAGTGATGAAATCACACTTCAGGACGACTCCGGCAGGTTTACACAGGCGTCTCGACTGACCCAACTGAACCTCAGTTATTCAAGCCAACTCCCTATTTCCCTCCGTGACCAGTTTACTGGCAAGGGCAAAACTGATGCAGCAATTGCAGCCTGAAAATAACGCCCTAATTCTCTAATGTTCTTCTTGTTCTCTTAATGTGAAATGATTTCCAATTAGTCCGTTTCTGTCAGTTTTCCATTTTTACTTGTTTTCAAAAAGGTGAGCCAAAATGGCTCAAACAGTTAAGGATACAGCTAGCACATGTCAAAGAGGTTATAAATGACAATATTGATTTTTCCCTTAATACAACCACTCATGGGGACATTCAAAATTTCTGCTGGGATGGTGTTATTTACACTCTATTCTTATTTTTTTTTTTCAATCATTACTTGATTATCTTAAGGTCCTACAGAGTTGATTTTCAATTTAATACAATTTAATTTCAGGTCATGCCCTTGAACATCTTCAGGGTGATTCTTTGTTCACATGCGCTGATATAAGATCATTTGAGTAAGGGTGTTTGATGGCATTAATGGAACTTAAGTTTTGAAAAAAAAATTCTGTTATGACATGCAGATTTTCCATCTTAGTAGAATGTTTTTGGCTATTTATTTTCTATGAGACAACGAGGCAATAACTGAATGTAGAAAAAAAAAAGCCACAGACTATAGTGTTTAAATTGTCTACACAGATGGGAGAATATTTCCATTGGAATGAGTTGTGACATCAACAGCAGGCACCAGGGAGGTTAATATTTGCATAGGCTCAGACTTGCAGGAGCTAAACAAACACAGCTAATAACAAATCCTGGTTTATATAGTGTGGGAACACTATTCATTTCAGTGTTAATGTGTGTGGAGGCACACAGAAAGCTCCAGTCAATGACTGATCTGGGCCTGAAAGAGATATTGGACATTAAGACGTTGTTGACATTGCTGACATTTTCTAGATGTTTGACCAGAGTGTGGCGACTTATCTGATATCTCTGTGTGCCGTCTGCTACTTACTGCTTACCTCCCGCATCTCTTGCAGTAATCTATACATGCCGTGATTAGTCTTATGACTGAAGTGCAACCGCACAGCATGTTGTTTTTTTAGAGACTTGCAGGAGTCATCGGACAAGGCGCATACCCCCGAGCAGAACTTGGGACGTGATCAGCAGAGCTTTACGTCGGAAAAAGGAAGGTTATGTTTTCTGTCCGTCTCTCAGAAGGATGACAAGTAAACCCATTTTTATAGGGTGTTACCTGACTGTGATATCAGGATTTTCTTTTTTTAATATGGAAGCTGAGATTAGTTATTTTAATGCCCGAATTAATAAGTTGATTATTAGCTTTATTAGTAGATAATTTTAGTTTTTCAATTGATTCTTTCCACTGTTTTTTTAATGTTATCAAATGAGAGGAAATTACCTGAAAATTACGAAGAATTCACCTTTAAATGAGCCATAATTTACCTGAAACCATAAGATGATCAGAACAATGAAGTGGATCAAAAATAATCACAAAATAATAAAAATAGTACAATAACAAAGACAAAAGTAGTGATCAGCTGTCAGATTTACTGAAGTAATAATAAGTGGCATTAAATGACTAAACAAATATATATGACAGGGACACGGTTTGTCTCGCGTTAGACATATGTACAGGTATTACTAAATCAATATTAATGATGTGATGATTGATATCAAACATTATGTTTCTGAATAGGCAATGTCAATTTTTCCCCATTTATTTCATTTGGTTACTTTTAATTAAAATTGACCACTCCTACCTTACCTTTCACAATAAAAAGTCCGGCATTTTTATGTAGTTGGATGCTGTTTTATAATCTCTTTAGTGTTTAAAAAAAAATTAAAATGTGTAATTGTCACATTTAAGGCCTGGGGAATTTCTCTCTGCAGTGTGATGACCAAATGGCATTGTAAAGCGTTGAGTGAGGCTTTGCGCTGCACTGGGATCTGAGCACTTCCTTCAGAAACTAAAGAGAACCATGTGGTAGATGCTTGACATCTGAATCACATTTTATATATCATACGTGCCAAACCTCTCAAAACTATGTGAAAGGTCAAAGGAAAGAAGAGAGGTGGACTACTACAGTGAGATAAGACTCACTGTGCTCATTTGAAGAAGAAAAGACAAAAATAAGAAAAAGGTTTTTATGCATTAGCCTCAGACCAAAGCAGCCTTTTATGCTGAAAGACTGAGATCTTTGTAGAGGTTTCTTTGGAGAAGAATGGGTTTTGTTTTGAGATTTTTTTTTCCAGCTTTACAGAAAAGCTTCAGCTTACTTTTTGCACCCGTCTGTCCATTAATGAATTTACCTTTTAAATGGAATTACCCAGAATTACCCTCCTCTTTCACTTTTGTATAGTGATGATACTATACCAGGGTGGTTACCACCTCCTCCCTGGCTGTGATGCAAACATGCAACCACCATGATGCACATTGTCCATTTCAATATTTACTTGATACTTTAAGATCCTTTACTTGGTAACAAAAAATATGTGTAGGGTAGACAATGACTGATTATAGATTGATGGTGTCAATACCAGTATGGACATCTAGGAATAAAATATAAGATTTTGAAAGATCAGCGTTGACTTAAGCTTTACTTAAATGTTAGCTTACAAGACTTAATTCCAAGACTGAAGAATACTCTGCAGAAACAGGCTGACATATACTGTATGAAACATCAGGAAAGAATTACTTTTAACACAAGAAACATGTCAGTATGGTGTCAGCTTGCTGCCTGAAAAACTTTGTGCACCAGATTGATAAAATGATAATCAATTCAATGCAAGAGTCTACAACTTCATTCAGATCAGATAAAACATCAGCGTCAAACAGCATGATAATGTTACATCGTTAATGCTGTGTGGACACTAATTGTTAAAGGATGGAATTTGGGTTAGTTATCAACACAGCATAAAAAAACAACAACAAAATAAACCAACAATACAACATTCACCGCAGCCTTTACACTTACACTTTAACCAAACAGCAACATCTGAACAACACTGTCGGACCAGCTGGGAACGAAGAAAGTGATTTGATTGTGATGTGTTGCAAATTCTAATTATTATTTTATATTATTATTTTCTTGCTAATATGCAGGTACTCCACCAATTTCATTCTGTACTAATGAAATTGTCATATAATATCTTTCTAATTCTACGGTAGCTTCTTTGTAAAAATTATAAATTATTTTTTTGGAAATTATCTCAACAGTCCAGTAGTTTAATAATTTGTGTCAACCAAGGAGGTTCAAGGAGGATTATGTTCTCCTTCTTCTTCCCCCATTCACGCCGTTGTTTTCTATAATGAGAAAATATTTAGAACAGATTTTTTTCAGGTTTACTAAAACATGGAGGTGGCTTGTGCTTGTGTATTTGTTTTTTTAACTGTAAATAGTTGATGACAGCAATAGTGCATTTGTGACCAAGCCCTTATTTACTGTAAGCATGTCAGTATATACTTAAAAGTAAAAAATCTTACAATTCTAGATCTACACCCAAAATCTGACGGGAGTTAGGGTCATTGGGTTTTTTATATAATCCTCCTCACAGACACACAAACAAACAAACTGTACTGAAAACAGAACCTCCTTGGCAGGTTGATAAGTGGGTCAGACAGCAAGGCTTAGACCCTGCTTTCTACAGCTGGTCAATATGTTCACAGGAAAACGAATATTGGAACACTCGCCAAAAATACACCTCCTCAAGTATCTCTGTGCTAATTCAACTCATAGGCAGCCTTGCATGGCTAACATGCAGGTAGTTTGACTCTCATGGACATGTGATCTGAGTGTTGCCTGTCTGACTTTTTTTTTATTCTAAATGAAAATGTCAAACTAGAGCAACACTGTGACATGCAAGAGGTGCGAGTGATCAATGCAAATTCAAGTCTTCCCTTACCTAAAAGGATGGCGAATTTTCCTCTCAATAAGCAATTATGGGGCAACAGAGGTGCACAAAGTAAAATACTTGCAGGAAAATAAGCAATTGCCCAAAAACTAAGCTTTTGTTGAAGTACTCACGGTAATAAGGGCTTTACTAAGGCACAGTGATCCACGGCAACCGTACTCTGTCTCATCCTGAGACTTGTAGTAACTCAGAGTGTTGTTTTTCAGGACCACCCAACGGTCTTGCCAGCCATGGATGTAGTTTGTCCACTGAAAAAAACAGGAAAGATATCTTTTGTGTTATAATGAAATCCCCAGCACAAAGTATGAGTAAAATTTTGAACGTAATATCAAAGTTCTGTTGTGCATATTTATTTTTATCATCCACAACCCCTTTCCCCCCAGCAATTTGATTTATTGTTTTAAAAAACAATTATATGAGCAATCCTTCCAAACTACAATGAAAAGAAGTGGAAAATTTGCATGGCACCAACTAAAATCAGCATAGTTGCCTATTTGGAATCCACCAAATAAACATGACTAATAAAGTTAGGTCATTTTAGTGAAGAAAGGTTTTTTTGTTTATCTAACAGAAGGTTTAAAGCAAAATTTATCATCCCGGAAAGCCTGAATTGGGACATGGGGGTTTTATGCAAGATGTTGGCTCATTAAACCTCACAAGACATGTGACGTATTTTGGACTTAGTATGATTAAACAGGTGAGCTTTTCTGGATGTTGATCTGCTTAATCTCTCAATATGCTTGGCCAGCAGGTCAGTCTGCAATCTGTTCAGAGACAACCGTGCAGAATGAGATTTATACAGTAGCTTACCATCAGAATAAGCAACTGCTGGGGATTTGCTCATAACAGCGTTTGCAAAGAACTGATGGGGATATCCTGAAGTTTGAACTGGAGTTTTTGTGTTCAGCTGGGAATCCATATGTTATAAACCTGTGTGACCTGTTGAATATGGATAAATAAAGGCTTTATCCTTAAACATTAAGACGAAGGCTATTAAATTTGAAAAACAACTAATATTAAGGAGAAAAAAAACAAGGTGAAACAGGTCTCTAAAGTGAAGCACCCACTTTTTCCGTACCATGTCTGGAAGTAAACCTTTATAAAGACACTTTATTTTCGTAAGTGCTTCATAATTAACTTGGAGAGACAAACAAAGTGTAAATAAAAAAAAAAAAAAACAATAATGATCTGAAGCACAAGAGCAGTAGCATCAACACAGAAAAAAAATTCAACCATTGCATATAAAACAGTCAGGTCCGAATCCACTGCAAGGGCCTTAATTTCATGTAAATTTCAGTCTGGACCTCTTCGCAAGTGCAGACATTGATGCTAGCAGCAAAGACACATGCTGACATTGGTGTGCCAACAGCAAGCCCCATCAATCAGAAATATGTTCTTTAGCGTTGGTACTGATGTAGTACTTCTCTGTGACATTGAGAATAAAGCATGTTTTTCTGTAATTCAGATTCATATAACACTGAATTGTCTTTGGGAATAACAAGGATGGACAGGATTAGAAAAGAACACATCAGAAGAACAGCCCAGGTTAGATGTCTTGCAGACAAAGCCAGAAGGCAGATTGACCTAGCATGGGAATATGAGGAGAGAAAGTGAGTATATTGTTTGAAGGTTGTTGGAGATGGGCATGCCAGGGTGTAAGGAATAGAGGGAGACCAAAGAGAAGATTTGTGGTAAAGAAGGACATGCAGTTAGTGGGTTTGACATAGAGCTGCAGAGGACAGGGCAAGATGGAAACAAATGACTGGCTGTGGCGACCCCTGATTAAGAAGGCTACACAGAATTTTGAACCCTTGATTACTTTCATCCTTGTTGTTATTACTGTAATCATTGTTGTTGGATTTGTGAAAATTATGTTTTTTGGATATCTTTGAATAATAACATTGACAAATAAGCAGCTATATAAATACGATTGGGCATCAAGGACCGAATATTGTGGTATACTCCAACAGGTCTATGTTGTCTTACCAATATTTGCTGGTGGCTGTAAATATGCAGTTTGTTTTATCCACACAGTCACAGTATAATGACATAAGGTTCTGTTTGAAAAACATCATTGAGAGCATTTGTGCTTTGGTTCCATGAGCCTCTGCCTTTCCTGCATGTTATATTCCCCCTGCACCCACCACCTGAGTCAAATGAATGGGCCATTTCTGCTAGGCTCGATGGCAACCCATTCATCTGAAGCAGTGTTTGGAGGCAGAAAAACATCCTAAACAGGCCAGAGGGTCCCCAGAAACCAGGGTTAGAGATGGTGCTGCAAGAGTCCATGTTGCAAAAATAAAAGCTGCCCCAGTTTTTTTTACATATGACCAGCTATGATCAGCAGATACTTATCAGCCCCACCAGTCAAAATGTGTTATTGTTCTTCTTCCTGTGGTGCACCGTTCAACCCTCACTGTATCTGTGCAGAGTTTGAACCTAGAAAGTTGTTTTTTCTATTCATTGAAATTGTGTAAACTTATACTCCGCTCATTGAAAGCCTGAATGAAGAGGAAGATCTACCATATTACAGAGAATAGCTTTAATTCTTGCCTTCATTTAGTCTCTTAACACTCCATTGAGCACCATAAATGCAATTAGTTTCTGTATGAAAACATTTGTCCTCACGGTTAATGTACTTCCTGAACTTGTATATATTCATTCTTTCTCATCTAGCTTGGCAAATTTTCCTATTTTACTGGAATTGTCTATCTTGTCTCATTTGTACAGTTGTGTCTTATCATAAAAAAAGCACACTTGGCCTGGCAATTTAACATTCACGACTCCCCTCTTCATTACACTCATTTGGACCACAAACAGTTTATAGAATTCTATTCTCAAAGTGGACGTTAACATGCCATTGTTTGTGGCTTACATTTGAAAACTCTGAACTTAAAAAAAAAAGAAGATAATGACATATTCACAAGATGACTGGATGACTTTCAGAAGCTAAACCCTAGAATTACTTAATTTTTAGTTAGTAAGTTTGGTTTTAAACCGTTCACTACACAAATGTGTATGAATGTATATATTTTCAAGTAGTTTTTTTTTTTTTTTTTTTAACAAAGGGGTGGTAGAAGAAAAAGTTAATACAGTGACACTCCAAAATATCGTGCCAGATAGACATAATCGATTGATTTTAGTAGCAGCTGTTGTCCAAAAAGCCTGTTTACCTCAGTTCACCCTGAAATGTAGACTGACGATTTAGCTCAGAAAACTAGCCCCCGGCGGAGGCGACACCGACGTAGCGGGTTCAGGTAAATGTGGCGGAAACAACGGTCAAAATGTCCCTCACCTTGCTGAGAACTCCACTGAACTGGGCAACGCCGGCAGGATGTCCTGGCTCCTCTCTAGGTTCCAGGTCCTCGTCGGAACCCGATGAGTTCCAGCTCTGGTTGTCCGACATGTCTCGCTGCGGTGAGCGGCTGACGTCTTCTTGGGGAAGGGGAGCGATATGACTTGGCATACGGCGCTCAGGTGAGTCGGTTTAAGCCGGCGGTGTTAGCCGGGCTGTCAGCACTCAAATTACAAGCGAACGGAGCAGCAACAGACCACAGAATTGGCGGTGCTATTTACCTATTTCCTTTTTTTGCTGTGGTTAACAGCTCCAAAGACAGAATCGTAAATCGACGCGTTTGAGGTTAGCGTCCACCGTACTAGTTGCGGTTTAAGTTAGCTAAAAAAGGTTAGCCTGCATTTTCGTTTTAACTGCCCAAATCAACGGCTTGAGTCACTCCTGATTTAACTGTCAACTCCGCTCCACCGCCCCTCTCTTTCCAGTTCGCGTTGAGTCCCTCAAGCGGCAATAGGAAAAGGAGGGTCGGGACGGGGTGAAATGCAGATAAATACACACAGACAGGCCCCCGGCAGTCACATGTAAATCCTCCGTCGAGTCTCAGTCGGACGTCGCGGCCCGGAACGCGTTTGTTTTGCTCGGTGCTCTGGTGACAGTCCTCCAGCTCATCGCCATGTTCAACTGACGTCTGAGGCTTCTTCTTCTCATAGGCGAACGAGCGCGTGTTCCAACTTGTGTTTGCGCGCAGGGGCGCTGGCTCGCGTGACGTCACTGAATCCCCTTCCAAATATGGTAAGAAGCCACGCCCCCTCCCCGGTTTACCCTCACCTGAAAATAGAGCGCGGCGGCGTGCAGTGGAACCAGTGCGTCGCTGCTGAGGCGAGTCTTCAATGTGGATACTTCACAATGAAGGGAAATCCCGACGTCAGCCGCCATAATACACTCAGTGTCCAATGTAAACATTAGCACATTTTGTATGTGTTTGACTGTGTGTTTAGGTAGCTATTTGCTCGCGTGTACATAATTAATTCTGTCTTTGTGTATGTTTATGGGTACTTTGTGTGTATGCGTATGTGTGTGTGTGTGTATACCATGAAACATCTATCCAGTGTCACAAGCCTTACGTTTAAAACTCTTTTTTTTTTTTTTTTTTTTTTTTTTTTTTTTTAAGGAAAACTTGTTTTGATAAAATATCGAATTAAAAAAAAATCAACCCATGCACAACAATTGATGTGTGTAATGGCATGTCAACATTGTTCTGTATATGATTTTTGTACATATCTAACCCTTATAATACATAAGGAAAAGTTTGATGTTTAGCTATTTCAACAGATGTGAATTATTTAAATCAAATAAGTGTTGACTTGGAGTTTGAAACATGTTTGAGTCATTATCGTATAATTACTGTTTAAGCATGAGCTGTTTTTTTTTTTGATAAAATAAAACATTTTTACTTTTGCCGTAATTTGTGAAGGAAACGGTAATCTGTTGAGGAGATATGTTTGTAAGAAATTAGTCTAAATTTTAATATCCTTTCATGCTCTCAAACTCTCCACCCTTATAATAGTTGGTGACATAATAGTCATTCATAAAGTTTCTTCTTCCCCCGACCTAAGCTCATTCTTAACTGCTGGTCATGTGATAATCCTTGAGCAGTTTGACACAAACACACACACACACACACACAGACACACACACACACATAAATAGGCACAAAGAAGGACACACACATACAAACTAACAAACAGCAATGTTAAGAAGAGGAAAGGAGGCAAGGGAGGTGATGGAAATGAGAGCGCAGAGGAGTGTGTGTTTGTGTGTGTGTGTGTGTGTGTGTGTGTGCGCGTGTGACTGAGTGAGTGATTTCACTGTTGTTCCATGAAATCATGAGACCTGAAAATGGTGAAACCACAAGACTTCGATTACATGCACAATCCTACTCTTCTCTGCTGCTGGAGTGACGAAGTGCCCGGATAACTCAGATTTTTAAAGTCACAGGTTTTGTGTTGTGGCAAAGCTGGGAATTTAGATTGTAGCTGACAGGAACTTTACATAACCCCAATGTCAACTGCAACACAAATCCCCTTCCGTCTTTGACCATCTTTTTTTAACACAACTGTTATTCCTGTTCATTAATGAGGAACTGCATTTCATTCTGAGAGTTTACTTCCTCATTTTGTGGCTACAAGATGCAAACAAATTGATTGTTTTGTGGCCACAAGATCAGTTGCAAAGACTGAGGAAAGGTCAGATCATAAACCAAGTCTCACTGTTCCCTGGGTAAAGGGGGAGCACGAGGACTTTACCTCACTTCTTCTCCACTTCAGTTTCATTTCCTGGAAACTGAGTTGCGAAAATAAGAACCAAGACTACACTGAAATACTTAAATGTTAATTTTCACTGTCCTTCAACGGGAATCCGAATTGCTTGGCTGAATATCGAGTGCAAACTGCCGCTGGGCGCAGGGATGACTGAAAGGTCAAGTGACAGGTCCCCAACAACATGGTCCCTTCATTATGTCAACATATGACGCAGTGCAGTGTCAATGACTGCACTTTCTCTGTTTTAGGGTTTCTCAGGGTGTTTCACAGTAGCTGCTGTTTACAGTGAGTCAGGTAATCGAAGGGAAAAGAAAATAAAGGAGTGGCCACTGTGCTTGCCGGTGAGACGTTACCGTCACAGTACCTCGGGGCTGGCCAGGTAACCGGTTTTTCGACTCGATTGGATTTAAGTGGTTAATTTAATCCTGGTGACACACAAATGGGTCCTGACTTAGTGGCTCTGGGATTCATTTAGAGGCCAGGAGTCAAGGACCGTGACTCAGGCCGGCCTGATCGGGTAGTAATGTGATTAAATCACATCCTCCTCCGAGCTGCGGCTCCTCGTGGCTCAGCAGTTCCAGCAAAGTGGGAGGGAAACAGGTGGCCATGATGGAAAATTTGACCACTCTTTGAGATTGTTTTTTTCTCCATTTCATTTTTGTTGACTTCTGTGGTCCACAATATGTTTAGCATCCTTCCCTCTCTTGCTTTCTTTTTCTTTTTGTTTCAATTTGTTTGAAAAAAAATATGCAGTTGTGGGTTTTTAAATTAGTTTTCGCAGCTCACCAGCACCCCTTGCAGCTACAGTCTGAAGTGAATATAACACCAGACAAAATTATAGAATATAATTTCAGAACATTTTTTGCATCTAGAGTGATGTTTTCACTTTCAATAGGACTTTTTTATCTTACTTTTGAAGTCTTTTAGTTTTACATTTTCACTGCCAGGAAGGAACCAGTGACAAAGTGTTTGCGACATGTACTTTTTAAGCAGCACACTCAAAATCAAACCATCCTAAAGGAGAAAAAGACGACACAGACATCACGGGTTGCAAAGTTGCCACAGAAGTCATGTTCTATCAGATGGGCTGATGGGGTTTTTATTTTCCCACTTTGAAAAACATTGCGTGGTGTTAGCCAACTCCAGACTTAGTTCAGCGACAATGTTTCTGTTCTGCTGCAAGTCCTGGAAACCCCTCTGTGGTGTAGAAGGCCAAAAGACCTAGGACCTCTCCAATGGTTCTGTCCATTTTGCAGCAAGAAAAGAGCTGACCAGTGACTGCAACAGTTTTTATAAATGGCACTCTGGCATCCGCAAGAAGTATCTGGTAATGACCGTGGCTTATGAGTTCTATCAATCACCGATTACCCACATCATGTGAGTTCCTATGGAACAGTAACAAGACCCTGTCATGGCATAGGGGCTAGAATGGTTCTCGGAGCTGAGGTCCACATCCCTGGTTCTATGCTATTTGAATTCATCGAAAAAGGTCCTGAAAAGATTCTAGGAACAGCAATAAGTTCCAACAATGCAAAAGCGGCAAATAGCTGCACACGATTGCTGCACACAGCTTTTTTGTGTAGGTTGACTGAGATCCAGTAACAACAATACCCTCATAGAGACACCCGCTGATCTTGTTGTTTTGAGTATGGTTGTATTTTAACTTTTTTTTTTAAATCATGACTGCTTTTTACAATAAAAGATCAAACCCTCACACATTCCTCCGATTGTATTGCATGTGTTTTATATTTTGTGTGTAAAAGCAAAAAAAAAAAAAAAAAAAAAAAAAAAAAACCCCGAAAGAAACAAATCTGCCGCAAAGCCTCAGCTATTTGTCAAAAGCCAGCCAGAACCTTGACGTCTGAGTCGTGACTCCGTCGGAATCTCTTGCACGACGACGACACGTCTCCAAACAAAACCCAGAAGGATACTTTCTTTTCCTAAACTCTGGAGACACAATAAATCATCCTCATGCTACACCATGTCTGTGTGCTTTTTGTTGATGATCTTTGCACGAAAATAGGACTCTTCAACTTTTTCTTTTCTCACATCAACTTACTTCAAGTCCCCTTTCTCACTGTCCATAAATTCCTTCTCCAGTCTTCCTCAAGGCCTCCTGTCTGGAATGTCCATTGCACGAAATAGGACTATATGAAGAAGGAAATGAATACATATTTTTGATGCTGGTTTTTAATTTGCAAAACATGTCGAATTTGTGTACTTATACCCTGAGACAGTCCCAAATATCCTCAGGATATGCACGTTCACAGGCCTCATCCAGTGATTTTTACACAAAATGCAGACAGCACCATCTACTGGCTAAAATGAGTACTTGCAGTTTTGTCATATAAATCAAATTTCATAGTTTTTCATGTTTTGAATTGCATTTCTTTCTTCATTTATTTATTTATTTGTTTGTTTATTTGTTTAGTTATTGCATTCCTTGTTGCAATTAAAAAACAAGCAAACTGCTCAGCAGTGTCTCTTACAGTTGACATGTTCTTATGACATGCATGAATTACAGACATTTTCTAGTTTTTGAAAAGATGATCTTGTTGCTGTACACATGGGGGATGTAAAAAAACGCAAATCAGAATAGAATAGGGTAGTTTTTATTGCCATTGCAGAGCACAAGTTCTTTGGTGCAACAAGATCTTGGTTCCAGCTATGCAATATGCCCCACACTCTGATTAGAAAAAAAAAAACAGCATAAACAGAGAAACAGAAGAACAGAAGAGAATCTAAATCTATTAATCTAAATCTGATATAGATTATATCAGTCTAACTTTGGGAGGTAGAGTGGCTCAGATGTATGTATATAAGAGTACCGGTATAGATATAAGTCTGACATGACTTCAGAATATACAGTACTTGTGTGTTTTTAGATATGAATACAAATATGGATACCCTGAGAACAACAAAATAAAAAACAATTAAAATAAAATAAGATAGAATAAAGATGAGGGGGGTTAACAGTGCTGTGCTATTGTCCATTTACAGATATTACATACAATGCAGTAACGTAAAAGTTACTAACAGTAACTTTATTGTTAGTTATTGCACTCTCAAATTGCAATAAAGTTTGGGGGGAAATGCCAAGGACTTGTTTCAGTAAAAGCTCAACATCCGGGGAAAAATCATTTTTATTATTATTATTATTTATTTCTAACATGCTCAATTATTTTGCAAAAAAATACATTTCTGTGACAATACGTGACTATTTTGATTTTGATTTTTTTTTTATTTTGGCCTCAACATTAAAAAGCCTTTCTTCTCTGGTGTGGCTGTCCACAGGAGGCCGCTGTAACCATACTGTTGATCTCAGCTGTCTGATGGTTTTCCACCTCAGCCTGACAAAGAGTTTTATTTCATTATTTACTAAGTTACAAATTTTTAGGGGTATCTTCTTGCAAATTTTGAGTACTTTTCTTTGTGCATTGTAATTCTTTGGCAGGTTTTTAACATTAGATTTATTATGTTATATTATTATTATTAATGCTGTTGTTAACAACACTGATATCATCCATTCATCCATCTTCTTTCGCTTATCCTCCACTTAGGGTCACGGGAGATGCTGGAGTCTATCCCATTGGGCGACAGGAAGGGGAAAATCCTGGACTTGTCGCCAGTCAACTGCAGGACCACAATTACAGACAGACAACCATTCACTCACTCACTCGTTTGGGGGAATTTTCCCAATTTTTTCCAATTAACCTGCTGCAGGTTTTTGGACTGTGGGAGGAAACCTGAGAACCCTGAGGAAAACCATGCAGACATGGGGAGAACATTAATAGTTTATTCATATAAAAAGTAATTTGAATTGTTGGTTAATAATGACTTTTTCAGGTAAATGGGACCCTGAAAAAGTAGTCAGCCCCTGTGCAAATATTTTATCCATGGCTGATTTTTCCAAATTCCCCCCAAAAAAGAAAACATGGATCAGTGAGCCAACAGGTAAGAGGATTTTTTTTACTTTTATTTTGACTCCACAAAATTGGGGGCAGAAATCTGCTGAACATAATACTACGTCCAATAATGAGTTTCTGACATTTACCATCAGAGATGTCAGCCACTCGAAGCGGGCATCATGCAAACATGGTTCCCTCTCTGTGGAAACAGTACAGCCAGCTGAAGATGGCGTAATGATTTGTTTTGAAAACTGTAGTTTGTATGCTTTTGCTTTTCATTGCTACCGCCATTAGTAGAGATAATGTCTAGACAAGGAAAATGCAAAGCCTATTGTTGTAACATTATTTAATCTAAGTCTCAACATAACATTATTTCACCAACTGACACTGATGGAAATATGCATCCTATTTCTCAGAATTTGAAGCACCTGCTTTTAATTCACTTTGCACAGAAAGAAAACAGCGTTATTCTTATAGCTGGTTGTGATTGTATTAGCGCATTGGCTGATTTCCTGCATTCAAAGAAGGTTTGACATGGCACACCCATCCAGCGCTGAAGATCCAAGTTTCTGGTTTTGACGTTCGTTTCCTTGTCTCGAGGCCTCGGCGGCTCCTTCCCATTATCCAGAGATTTAGTGAAACTTTCTTGATAGCTTTGCAGTGTAGCTAGTAAAGCTAGCTGGGATGTCCGTAGCAGCCTCTGAATGGTGACTCAAAGTAATGAAGTATTTTTTCACAGCGAGCTTTGCGAATGCAACTCCAAGCAAGCAAGGGTTTTTCCAGAGCCCGGGTAAATGAAGACGGTTGTGCCAGGAAAGACGTCTGATGTAAGTTCCTGTGCTAGGCTAAACATGGGAATCAAACCTATCACTTTCACACCAGATTAGTCGAGGCTTGGGCTGCCAGTGATGCTGATAACCTACAGGGTACTGGTGGAAATTGGGCCACTTGGGGTCGAAGAAGGAGAGTAAGAAGGCGTGTTTGGAAACAGAGAGAGATGAGAAAAGGCACGAGTTATGGATTGAGACTAGGGACTTTGTATGTTGGGACTATAACAGGAGAAACCAGAGGGTTGGTTGACATGATGCAGAGAATGAAGGAGGACATACAGTGTGTCCAGGAGACCAGGCGGAAAGGTAGCAAGACTAGTAGCTTAGAAGGATCTGAGTTGTACCACTATGCTATTGCTAGAGCAGGAGTTATCTTGATAAGGCAGTTGATAAGAATGTTCTGGGTTTGAAAGGAGTGTCAGATATCTCAATGAGTCAGGGACTAGGAATTGTAAATACGTATGATGCTTTCTGTCGTCAGTAGCTATGCTCCATAGGTCAGATGTGAGTTGGAAGAGAGAGATATCCCCAGAGGCGAGAGAGTGGTAGTTGGTGAAGACTTCAATGGAAATGTTGGTGTAGCCAAAAGAGGTGATGAAGAAGTGACTGGCAAGTTTTAGTTTTAAGGATAGGTACACAGACGGACAGATGATGGTAGACTTTACAAAAAAGGGTGGCAACGGCTGTAGTGAATACTTTCTTCCAGAAGAGGCAGGAAGATAGAGTTACTTCTAAGAGCAGACGTTTGAACACACAAGTACACAACATTTAACATAGACAATGTAATCTGAAGGAGATCAGCGTCTGCAGAGTAATGGTAGGTGAGAGTGTAGCCAGACAACATACAATGGTGGTTTGTGGGATGAATCTGGTGGCAAGGTTCATGAAGAGGGCGAAGGCAGAGCAGATGATTAAATGGTTAGGAAGGGAGAATGTTATATGGTAGGCATATGACAGGGTGCCAAGAGAGGAACTATGGCACTGTGTAAGTCTGGGGTGGCAGATAAGCATGTTTGACTGGTGAAGGATGTGTATGTAAGCTGTGAGACAGTGGTGAGGTGTGCTGTAGGTGTGGCAGAGAAGTTCAAGGTGGTGATGGGACTACATCAGGGATCAGCTCTTAGCACCTTCTTGTTGGCAGGTGGACCAGGTAGACAAGCTAGCAGATGAGGTTTGACAGAAATCTCCATGAAAAATGATGTTTGCAGATGACACTGTGATCTGTTGTGAGAGCAGGGAGCAGATGGAAGAAAATCTAGAGAGGTGGAGGAATGCTTCTGGAGAGGAGAGGAATAAAGGTTATCCACAGCAAGACAGAGTGAGGGGGACCCAAGTGGAATGTGAGCTTACAGACAGTAGCTAAAGAAGGTGGTGTATTTTAAACACCTAGAGCAATGGAGAGTGTGGAAAAGAGGTGAGGAAACATATGCAAGCAGGGTGGAATGAGTAGAGAAAAGTATATGACCCAGAAAAGGACAGAGGATGGTGGTAAAACCAGCAGTGCCCGCTTACCAGACACTGAGGAAAAGATAGGGGGCAGCAGAAATGAAGATATAGATGTTCTCTGAGAGTAGGGAGGATGGATAGGCTCAGGAATGAGCCCAGCAGAGATAACATTGGACTGAAATGGTTTGGACATGTACAGCGCATATATATTGGTATAAGGAAGGAGGCCAAGAGAAAGACTGAAGAGATTTCGATGGAGAGGGTCGATTGGCTATGGGTTAGATGAAGGGAGATGATTGGCTGAAGTGAAAGGAAAAGAAGCTACACAGAAAAATATATGATGCAACTAAATACACAGCTCCTTTCCACAGACCATGGAAGAAAAATGTTTTGATTTTTTTCTCCATATTCCACATAAATTATAAACAGTATATATATACTGTGTATATACAATATATTGTAGTGTTTTAGTCAGGGAAACACCTGGGTGATGGTAAAACGTCTGTTTTACCATCACCCGGGCAATAGCTGTTGTTGGCAACAGCAACGCCACATAAGCCTGCAGTACAACTCACTATTTCCGCTCAATTCCAGGTAAAAAATAAAACAGAATTCATTCCACCCCAAACCACAACCACAAAATTCCCAGCAAGGAAACAAGGATCAACATAAACCCAGACATTCGTGACTCACTACAATATATACACATATTAGCCAGGGTGGGATCCCTGGGGTTGCTATGAGCTTTCTTGAAGTCCTGAGGCATCTTTAACATACGCTGCCTCAGGAGAGCCCACTGCATCCTCAGGGATCCACCCTATCCTGGCCACCGCCTATTTCAACTGTTGCCCTCAAGGAGGCAGTTTAGGACAATCAAAGCTAAAACAAAGGGTTTGAAAAACAGTTTTTACCCCAGAGCGGTGATCGCACTAAATTTGGAACAACCCTTAACACTTTACCTTACATAAAGTACTGTGAAATCAACCCTAAGGAACACACACACATGCACTTTTTTCTTTCTACATATTTATCTATTTATTATTCTAGATGTTATTTTGTTTTTTTTTTTGTCTTACATTTCAAACCCGGAGATGCTGCTATTTTTATATCGTGTCTTTTCCTGCCTTTTAAGATTGTTGGTGTCTGTTTTTGACTACACTGACCCTGAGAGCTTCTATGTACAAATTTTGTTGCACTCTGTCTAATGATAATAGAAGTTCTTGAATCCTTGAGTGACAGTTGTATGGCATACATGATGTTCACTTTCTGTCCAAGCGGGCCTGTCAAAGGCAAACAAGGGGCCGGATGCCAGACTTGCTTGGAACAGAGTCTTGTAAAGCCAATATTTTCACAGGTTATGGGGTTGGATCAAGTATTAGAAGTTTTAGACGATACCGAGATCACATGTCTTGTACTGAAAGTATTTTAAAAAAAAAAGATATCCCTTTCACAAAAAAGACAAGCTTATGTTTCTGTTTCTTAAAAAAGACCTGAGATGTGATAAAAGACAACAGAATTTCCTTTTTTTTTTTTTTTTTCCTTTTTTTAATAAAACAATACAATCTTTTAGAACAGCAGCACAGTTAGTTTTCAGAGATCGCGGCTTCAAGGCTCAGTGTTATTCACACACACGAGGCCCAGTTGGCTATTCTTTTGTCCCCTAAAGTGATCAGACGGCAGCGGAGGGCCTCCGTAACCTTCAATAATTCTATTTTCATTCACTTGTTATTTATGGCTTTTTCCGGGGGCATGAGAGGGGAGGAGATGGGGTAGGAGGGTTGGGCTGCGGCCCCACCAGGCAATTCAGAACTCACAAAAACACAATACCCACTCACTATCAGACAATAACTACAGACACCAAATGAACGTGAAAGGCTTTTATAAGGCTTGATATGAAAGGAATCATTTTAATTTTTCTGATTTCTCTTGTCAAATTTTGACATTTTCTGAACTCCTCTCTTGATTTTTTTGTAATAATCATGTTAAATCTCTGTAATTACTCCTGTCCGTGTTCAATTTCTGTTAGCAAATTTGTCTAACTTTTTTTTCCTCCTGTAAATTCTGAATGATCAAACTAATGTTTTTGCCACCCTTTCATTAGTCAATTTGTGGTGGTTGTATTTTTGACATAAAATTTCAGATTTCTAAAAATGACTTTCTGCTCAAGTGCTCAAATACAATACCCTTGTTTTTTAATCTAAAATAAATTAAGTTTAAGAAAAACATGATCATACAAATACTACAAAAAAAAATCCCAACTCCAACAGATTGCTGAACTACATATAAATATATTTAAAATGAATCCACAATAAAGTACTGGGGGGAAGGTACTATCGCAGCACCAAAGGCCGCATGGGTGTTTTCCATCCGCATGCAGACTCGTATTTGACACTCTTGCATCTCCGAGACAATTCGGTTTGGCAAGGAAAATTGAAAACAAAATAAAATCAGTATTTAGTAGAAATTAGATTAAGGACAGAATACCGTGACAGGATAACGGTCTCCATGAAATAACTGGGTAATAGTGTTTAAACAGGATGGGGAGGGGACTTTCTGGCAGCTTCTGGTAGCTGAATCTGGACCCCACCAAGCCCAGGTAAAACAGGAGGTTCGTTTTCTGTTGCTGGACATTTTCTTGGAAACTGCTTTCTTAATGGCTCTCGTTTCTTCACCAATTTTTTGGCTTATATTTTGGCAAATTTCTCTCATTTATAACTTCTGGCTTAAACTTTCTCTAGTGTGTTCGATCTATGGTGACCTCTTTTTAAGGACTTGGTAAAGATAGCGGTGAACAGAAAAAAAAAATCTTCAAACTGTCCGTCAAGGAAATTATGAATCACAGTTTTTTTGGTTTGAAAGCAGAAAATAAATGACAAAACAGTATTTGCCAAACATAAATACATCTTCCGGCTGCAAACTGGACTGAAGAGTTGTCAGCCTGTTGCTGGATAACAGACAGGTAACATGACAAATATGGCGTCGCTCATGTAAACACAAGTCGTCGTGTCCGAGGGACGATGAAGAGGCACTGAATGTGTTCAAGTGTTTTGACCGTCAGTGTCGCGTCTCCGTCGACTGGATAGACAAATGGCACAAATAAATAAGTCACATGTTCACACACGCACACGAACGCAAACATGCGCACGCACGGAGAGAAGAGAGAGCACGGCCAGTGGGTGCTTGATAAATAAGCCTTGACCAGCAGCAGTTCTCCATCCGCACTTCCAAAAGCAGCAAGCAGGCGGTACTTCAGTCCTTCAGTCTATCAGACATTTCCTGTTTAGCGGAGGAATTTCCTGTGTCCTTCAATTTGGGGTCTGACGACCGTGTGACATCTGTCTTTGACCTGAAATACACCGAAGAAGAAGAAGAAGAGCGGGACTAATATTACTTTAATTTTTTTCATTTCCAAGATTCTAATACATTTTCAGAAAGTGTTTGTTGATTTTTCAAAGTAAAAATCCTTTTCATTTTTAAGATTGAAAAAAAAAAACATTTTCAGGAAATGTCTTGGTGAAAGTTCATGGATTAAATTTTGTGATTTAAATGTAATTATAAAAAAAAAAAAAAAAAAAAAAGGAGACCATTTCAGTCCCAGCTCACCTGTTGTGGGTCATGTGACTCTTGACCAGGTGACCTGCGGCAAGGGCTGCCATCAGCGACAGCTCCCCAGCTAGCACAGTGCCACAGACCAGTTTCGCCAGCTTTCGGGCGTTTTCCCCAGGCTCGTGGGGACTGGAACCCTGGACCCCCAGCATCTGCACGTAAAATGTTCAAAAAACATTACTGAGACATCAACACAGCCCATCGATTCCCTCATAGCTACACAACACAGAAATCATTCACGTTCCCTGCTTTTGTGTTGTGTTAAATTTCAGGTGATTTCTTAAAAAAAATCTGGTAGTTTATCAGATACTATTTAAGTAATTCACTATATGATTATAATAAAAAATAATAATAGTAACACAAAAATAATTTCTTGGCAGATGATACACTATTAAAGACAATCAAGGGAATTTTGGAGGAAAGCCCAAATTTCGCAAAAATAACGACTAAATCAATCGCAAAAGATTTCTGCGATTTAAACATAAAATAAATGAAAAAATATTCAATTAAATACAAAGATAATATCAAAACTAATTTACAATCCAAAGTCATATCTGACTAAATTCCTCAAGGACTTTGTGTAAAGATAATGTCTTGACTTTACTTTTATGAACAATTATTTAAGGAACAGAAACACCATCAAAAATGCTCCTCAAACTGAAAACATTTATAAAAAGTTCAAACCAAAGGTCATGAATTTGAATCAGTTATCTTTTTACAATTTTCCTAATTTATTATTTATGTGTGTGTGGGTGTCGATGTGCACATGCACACACTACCTGCAGACAGGCCTGCTGTGGCCGTAGGTTGGTACCCCCGCCCACCGTGCCCAGCTCTAAGGAGGGCATGGTGCAGCTGATATAGAGGTCCTCCCCCTCTGGGCCCGACCGTTCCATCTGAGTAAGGCAGTTGGAACTGCCAACTGTCTGAGCAGGGTCCTGGGATTACATACAAAACAAACACACACGATAAATCTGTCTTTTCTGAGTAATATCTCATGAATTTATCTGTGTTTTCTGTTTTCCTTTTCATATGATTTGTTACATTTCTATACAACTTCCCATTCATTCATTCATTATCTATAGCACTCATTTTGCCCTCAGAGTCGTGGGGGGGTAGAGCCTCCCACAGCTGCCGTTGTGCGAGAGGCGGATTTCACCCTGGACCGCTCGCCAGCCAGTCAAAGGGCCACATATACAGACAAACAATCATTCGCTCTGTCATTCACACATTACATAGGCATGCAACCATGGCCAATTTCAGGTCTCCAGTGATTCTTCTGCATGTTTTTGGACATGTAATCGACTCCACACAAAAAGACGCCGTGCCAGAATCAAAACTTCGTATGGGGGGGTTCGGGGGGGCAGCCCACATTTTCCTCTATTTCTTTGATTTAAAAAAAAAAAAAAATCAACTTAATTTTCATTTATTATTTTGCTTTTTGAAAAGTAATTTCTCACAAATTGTACAGAAACTGTCTGATTTCTTGCTAATGTTTTAGGGAATTATGTTCCTTACGATGAGAAAGTAATACCTTGTTGACAGCGAGGCCTTCTCCTTTCTATGTCATGTGTAGGTGTGTCCTAAAGCGGACCGCCAACTCACCTGGCCACAGGCTATGTAAATGGCTGTGACGATGTTGGCGGCGTGGGCGTTGAAGCCCCCGATGCTCCCTGCCATGGCCGAGCCCACCAGGTTCTTATTGATGTTCAGCTCCACCAGAGCATCGGTACAGGTCTTCAGCACCTACGGGAATATTCGAGAGGTATGACTCCAAGGTTTACTGATTACTGTGATCTAGGGAAGCCGGCGATCAGTGAAGGGGGTGTTTACCTCACGGACAACCTTGGCAGGGATGGTGGCCTCGCAAACGACCGACTTCCCGCGACCGAGAATCCAGTTGACAGCGGCAGATTTCTTGTCCGTGCAGAAGTTGCCGCTGACAGCGAGAAGCTCCATGTCCGGGTACTGGAGATGGAGGTGAAGGAGAGCCTGCTCGCTGCCCTGGAAACACACCACAACTCTGGCTTGGTGGAGGAACATTTTTAGGGAAGAAACTTCCTACAGAATTTCCAGGAGAATTTGTAGTTCCTTAATTTTTTCCCTCATTTCTCTCTGCCTTTTCAACCATATTTCTAAACATCATAGTTGCTATTTGAGGATTTTTTTTGTATTTCCTAGATGGAGCAACAACCACCCCTGTGAAAGCAAATTTGTGGAGGGAAGAAAACAAAAAAACAAAACTCAGATAACCACAAATAACAAGCATTCACATCTGGCATTGTTTAACAATGAATACCAGTTGGTTCGTTAAGGAAAATATCCGACTTCCTTTCCAGATTGAGCCTTTGGCAGCTGTGTATTATTTCTAACCATTTTGACTTCCCCTGATTTCTGAGGCCTACATTCAGAAATCGGGGGGCCTGCAGCCCCTCGTGGCATTAGGATAGTTTCCTCTGTGTCTTCTTCACTTCCTGTCTAGGATAAAGGCACCTCAGTGAGTGAGGGGGTAGGGGTGATATCCTTACCTTGGACAGCATGTTCATACCCATGGCGTCTCCAGTCTGCGACTGGAAGCGAATGTACAGGTTCCTGCCGGCCAAACTCACCAGCAGCCTCTCCAAGCGGGCAAATCTGCGCAGACCAAACGCTCATGACTAAGAGGACTCCTATGGTTTAGGTTGTTTTAACTTATTTATTTATGTATAAATGTCATTTTTTGTGGCTTATTTCCTTCCAACCTGCAGGCACTCTGAAGTTTTTTATACTTCCTTGTTCATTTTGAGTTTTTTCTTTGTTTTAAAAAATAATTTTAATGCTGTTCTTTAGTGACTTATGAGTCAATTTAGTGTTTGTTGTCAAAGTCATTTTAAGTGTTTTTTCCTGTGTGGATTTTTTGTTGGGGGTTACTTCGCTTTTTTTCTACAATAATCTGAGTGTTTCCATCTGTGAGAAACTGCTCACATGTTTCAGGTAATAAAAGCCACACACTCACATGAAAAAGCTAATGAGGAAATTATGAGTATTTATGTGCACGGTTCTCGTTAATGTTGGTCAAATATTGACTTTTTCAGATAAGTTCAATTTTAATCTCAACTCTGGGGAGCGCGGAGTTGGGGACTGACCTGCTCGTCTGGTCGAAGGCCTGCTTCATCACACTGAAGCCCTCGGGAGTCTCCAGCCATGCCTTGACCTCTGCGGCCCGACATGCTGAGGGTAGCCTGACCACGGGACCCCGGGTCATCCGGTCAGCCAGGATGCTGCTGTGACAGCCTCCGCTTAGCTGGACAGGAAGGACTACACAGTCAGCATATACGCACAAACGTACACATATGCAGCACAACTGCTGATTTAAATTCATGACTTACAGCGAGGGCCCTACAGCCCCTGTTGGTGCTTGCCACCAGGCAGCCCTCGGTGGTTGCCATGGGGACATAAAACTGCTCCCCGTTCAGCAGAAGAGGGCCAGCGACACCGACGGGAACCGGCATGTATCCAACAACGTTCTCACAGCAGGTTCCCATCACCTGGCAACACACCAGAGGAGATTTCCAGTCAATTATACGTTGTTGTGAATCCAATCAGAGGAACAGAAAGAGTGGTTTTCAGAAAACAAGGAAAAAAAAAGCAACAAAACAACCAAAAATAGACAACACAAAATACAGCCAGGAGAAATACGCAGTGACCCTTCTGGAGAGTTTCATTATTTACATTCATTCATTCATTCATTCATTCATTATCTAGACTCTTTCTGCGCTCAGGGGTTCAGGGGGTAGGTTGGGCCGGAGCCTATCCTAGCTGTCATTGGGCAAGAGGCGGGGTTCATCCTGGACTGGTCGCCACTCAATCACAGGGCCACAAATGGAGACCTACGACCATTCACCCTCTTTGTCCCAGATTTGGCCAATTTAGAGTCATCAATGAATCTACTGCAATGAATTTTTTTAGACTGATCCTTCGTTCGTTTCCAACAGGGCCTTTTCTGTGTGGAGTCTGCATGTTCTCCCTGTGTCTGCATAGGCTTCCTCTGGGTTTTCCAGTTTCCTCCCACAGTCCAAAAACATGCAGTAGGTTGGTTGGAGACCAGACGTGTGAATGTCTTCATATAACGTGTGAATGGTTGTATGTCTATCTGTCTGAGATCAACTGGCGACCAGTCCAGGGTGAACCCTGCATCATGACAGCTGGGATAGGGTCCAAGCACCCCTGGGACTTGACTACAGGTCAGCAGTATAGATAATGGATGAATGTTTTAAGACTTCGGGAGGAAACCCACACCGACCCACAGAAAACCCCTCAAGGGGAGCATGTAGACTCCACACAGAAAATTCCCCAGTTGGGATGGAACCATGGACCTTCATGATGTGATGCCAACATTCTGTCCTTCATTACAGTCAAAGGGGAAAACAGTGTTCGTACATTCCAATATGCACGACACAACAATAATAATCTAAAACTCAGCCGCCTTTCTGTTCTAGTTCATTATGTTTAATTTAATATAACGTATGAAGCTGAAAAGTGAATTAACACAGTGCAATTTTTTAATTCATTTATAAATGTGGAGCCACAACATCAAGACTGAATTCAATCATCTGAGTGTCAAAACTTGGAGATTTGATGCAGTTGGGCTTCAAATTGGTCATTTGCATATCATTTTTAACTCATTTTCAGGTTCTGAAACGAACAACACAGGCCAATTTATAATAATATTTTCATTCTCAAGTATTTCTCATTGACAAAATGGGATTTTAAAACACAGTCTTCGAATTTAAAGTCATTCTTAAAATTCCTTTCAGGTGACCTGCACACCATTCCTGTGAGTATTTCATTTTAAGGTCTTTATCCTGTCCATTTTTTCTAGTAATTTAAACAAAAAAGCTTTCCATTACTCTTTGTCCTCCATCACTTGCATTGACCTGTTTGTTTCCATTTTTGGTTTTCCACAACCAGAGTTTCTGTGGGAATCAACTAATTTGATACTTTTTAACACCACATTAAATAAATGTAATGCCCATGCCCAACTGCAGATACATCAATAAATAATAATGACAATCATTTACATCTGGAATAGATTTTGTACAGTAGCAGATATGTACATATGACTTTCTGTGTGACAATAGAGCGAAACAAACACATGGATTTAACTTTGTGCTTGCTAAAAAGTATTTGACTTGGTGATAGTTTGAACCATGAGAGCAAGGTAAAAAGGTTCAGTAGCATCCTTCTGAAGGCTGGCGCACACCTCTGTCAAACACAACCTTTATTATTTCTTAGTGCTTTCAACTCATCATCCAATACTATTTATTTTTTAGTCCACGTATTGCACCCTCTCACTTGCTCCTCTCTTCATCAAGGTACATCCTATATTTTGTCCTGGCTCAGGCTACGGAAGCCAGTAGTTCTTTTGTGAGAACACTTTGAGAACACCTCCACAAGCTCTGACCTAGTCACAGACCAGTCTCTGGGCCTTAATTTGTTTGGTTTTGTTGCAGGTCTCCACTTCCCTGTGGAAATCAGTTATTTTCACACGCTACAAAACTCCTCAACCGGTTTACTACCGACAGGTTTTAACCAGCCTCAGAACAGTCCCTTTAACAGTCCACTTTTGTTGAAAATTACCCTTTCCCATTTTCTCAACACAACACTACACTACACTCTTGCCACGCTCAGTGTCTGGTGTTGTAATTCTGTGCGCTGACAGAACAATGGCTGTAAACAATAGCCATTTAAAGGGTTCCACCTGTCATCACACTATTCCGATCGAAATTATTAAATGTTTATATAGCCTCACCAAAATAAATTACGAATAAAAATGTATTTTCCCATCAAATGTATTGAAACTTTTAATGCCTCCAGACACTGAAGTGAATGCTGTAATCCAGTAATTATGAACTTTATATCAAGAGTATTTGATTTGTTTTTTGGTATTTCTTTTCTATTTATTAGAACAATTAAGTTTCTGGTAGTTTGTTGTTTATTTCCAAGTACCTTAGAATAGTCGTAGTCCTTGTAGGGCAGGTGAGTCAGAGCTGTGGGATTGGGCAGTTTCGGCGCTAGCAGCTCCCTCCTGATGGCTACGCCCCTCAGTGGGGTCTCGAGAACCGTCTCCAGCTTGTAGTTCAGGATGTTGCGTGAGTTCACAAGGCTCATTACCTCTGCATCACTCAGGAAACTGCCGCCTCTCTGATGAAGAGCGGGAGAGGAAAATGGTTGATTTCCAGTGTTTTCCGCAGCAACAAAATGATGCAGCTCAGTTGGAAACGTACAAGAGGGTCTGAGAGGATGGTCAGACACTCCTCAAGCGCCCGGGGCTCGGATACGAAGCCACTCGAGGGAGCGGGAGGCCCTGAGGTAAGAGGGGCAGAGGGGTCGGTCTCCATTGGGGTTACCATAGGAACACCTGCGACAAGATGAAACAAAATGTGAAAAGGAAGAAACTGGGGGGAAGGGGGACTTGAAATGGTCACTTTCTAAAGGCTTGCTATCAGCCCTACCTTCTGTCTTGATCACCGTTTCAGGGGAAGCTTTACACCCCCGCTGGCTAGTTGTGGTCCTGGGGGGACTGGGGTCCTGAAAGTCTCTCCTGCAGCACTTCTCCTCAGAGCTGGTCCCGGAAGGGGAGTTGGAGACAGGATTCTTGAAGGACAGGGACGTCTCGGTCTCTGCTTGCTCAAAGAAGACGTACTTCACGGCCAGGAGAAGGGCCAGGCCCAGGGTGATCACCTGCTCCAGGGCCATGCTAGGGGGACGGGGGGGACGGGGAGGTTGAACCATCAGTGGGCTTGGAATTATCCAGAACATTCTTAACCAGCTACAAAACTCAAATACCAGATGACCAGACACATTCAAAGACCAAAGGGCTTTATCATTGAAAGATACTTGGGGGCTTAATGGTTGCCATGGGTACTCTAACCATTATGAGTCACTACATACCTCTGCCAAGAAATACTGTTGGACTTTATGCAAAGCTCTGTAAAGGTGGAGTCCTAATCCACTCCTCATTCTTTCTTATGTCTATTGTTCAAATGACTTAAGGTGATTTATGTTGCTATGGTTACCCAAAACCACACTGCTCTCTGGTCCTGATTGAGACACAGGTTATTTTGACACTGATATTTGAGTTCCTGTGCAGCTGGCGGGGACACACTCAGCTCCGAAAAGGGCAAGATGACGGCCCGTATGTGTTGTAGTGTTACCTTCTGAGCTGCAGGGGGCGCATTGTGCCGGCAGCCTCCAGTCTCTTCTGCATGGGTCCGTCCATCGTGTGGTTCTGACCCGAGTGCTCAGACGCAAGTCGAGTGTGAGCGTGAACCAAAGCCAAACCGAGAGACTGAAAGACATATCAGTGCATTAAAGGCAGATCCCCCCCCTTCTTTTTTGTGGCTCAGTCTGTGGATAAAGACCCTCAAATTGAAAGATGGGCAGCACATTTCCCAGTTCCTTCAGTCAACATGTTTCAGATGCTGAAACTAGAGGTGCTTCTGATGGCCTGGTTAGTGCCTTGCATGGGTGTGTGTGTGTGTGTGTTTGCGTGTGTGTGTGTGTGTGAAAAACTGTGATGATCGCAGAGATGTCTAGACGTAGATGTGTGGCTTTCTGGAAAACAGAAAGCCACACATAACTAAATATTTACCCTTTCTGGGATCTTGACAGGAAGACAAAAAATCAGAAAATAAATAACATTATTAATTAAATAAATAATACTATTTATGGAATAAATACTAACCAAATAACCCTTTTCAAGTTTTTCACAGAGAAGAAGACTAAGAAACATTAACTTTCTTGTAGACGCAACTGTTTGCAGCTCTCTCATATCAAATTCACTGCGAAAACCAGAAAGCAAGCAGGCTATGAAACCAAACTGATACCAACACCTACCAAGTTAAATACACCAACCAGGTTATATACCCTGCATTCTGAATCTATTTTTCTCTTACTAATCTTTTTGCCATTATTCCATGTTATTTGACAGGGGTGTGTCCAGGATTTTATTTTTGAGGGAGAGGTTTCTGATAAGGCACACACTGTAGAAGGGTGGAATACAATGTTATGTTCAATGCATGTACAAGTCATGATTACGTGGCCAGACTGAAAAAAGAAATCATAATGCATCTCTGGTATTGATCAGGGGCTGGGCAAAATGTGGAGGCAGGCTGTAGTTTGGGGACAACTGATCTGGACTGCACTAGAAATGTTCTTCTCTTGGAGGGGTTTCATGCAGCTCAAATTTTCTTTCGGTATTAAGATATTCTTGAAATTCACATGTGTATGTGGACAAGATGTTACTGTCCCTCGTGCAAATCTATTATTGTACTGGCAATAATACTACTGGCATTTTGATTAAATCTAATGTAATTTGACCCATTTTCAAGTACATTCTTGCTTAATTTAGCATAACATTAAAATTATAAACAATTTGCACTTTCCTTACTCCTTCTTTTTTTAATTAAAACACCACTTTTCCCATTTCAGTGTTCAATCATAAGTCATTTGTTCCTTTTTTATAGGAAATTTCTTTTTCGGCCCATTTGTTCTTCTGTAACAGTTACTTTTTGAACAATAACTATAGTCTGGCATTTTTGACATTTTCATCAAAAATGGGAAATTGCTTGAAAACAACAACAGTTTTTTGCATTCACTGATTTTGTGCTACAAATGTGACATGTGGTTGGAAATAAATTATCGTGAAAATGACCAACGGTCAGGTCATTTTTGAAAGCGTATCTAAAATGTGAATGTCCTATGTCTCACCATGATGATTTTCACCCTCTGGCTGACAGGATTGGGCTTGTTGTGCTCCTCTTCAGCCAGAACGTGTGCGAAGTGGCTGAGCTGCCAAACAGGCCGGCCTTCGCAACTTTCCCTGGACAACTACACAAGCACACATGAGCATGAGCTTGTGCGCGCACACACACGCACACACACACACACACACAAAAACCTCCTGTCAATGGCGTGCCTGGCCCACAATTCTGCCATCCTCACCTCCAGGACCAGAGAGACGCAGGCTGGGAAGAAGGTCATGAAGACGAAGTAATTCGCCAGGACAGACATACAGCCAAAGCAGCACATTATCTCCAGCTGTGGCACACCTGAAAGATGAAGACGCCAATATCATTTTAAACGCAAGTCACTGTCGTCAGTAATGCCCGGATGTCAAATTATACTTGTAACTGAATCCATATTTATGGATTGTACAACCAATTAGAAAATTCTCGGGGCAATGATAAACATAGCTGCTCCTTGATGCAGAGAGTGAATGAAGCTAACATATTTCCAATGGCCATCTTTTGGTAAGTTTCCCAAACCTTGCACCATTTAATTTCATGAGGATTCCCCTACACAATACTGTGATTTTTGCACCCTTTGTTGTAATCGAAACGCACAGTTCCTATCAGTGGGAGGAGGAGTCAGCCTTAACAACGATGAAGAATAACAACATGTGCCTCATGTGTGACTCCTAATAAATAATTGAATGTAATCAATTCACATGATCGGCATACAGCACGGAAATGTTTCTGTGCTGCTTTTATTTCGAAATTGCCCTGTTCCTCGTCACCATTTTCAGAATAATACAAACTGACTTTTTAAAATAAAATCTTCAGTAATTTCTCAAACTTTTTCAGTTTCTCAAACTACTTTAATTGATTTTTTGGAATAAAATAATGGAACCCATGTTCTTAAAAAGGACATTTATAATGTCATCTTGATTCGAGATCTTAATGTAAAGCATATAATGGAAGACTTGGTGTTAGCAGAAAATATCCTATGACTCTATAATTAATTACCATCATACGTGATGGTGTAACCTTATATTTACACCCCTTGCAAAAGCTTAAGCATCCTGTTACCTGACATAGTACCAATCCCAATGACAAGACACTCAACCAAAGCATCCAGGGTGAAGGCAGGTCCCAGGATAGCCATGCCCTGGGAGATATTGTCCCTCACTTCCTCCTGAACAAAGATTCAAAACAGTGGTTAGTGAGACCTAAACTCTATGGTCCATGTCATGTTAAAAAAGCCTAGTCCAGAACTGTGTCTTGTGTTACCTGGGAGTTGGAGCTGAGGGCAAATTTTGCCAAAGTACATGCCTTGGATAAGTCGATAAGCAGGAGGAAGAACGGCAGGGCTTCACTGCAGGGGAAGAAATGGTGGCCATATTCACACTATTTTTCCCCAAGTATTAATATACAAATCAAAACAGACCTGTTAAAGTATGCAACACATGTGTTGGGTGAGAAACTGTACACTTTACTGATCTGAACTTTTGACCATATAATTTCAGAGGGTATTTTCTGGTAATTTCCTGATTATACTGTAAATTTTTGAACTTATTCCTTCTTTATTTTGGGTAGTTTCTTGCAGATTTCTAATCAATGTCTGATCTATTCAGGCAATTTCTTGGTGGTTTTGGTTCATGTTTTGCTAATTCAATTTGCAAGGTGACAAATTGAAAATTCAACAATGACTATTCTCTATGATTAAAAAACTTTAAATGAAATGATCGCTATTATCCTAAAACAACAACTTCAATTGAGGAGTATATTTATTGTCCAGCTCTACAAAAGTCACAGCAAATACTTACTTAAGGCCTGTTAGCTCTTTGCCAAAGAAATGGATGACTACTGTGCTGAAAACAAAGCTTGAAAATAGTGTAAATAATCCAGCAATACCTAAAAGGAGAGAATAGATGAACAGTTTTAACATTCTACACACATGATGAAAAATTCAGGAAGACACAATGCAAAGAATAAATCCTTCCACAGCATACACCATTGAACATGGTGTACACTGTGTAAATGGTGCACACTAACCGAGTATATACTTGGATCCGAGTTGCCGAACATTCTTGAACTGGAAATAGATGTAAATAATGGCGACGCAGCGTGTAATTGTCAGGATGATGATGTCCCCGCTGTGGATTTTCTGTTGTTTTTTTTTTAAAGGGATGTGTGGGTACACAAGAAAATGGGATTTACGGTCATATTTATTTTATAGAATAACTTGCTCAAGACATGACAAATGGCATCATTCACTCAGGTTGACTCACCTCTTCTGTTTTAGGACACTCGTTCCAGTTACACATCTGGCTGCTGGTTCCCAGACTGTTCATGGACATGAGGCAGACTGTGATGGCGAGTGTCCCTATGATCACCTCCCATGGATGGGCTGCCACCAACAGGCCATGCAGTCTGAACAGCCGTGCTAACATGGTTCTGCGATACCTATCTGTTAGGAGTCAAAAAGAGGACAAGCGTCTCATAATTGCTCTCAACAAGACAAAATGTCTCTCAGCCAAGCGGGTATTTAAAGGAATGCAAATCAGAGGATTATGTGGAATAAAATGTTTGGATAAAGGTTGGATCAAGAGGTATTAGTTTGTTGTGTCAATCATGTGACACTTTATCATTACAATTCTACTTTAGGTCATTCGTATAGTATACTGAAACGGAATTATCAAATAGCTGAACCATTGCCAAAAAATATAATCTACACACCATTGCGGTTATGGTAGAAGTAGTTTTTCATGGTATGACAACTAAGGACACTGTTCACTTTGCAAAACAAGCCAAAAATTACTTGACACTCACTTTTATTGATACAACACTTGTAAAAGTTACTATATTAGTAAATGAAATCTCTTCTGTGTTCAACTGGGATTTACTGGGCAGAAAAATAGATGTTTCACAACATGAAACCCATATATATACCCATCATAAATTACATTATCTCATTTCCACAAACCCACTTGAGAGTGTTGATGAATCCTACAGTTGGGAAAGAGCTTAAAAAAGGGCCAAATTTCTTTCTAGTTTTAATGACATATAGAAAGCTATGGACTGATTTGGACCTGGCTCCAGAAATTGGATTGAATTGGTGTCTTAGGTTTGTTTTCCAGAAAATGCAGCAACTTTATGGTACATTTCAACACCACATGTCACACATTTCTTTGGCCTTTCCCATATAGGACATCTATTCACAGAAAGATATTCTTGAGAAATTCATGAGAATTCAGGAGAAAAAGCCCAGCTCACTTTCGGGTAAACAACAGTTTTTCCTTACCTAAAGTGTCCAACTTAATGCAAGTGCTTGTTACATACATAAGCGATTCAAGGCGAGTTCATCGGATTAATTCTGTATTAATGTGCCATTAATACGAGCGCCGGGGATTTTCTTAGTACAATAAAAATACATATACATGTAAATAATTTTGGAAACTGTTAATTTGTCACCATTGAACTGTGTCAATCATCTGTCATCTAGTCATCTGTCTTCTTCCGTGTAACAACTATCAAATAACGATTTGAACGCTGCAAAGAATTCAAAAAACGTGATTATAACCCTCGGTAGCATATGTGGAGAAAACATCTACATTTAGGATCATGTGTTGAACTTGTTTTCAGAGGCTAACAAAGTTGTATAAACGTTTAACACCTTTTTTAGCCAATGCTGTTAGCATTAGCTTCATTAGCCGTGTCACACCCTCTACTGTAGTAAAATCCGCCGGGCATCAAGGTCATGTTATCCGTAAGTTATCGGAGGCCGTCAGCCACCTCCGGGTAATAAATAGCGTAAGGTGGCCATACTTACAAAGGTACGATTTACAGTTGTCAAAAAAGCATGTTCATAATTGTGAAAAATAAATCCATATCACAGTATCAGGGCTACACGGATAAACGTTACCAATATGGCGGTGGCGGAAATATGACGCATCTCTACGTCATGGATGCTGGTGACGTAACCGTCAGGACTCTAAAGAACGCTAACAACATTTTCAGTGGAACGTAGGACCTTCGAAGGGCACTTCTTTAAATTTTGGTGTTTTATTACCATTAAATAATGTGATTTTTTAATTTGGAATTGAGCAGGACCGATAGTTTTATTGCAGGCTCGTGTGGCGTGGCTGTGGCCAATAACAGCTATTGCTCATTAAACAGATGTTTTATCATCACCCGGGTGTGTCCCTGTATAAAACACTACAGTATTTTATCAGTTTAATTTATGAAACGCTTACACGATGACTAAGATTATTTTTTCATATTATATTTTATAAGCATATTATATTTTCAACTTCAATAAAATTCAATGAGAATAATTAAAGTGTTACACTGGTGTTTATGCTATCTGTTTTTGTTTTTCTGTTTTTTGTTTTTTGTTTGCTTATGTTTTTGTTCCATCCAGTTCCAGCATTTCAAAACTGTTTTTATAAAACGCACATCTACCTTTCAGTCTCTCATGACTAATTTTCCCCTCATGCACACAGACAAAGAGATGCCTTTTCCCAGATCATCTGGGACTTAATGAAATTTTGCTCCTCAGAAATTTAAACCTGATCTTCCTGGAATTTCATAATGTAATAGGATGCCCTGCAACACCGAACTCACTCTGCAGTGTTTTATAATTCTTAATTTCTTTGAACCCCTTCTGTATTCTTTCTCTGATGGCCTGCAAGTGAGTCCAGATGATGAACAACACAGGGTTTCTATCAGACTTAACCAGTAGATAGAGGAAACACCTCAAAGGAAAATACAAAAATAACAACATAGAAAAAAAGCAGAGCTTTAAATGAGCATGAATTCACCAGATTTTTCTAGTAATAAAAATTCCAATCAGTAATGATAGTTTTATAAAGCCTGGAAAAAAGGCAACAAACTGCCTCAAACTGACTTTCCTAAAAAAAAAAAAAAAAAAAAAAAAAAAAAGCAAGACGTTTCCTGAACTGTGCAGCGTAATTTGAAGAAAACGAATGAGAATAATAACAATTATAATGATGAGGATGATGTTGATGATCCAGCAAGCGTGAAGCACAATATTGTTGGATTTGCAGCTGGAAATAATTAGTGGAAATGAATATAAATAAACAAATGCCAAAAAAATAAAAATAAAAAGGGAAAACGATTCAGAAAGTGTCTGAGAATGTGCTAAAAGAATCTTATAAAACATTGTTTTATTTACGTTCGTGGTATTTGAGTTTCCCTCGACCTCCCCCTGCTGTCAACAACCACGTGACCAGGAATAAAACACCTTTTCAGCCTTTTTTTTTTCTTTCAAAATCCACGTCTTGCAGTTTTTAGTTGTCCCCTCCCATTAGTCCCCTCTTGGTTTCCGTATTTTTTCTTCCTCCCCTCTTTCTTTCTTTCTTTCTTTCTTTCTTTCTTTCTTTCTTTCTTTCTTTCTTTCTTTCTTTCTCCCCTCTTTTACCGGAGAAGCAACCGAACCCCCAGACTCTTTCGGCATCGGGGCGGACCGTCCACCTCCTTTCCCCCCACAGGGGTGGGAGTGGAGGAGGGTGAGGACTTGGTGGAAACCGTGGGAAGTGTCCCGCCTCGTCAGCAGATGTCGCGCCGATCTTGCGTTAAAAAAGTGGAAACTTCCCCAAAGTAAGAAAAAAAATAGTTCTTCATTCGGCGATGAAAGTTTCACCTCCGTCTCGTCTGCTCAAAAGTAGAAATGAATCGGAGAGACTTCCAGCTGCAGAGAAACACCGTATTAGTTCTTTTTTTTTTACTTGTTCTTTCCTTTTTCTTTTAATTTTTTACGGCTTGAATGCGTGGCTGGATGAACGGGCTGCGTGAAGGTGAGTTTACCCTGTTATTACATAAAAAAAAAACATTACACGCCTTCTATTTAAAATATTAACCTCTTCCGCTTCTGCAGGCTTTGTGTGGGGTATTGTAATACTGTCAGACGGATGATCATTATTTAAAACTGGGCATGAAAACGACATGGGATAAATTTGCTCTAAGGAGACCAGAATGGGCTCGAAAGACGTTAAATTCTCAACGTAATATGTCAAATACTCTTTGAAGAAATTATTTATCTTCAACTTAAAAATAGTTAGGAAATGGTGTTTGTGCACAACAAACAGATTATTAAGAACTGTCAGGATCCACCAAACGATTACAGTTACACAAATACAAGCAAGGAAATACTGGAGAGTGAGATGCTCTGGTCTGCAATGAAGGAAACATCCAAGGTTATTACGACATTATTATTATTGATAGATATGTTCTTTTTATATCAACTGAAAATATCCAAAAGAGCAACTGGAAGCGACCTAACTCATTCACTTTGGACCATTCCCTTAAAAAAAGAAAATTACCTTATAACTGACAAGATTTAACTGGAATATTGTAGGGAAATTTTTAAAATTATTAATTCATCCCTTATCTTTACCTGTTATTGTGCACTCAGGGTTACAGGGAGCCTATCATTGTCATTGGGCGAAGGATGAGGTTTAATTGGACCGGTTGGACCGGTTTAATCTGGACCGGTCGGCACTCAATCATTGGGTCACAAATAGAGACATACGATGTTTCACTTCCTCATTGACATGTCACAGAGACATACAACCGTTGACTGTCATTCTCACATCTGGGCAATTTCAGGCCTCTGAACTATTTTTTGAACTGTGGGTAGAAACTGGAGAGACCGGAAAAACGCACGCAGACACGTTGAGAACATGCAAAATCAATACAGAAAGGCCCTCTGTCTCATTCGAATCCAGGACCTTTCCATCTTAAAATCACTTTTGAAAAAATACCTTAAAATGAATATGAAATGACTTGACACAGAATTATATTAATTCATTCATTCATTCATTAGCCACTGCTTATCCTGTGCTCAGTTGGGAGCCTATCTCAACTGTCACTGGGCGAAGGGAGGGGTTCACCCGGCACCGATTGCCAGTCATCGCAGGGCCATATATCGAGACAAACAACCATTCACACGTCAAATATTTCCAATTTTTTTGGATAGTGGGAGCAAACCAGAGAGCCCAGAGGAAACCCATGCAGCCATGAGGAGAACATGCAAACTCCACACAGAAAGGCCCCTTGTGGGAGTCGAACTAGAGTCATTCTCGCTGTGCGCCAGAATCGCTAACCACTCCATCACTACAGAACTATATAGTCTTTAAAATGCTACTTAACTCTGGGGTTTACTTTTTTGCTGTAAATAGTTCATAATCTTTTTTATGTGTTTTAACTCTCCCTTTCCTTGGATGGCAGAATGAAAAGAAGATGCGGGACGCTGAGAAGAAAACACTTCCTCCCCTCTTTCCTGTCGTTGCTCATCCTTTGCCTCCTGCTTCTGATTTGTCTGAAGACGGGCACCGAGCCCATGTCCCTGTTGGCCCCCGTCCACGGCGTCCCCACTTTCCACCGCTACAACGTCAGCTGCTCGGCTGTGTACAACATGGACCCGGTGGAGGTCGGGAGGTCACTGATCATCCGCAAGACGCAGGTCGTCGAAGACACAGATGAGAGTTTAGTGAACCTCCTGTCGGACTGCCCGCTCTTCACAAAAGTCAGAGGTTACAATGAAGTGTGTCTGACGGAGGAAGAGCGAGACTTCCCTCTTGCTTTCTCCTTAGTTGTTCATAAATCAGCGTGGATGGTGGAAAGACTGATCAAATCTCTTTACTCGCCAAGTAACACGTTCTGCGTCCACTACGACCGTAAATCCTCGGCCCACTTTGTGGCGGCGATGGAGGGTCTCGCCCGCTGCCTCCCCAACGTTTTCATCTCCTCCAAGCTTGAGTCCGTCTACTACGCCAGCTTCAGCCGCCTGAAGGCCGACCTGCACTGCCTCTCCGACCTGCTGGCACCAGGCATCAGGTGGAGGTACGTCATCAACCTCTGCGGCCAGGATTTTCCACTGCAGTCCAACATGGAGCTGGTGTCGGAGCTAAAAAAACTGCATGGCGCCAATATGCTGGAGACCAGCCGACCCAGCGCCGCCAAGAAGCTGAGGTTCCAGTTCCGCTACGAGCTCAGGGACGCCAGCTTCGAGTACGGGAAGCTGCCGGTGAAAACGGAGCAGGCCAAAGCCCCGCCTCCGCATGGCATCGAGATGTTCTCTGGCAACGCCTACTTTATCCTGTCCCGCGAGTTCGTGGAGTTTGCCAACTCATCGGACGTGGTGAAGGATTTCCTTGCCTGGTCGGAGGACACGTACTCCCCAGACGAACATTTCTGGGCGACGCTTGTGAGGCTGCCAGGCATTCCTGGAGAGGTCTCACGCTCCCAGGCTGACATCACTGACCTTATGAGTAAGACCAGGCTAGTAAAGTGGCACTACCTGGAGGGGAAGCTCTACCCGGCATGCACAGGGGTACACGTACGCAGCGTATGCATCTACGGAGCGGCGGAAATGCGTTGGTTACTGAAAAGCGGGCATTGGTTTGCCAATAAGTTTGACCCCAAAGTGGATCCGATTATCATCCAGTGTCTGGAGGAGAAACTGGAGGGGATTCAGAAGGCCTTCCGGTCAGCGGCATCCAAGTCTTGTTCCAATGTCCGCAGAGCTGGCGCCTGACTTTAGTAACACGAAAGAAAGAAGTGAACTTGGCGACTAGCTTTAAATTCAGCAGGCACTGGGGAAATCCGTATTCGTTTTCATGGATACCGGGGATATTATTACTCTTAAGAAGGGCATCGGCTCGCAAAATAAGTTTGCCTGAAAGCATATCATGCTTGGTGTTAAAAATAATCTGCAAATTACTTGAAAAATAATTTGTTTGAATGAGACTGCTGGAAAACAAAGTACTTGATAGTCGTTTTAAATGGGCCCAAAATTTAAAAGACTGTTTTGTGAAAATTAGTTTTAAAAAAGAAGAAATTTTCAAGTGATTCTGTGATTAGTTACCAGATAAGGGTTTAGCTGACATATTAACCAGTACCTAAAATAATATATTTACATGTAATAGCTCTCTAAATACCACCAGGTGATACCAGTAAAAGGAAAATTAGTTTAGAAATCCCTGGAAATGTGATTGTCAAAAGTGCACTGAAAATTAATTAGATATAACCTGGAAACAAGAGAAATGTAGCCTCTTGTTGAACTAAAGGTGCATTGAAGATAACACCAATACAAAGGAAACTTTCAATAGTATTTTTGTACTTACAAGAGAAATCTCCTGAATATAAACAAAAAGTTATCTGCATACGAGCGAACATTTACCTGAACGTTTGCCTTAAGCAACCTCAAGTCTTCATATGAGGATGTTCCATTTCGCAAAATATGGTGATTATTGGAGTTAAATATTCAGCGATTATGTGGTTATGGAGTTAAATATTCAGCTCATTGCTAACCTTGGTTCTATGGTTGCCTCATGATTTATCGCTCTATTCCTTTTCCTGAATGCATAGATTCAAAATTTGAACTTTATTATGCTCTGAAACTAATGGTGAAGACACCAACTCTAAATTAACAAATGTTTATCCCATGCACTGTGAATATAATTTTGAAAAAAATAGATATGAATACATATAGTATGTATTCATATCTATTTTTTATATCTCTCTACACATATACATATTCAGTAAAAAACATCTCTATCCACTTCGCCTGGTCACCGTGAACAAACATTATAATTACTTAAATGGTGATAGAGCATCTCATTAATTGTAAAGCAGAAACTGGAATTAATATGTCGGTTTATGAATAAATTAATTATATCCGACGTACAAAGATGCAATTTAAAAAATAGCCCTGGAATATTGACTGGAAGACAGAAAGAGATTGCAAATTAAATATCCAACCACGAATACACTTAAATTGAAATAGCAAGACTACAAGTCCTCATATGGGGACTTTTAATGTTTAAGCTCTCTACCCTTCATATTTTATCCAATTTTGACATCCCATGTCGGTTTTAGGGAAGATCTCCGCCTGACAGGGGGTTGCTTTCTCATGACCCCTGGTTTATGTTCGGGCAGGGCAGTGAGAGTCAAACAAGTACTGATCCGTGTGTGCCAGGTTCCGTAGTTCTGTCCTGTAGAATGTGCGCCGTGCAGTACAACAAGGGCAGTTTGTCATCAGGGACATTCCTCCCTCCAGAATTTGATGCAGGATTGCTTTGACCTCTTGTTCTCTTATTATAAAATGTTGATCAGGGGTTGGTTTTTTTACCTGTATGTGGACATTTCCACCTCCCATAGGGACCAGGAGTAGAGTGTAAACAAACCTCTTAAATATTTCATTGGAACCAATATAAGGATGTGTATTATATTTATGTGATTTTTTTTTCTTTATTAAGTTCCCACTGACTCCAAGGTTAAAAACGCACAGTATAAGTACTTTTATGTCCGGTGTCAATATTACATGGTAAAATAATCCCACTGTCCCTGAATGGGGGCATTTTATTGGCAGAGTGCATCATGCTTCAAGGACGAGCTTAGTTTTTCACTCCTATTTTGGGCCAGCCGAACCCAACCATGAAACAAAAGGATGGTGTTCCACATGTTTAACCCAAAAAGTTTTCACAGAGCAGGAAACAAAAAGTAAATCAGCAAACACAGTGGGGCTGAAACTGAAAACCTCAGGCTGGATTTCCTGTATTTGAGAAAACGCTGCCAGGCTCTTTGCACTCAGACTTTGAAGCCAACCACGTGAAGACCAAACAAAGCATCAAAGTAATTATAAAAATAAATAAATGTTTCTTGACAGAACGGACCAATACAATTGTACTATTATTATTGTTATTTTCAAAGTTCAAAGTTCAAAGTCAGCCTTTTTTTTAATTTCTCCACATGTACTAGATATACAGAGGAATTGAGAAGACATTTCTCACAATCCCACAATGACATGAAATAAGCAATATAATAGTAATAATCAGCTGCAAATTAGCTTCAAATTACACTGTTACATTAAACAATAAACAACAATAAACATGAAGCTATGAGATATGAAGTATAAAGTGCACACAGATACAGACTGATATTTGACAGCATGAGGGGGATTTTTTGGTGTATAGTTTCGTGCGTAGGTCAGTAGGTCATGCCATAATGGTATATGGTGCAATAGCAGCATGATGGTTGTGCAAAGTAGCAGTAGTGCAAAAAAGGGGGGTGATGAAAGAAGAGATAGAGAGTTCAGTATCTTGAAGTGGGGCAGAATGTAGGGATTGGGATAGTTGCTGCTGTTCATTCACTCTCAGTAAAGGATACTGGAGCGGAATTTTAGCTCTTCAAAATGAAACCAGTTTGGCTTCATTTCTTGTATATGACATGCCCAAAAACACACACACCCATATATTTATGTTTAATCTCAGATGTCTGGACTTTTCTTTTCTTTTTATTTATACTTTATGAGAAAAGAATAGATATAAGTGGATGGATAATAACAGCTGAACTCAGGAACATCCAACAAAAAATGAAAATAATAAAATGAATAGCGCGTTGCCTTGCACCGTCTGTTTTTTTTTTTTTTGTTAAGGGGTCACAAATCACATTAAGTAGACAACTTGTGTATGTTACTGTATTACTGTATTAGGCCATGTTCCAATGTACCAGCAGATGAACTCAGGAACATCCAACAAATATTGAAAATAAAAAAATGAATAATGCCTTGCCTAGCACCATCTGTTTTTTTTGTTAAGGGTTCACAAATCAGATTAAGTAGACAACTTGTCTATGTTACTGCATTACTGTATTAGGCCCTGTTCCAATGTACCAGCAGGTTCCAAAAAATTATTGATTTTCAGAACATTTCTTGCTTCCCACACGGGATGCGTTTCAGGTTATTTGAGATCATTTTCCTATTAAAGCAATTAAATTGCAGCCTCCCCCTTGACCATACAATTTGGGCTGGGCTTATAAATGTTACAGAAATGTCCACAAAGACAGATACTGTGAACACGATACACCCCAGGTAGGGTGTTCACACTTCACACCTGATTAGTTTACATCTTATCTCTATAACATGAGTCACATTTTCTTTATTGTGTAGCACTTTGAAAAGGTAGCCTGACTTGGCCATCTTATTGCGAAATTAACCTCAAGAGTACAAGTAATAACACAGCTTTTTGGAATAGCAATGTTTTGCCACAATAGTGTTTAAAAACTTACAGGGTTGGACTGACCTTTCATGGTTCAATTGAGTACAACTCATTGCGCAATTTTCATATCACAAATATGAGTTTTTCCTTTTTTGTAGAAAGATGCAGAAGATTATTATATCTCTGTGTCAGGCTCAGTCTAACGCTAACAAGGCTGGTTTTCATGAAGCTTGTTGGATGGCATCCAAGAAACAACCCATTAAATTTTAACCTCCTGAGACCCAAGCTTCTGTTTCTTATGCATTTTTAATTTTTCCAGGCTATTTGGGATCAGAAAAGAAACCAAGAACTAGGCCTTGTCTTTATACATTAGATTGATTTTCAAAAGAGAAAAAAGAGCCCCAGGCAAACAGGTCCTAGGTGAGGGACCAGACAAAACGCGGCCCAGAAGACCCTCATGAAGAGTAACTGAACTGAACTCAGTTTTCCGCTCTCTGGATGGGAGTCGATGGTGAGTGGGCCTGCATCCATGGGGCTGCATCCATGGGCCAGGCAAAGCCCAATGGGTTGACATGAGTTCTTCTTCTCTTGGGCTACAGAGAAGACCCAGTACCCGCTGAAGAGACTATGTCTCTAGGCTCGCCTGGGAACACCTTGGGATCCCCCAAGAAGAGCTGGACCACGTGGCAACTTCAGATAAGTGGCAGAAGATGGATGGATGGACTAAAAGAGCATGTGTCCTCATATGGGGACAATATCACTATTTCACTGTAGATAAAGCTGCACTGATCTATTAAAGAATGTTGCTCCAAACATCCCTTGGAGGACATGTATAGCATTAGTACACCATTGTCTTGGTGAGAGGTGTTTTGGGGATATGATTAGTTCTTAATGTGCTTGAACAAGTACTTCTTAGTCAGCGACATCACATTAGTCCACATACGACGCAACTTTTCTTTCTGACTACGCCTTGAAATTCAAAGGAAGTTCAGTTTTTTTAACCTTATTTGGATCCCAAAGACAAACAACGTTGAGCATTTTTGATTATATCGTTATAAATGGTACAGTAATCCCACTGTCCACAAGCGAGGGCACAGAAGTACTCTGTGTTCCCTGCAGTCTGAGGAGGTTAAGATAGCGCAGTGAATTTGCACAGCTGTTTTCATATCTGAGCAAACGAGTTTTTTCTCTTGCATTCATCCCTTGGTGCGGCTGCTTTCCCTCTGAATTCCGAATGCTGCAGAACACGTGCCAGTCAAATGGCATGCTAACAGCTGCCCTGTGACAAGTTAAAAAGACGGATGGTAATAAGCGAGACCGAATCTGCAGGCCATGATCCCTAAATAAATCAGCATATAGTCATCTTTGCATTTGAAGTGCTGTATGGGGGCAGCACGGCATGGAGGGGTAGTATCTCTTTGGTCCGCATGAAATGATCATGATGACAAATTAGAAAAATAACCCAAACCAATCAAATTCTAGATATTTAAATTGATCTGAGTTAAATTCATGTCATATACATATACAGGACTGTCTCAGAAGATTAGAATATTGTGATAAAGTTCTTTATCTTCTGCAATGCAATTAAAGAAACAAAAAATAATTGTTCATGATATTCTAATATTTTGAGATAGGATTTTTGAGTTTTCTTAAGATGTAAGCCATAATCAGCAATATTAAAACATTAAAAGGCTTGCAATATTTCAGTTGATTTGTAATGAATCCAGAATGTATGACAATTTTGTTTTTTTAATTGCATTACAGAGGATAAAGAACTTTATCACGAAATTCTAATCATCTGAGACAGTCCTGTATATGAAGGAAACATTCAAAATACATTGAGAAATTCACCCAGAATAGCTAGGAAATAATTTTAGCAGGAAACAAAAAACAAGAAAAATCAGCAACAATATATATTATACATATTATTAATTGATTCGCACAGAAGCGCATCGAAACTGGCGAGGGGAAACAAAACAAATAGAAAATAAATAAATATAAACAGGGGATTAATACAAAAAGTAGCCCCCAAATAAACCCCCCCCCCCCCCCCCCCCCCCCCCAAAAAAAAAAAAAAGTCAAATAACAATAAGAAAAGAAAGACATGAACAAAAGCAAACAAGGCCGGCATCACAGCGAGAAGTTGACCAGACAGAAAGGACTAGAACGTTATCACTGTCGAGATACTTTCAGACTCTGCCAGATCATTCAAGCTGTCTGCTCAAAGGGGTGGGCCGTGTCATGAATGCAAAAAATCTTTCTGACGGGGGCCAACAGGAAATCGTCACGGATTCCCCGCCTAAAAATTATAAGCACTATAGGACTTTGAAAAGACTTATGGAAAGCTAGAACTGGATTCTTTCAGCAATTTCTTTCCGCCAAGCAATGTTTTCACTGGGTATTTGTAGAACTTAGGATATTTCAGTATTGCTTTTCCTTCATTCAGTCGTGATATGTTGCTGTGTTGACATTGTTCAAGCTGGGCCACTTTGCACACAGCTCCGCCATCCGCTCCTCTTTCTTGAAGCTCCATATTGATTGGGATGTCCTTTGCAGTTCCCGTTCATCCATACTGCAAAGAAATACTGTCTCTTACAGTTTTAAGTCTGCGACTGTGAATATCATAAGGCGTTACGCTACTCATTCACAGGCTCCTCACAACAATGGGCGATTCCAGAGTATTTCCACTGAAACGACGCCCAGTCTAAACTCTCCTGGAATTTACCCGCCCTTGTAGTTTAGGGTCATCCTAAGCAATAGCTGCGCATACAAATACTCCATTTCTCACCTTTTGTTGATGTTTCACACCCACTGTAGCACCGACGTTTTCATATTGCGCCGAGACAGGAAATATCGCCGTGCTTGCTAATGTTTTAATTCATCACAACAGCACCCCGCCAATCACCGGTCTGCCATGCAGTGTAAACAAAGATCCTTTTCAAAACCACGCCGTCCACATGTAGCACTACTTGAAATTGGCAAATGAGCACGAAACGGAACATTGAGATAGACGTCAACTGAAGGGGTTTTATTTTCTCAAGATGTAATTTATTTGATTCTAAACTCATTGTGTTGTCTAGAATTTTTTCCAAAAAGTGGTGTATTTAAAAAAAAAAAAAATTCCAATGAGCAAGACGGTATTCATTTATATTTCGTTTGTATGGTGCATATTCGTAAGTTCGTATATTTTACTGTAGATATATACATACATGCCAATGACTGCACTTTACAGTTGGTACTTAATTAAAATGAATCAATATTCTTTAAGGTACTGAACTAAATATTTTATCATCTCAGATCTTTGTTGATTTCGTCCAGGTTTGTCTGACAAAAAAAGAGAAACCTCTATAAAAACTTTTTTATTTGTCTCTTCAAAAAAAAAGGAGCTGTGTGATTACAAGGTTTCGATCAGCATCAATAAATAAAAACAATTAAAAAAGTTGGTGTCTTTGAGTTCTTTAGAGGTGAGAGAAATGATTCACCCGCAAATGTCAAGCTTTAAATGAGACAATGAGCGCATTCTCTGGAAACGTATGATGACAGCGGCCTTGACGTGCAAGCCGCCGTGAAAGAATGGTGTGCTCGCTGGCAACTGGAGAGGCAAGTTGTCAACTGCCGAGAAGAAAAGCTGGGAGTTAAGATACCAGGAGCTGCCCAGGGTTTGTTCACCCCTCAGGCTTGAAGTTTTGAACATGTCAGTTATTTCGGAAACAAAGGTGTCATATGCACCTCTGGTCACAGCGCCACCCTGGTTAACATTTGGAATAAAGAGTAGCTGCAAATGACATTTTATTGAAGCAATATTGTCATAATAATTTTGTCATTTATTATGTATTTGAGTGCTGTTATTAATTTTGATTTAAAAAATCCCAAATGTGCTCAGGCGGTGTCAAAGAAACGCTGTATTATGTATAAAGTCTAGGCTTACACAGAATTATTTCAGCACACACACGACACAGAGAAACTGAGTCACTGCAAAATTTGAAATCCTGCTCGGATGAAGTGAGAACTTCGAGTTCCTACTCTCGCTTTCGTTTTAGCACCCTCACGACGAGGATGGCCTCATGGTGACAGGGGCCAAGGCCTCTCGACTTCCCTGCGATTGCTGCACTGGCACCTGGTGGGGAAAGTGGAAACTGCATTATTATTTTGACTACAATACAGTATTTTGACCTCTTTATAAAAAATACAGGTATATGTACACACACAGACACACCAATAGATAGATAGATAGATAGATAGATAGATAGATAGATAGATAGATAGATAGATAGATAGATAGATAGATAGATAGATAGATAGATAGATAGATAGATAGATAGATAGATAGATAGATAGTGTTGTGTTCCAATGTTATCCAAAGTAGAACGTGAGTTCAGCTATAGTTAAATAATGCGTAACTTCAAGAGAACAATCCTCGGCACAGCAACTCCTGCACTAATATCCACTGGCGTCATCTTTCCATGCCACCTCTGCTTCCAGAAAAAGCGCTGTTGATATTACACTAACACCACATCTCCCTTTTCTAGAATCAATGGGTAGACTGCCATTGATCCCACAACCCTCAGGGGATTATTCTGCCTTATAGCTTGGAGGTTTGTAAAGAAATGTTTGACATGGACCCTTGAGTAATAATAGCAACTTACAGTAACCTCCCCCTCTCTTTACTTGAACATGAATGAGGTTTTCTCTGTGTCTAACATTTTACTTTCCAAATGTCTCTGTCTCACAAGTCCAACCTATTTGGTTTCACCACAGCTCTCCCTGATCTGGCCGTACGAGTGGATGGTGGTTCTAAAGTGGTCGGCTGTAGTGGTTACATGTGGCCCCTTCCTAGGACACACCCCGGGGTTTGCGCTTCTGGTGGTGACTCCATGGGAATGAGATGATGGCGGTTTCATCTGACAATTCCATCGGGTCCCACCACGATGTATATATGTGGAGTTAGGGTAACTGTCAACCATAACACCAGTGACACCTTGATCTGTCATCCATACTTCTTTCCCTGGAGCAAAGTTGTCATGTCATATATCACTCATCCTTTTCTCCTTTTCCTTGCAAACAAGCGCCTTGCTGTTAAGGGGAACAGGAGTCAACCGAGCCGGGAGCATTGGAACCGTAGTGCGGAGCCTCCTCCCCATGAGTAGTTGTGCTGGACTGTGCCCGTTTTGTAGAGGGGTTGCTCTATATGCCAGCAGTGCGAGGGTATGGGTCAGCTGCTTTTTCCAAAAGAGCCTTCACAGTCTTGACTGCGCGCTCCGCTTCCCAATGGCTCTTGGGATATATTGGGCTGCTTGTGACAAGCCTGAAGCCATAGGATTCTGCAAATGCTGTAAAGGCCTTTCCCAAGAACAGTGGTCCATTATCTGTAACTTAAGTCTCTGGGTTGCTGTGGCATGCAAACATTGATTTGAGGTGGTGGATGTCATTTGTTGATCTTGTGGGAGTAAGCAGTGATTTCCACATACTTAGAACTATAATCAACAACCATCAGGTAGTTGTCTCTCCCCAGTGTGAACAGATCTGCTACCAACTTTTGCCATGGTTGATCTGGATATTGAGATGGCATCAGCGGTTCCTTGCTGTTTTGTCTCTCCTTGCTGCACGTCCAGCAGTTAAGGACCAACTCATTTAGCTGTTGGCTCAACCCAGGCCACCACACTTACTGTTGTGTGCGCTCTCTGCTGTCAGATTGGGATCCAGCTGCATTCGGTCTGACAGCTTGGCATCCTGCAGCCCGACGACAACCCTATCGCGAATAAGCTCATCATATAAATGTCTGTGATTGCAATGTACCGCCAGCTCATATAGCAACATTAAGAAAGAATCTACAGTTTCACCCTCACCCTGCTTGCGCATGTTGATCTTTGCCCGCTAGTAGATCCCATTCTTTTTATTAACAAAGAAGCTTTCCAGACCGTTCCGTACACCTGCGTACATGCACCCTTGATCCGCACAAAATATAATTGGCTTCATCACCCAAGCACTATAAGAGGGGATTGTATTATATTGTAATAGATTATAATCTTTCAAATCACCTTATCCATGTGGACCACTCCTGTGGCTTGGAAAACTCGGATGGCTCTGGCGGTTGGATGCTAAACTTAGTGCTCGGTCCTGTCATTATTGTATAGTATGAGGAAATCTGGAGTGGCAGAGGAGAAGACTGGTGCAGGACATGTATGCTAGCTGTGAGACAGTGGTGCAGTGTGCTGTAGGGGTAACAGAGAACTTCAGGGTGGAGGTGGGACTCCATCAGGGATCAGCTCTGAGCCCCCTCTTGTTTGCAGTGGTGATGGACAGACTGACAGTTGAGGTTAGACAGGAATCTCCATGGACCATGATGTTTGCAGATGACATTGTGATCTGTAGTGAGAGCAGAGAACGAGTTAAGGAAAATCTAGAGAATTAGAGGTATGCGCTGGAAAGGAGAAGAATGAAAGTTAGTTGCAGCAAGACAAAGTATATGTGTGTGAGTGAGAAGAACCCGAGTGGAATGGTGAGGCTACAGGGAGTGGAGATCAAGAAGTTGGAGGACTTCAAGTACCTGGAGTCAACCATCCAGAGCAATGGAGAGTATGGAAAAGAGGTGAAGAGACGGTTTCAACCAGGTTGGAATGGGTGGAGAAAAGTGTCCAGGGTACTATGTGATAGAAGACTATCAGTCAGAATGAAAGGAAAGGTGTACAAGACAGTGGTGAGACCAGCGATGCTGTATAGCTTAGAAACAGTTACAATTACGGAAAGACAGGAGGCAGAGCTAGAGGTCGCAGAGATGAAGATGCTAAGGTTCTCTTTGGGAGTGACCAGGATGGATAGGATCAGGAATGAGTCTATCAGAGGAACAGCACATGTTAGATGTTTTGGGGAGAAGGTCAGAGAAGCCAGACTGAGATGGTTCTGTATTGTGCAGAGGAGGGATAGAGAATATATTGCTAGACGGATGCTGGAATTGGAGCTGCCAGGCTGGAGGTCAAGATTTATGAACGTAGTGAGAGTGGATAGGAAGGTAGTTGCTGTGAGAGGATACAGAGAATGGGGTTAGATGGAGAAGATTGATTCGCTGTGGCGACCCCTTTAAGGAAAAAGCCAAAAGAAGAAGAAGAAGAAGAAGAAGAAGAAGAAGAAGAAGAAGAAGAAGAAGAAGAAGAAGAAGAAGAAGAAGAAGTTCTTCATGTAGAAACTCTACTCTCGTCTCGGACATTACTTATTGCCACAGCTACAGGACTTCTGACACCATGTCATGTTCCTGTGTTATCCAAAGTAGAATATGAGTCCATCTGTAGTTGGATAATGGACCACTTTAATAGAACAATCCTCTACACATCAACTCCCGCGCTAACATCCAAAACTAACTTAACGTGCTTACTCCAAGACAGGTCTCTACAGTTCCATATGAACTTGTGTGAAGTAGGTAATGGTAATTGGTTGAACTATCCCTCCTTGCCGGTGCCCCAGCGGTGACCATCAGGCCTCTGGAGTTCGTTCAGAAAGCGGCAGCCCGCCTGGTGTTCAACCGTCCCAAATTCTCCCACACAACTCCCCTTCTTATGTCCCTTCACTGGCTCCCAGTAGCCGCTCGCATCAAGTTAAAGACCCGGGTGCTCGCCTACCGGGCAGTGATTAGGACAGCCCCGTCATTATCTTCAGGACATGGTCGAGCCACATGTCCCTTCCCGCCCCTTTCGTTCTGCCACCTCTGGGCGACCGTCCACCCCATCACTCAGAGCCCCCGGCTGCCGATGGAACCGGTCTCGGCTCTTCTTGGTCTTGGCTCCTCAGTGGTGAAACGAACTCCCGGAAAAGGTCAGAAAAGCGGGCTCGCTGCCCATCTTCCTCCGTGAGCTTAAAACGTACCTCTTCACCGAGCACTACCCCACTAATCGCACTTAGTCCGACCCAACACCCCCCCCCCAAAAAAAAAACAAAAACAAGAAATGAATGTATATGGTTTTGAGATAGCTATTTGGTAGAGTGGTGACTTCTGAATAACGATTACTGGTACTTTGGATCGGTTACTGAATTGCAATTTTTGTAAGTTGCATTGGATAAATGCATCTGCTAAATGACTGGAATGTAATGAAATGTAATGAACTCATAAGCCAGGACAATTACATGATACATCTTATGAGCTGTGGGTTTCCATTTTTGAAAAGTTATTGAGGTCACTGGTCAGCTTTTGTTGCGACCCACTGAACAGGACCAGCAGGGAATAGAGTGACAAAGAGGTCCGAGCTCTTCTGTCCTGCCACGCCATCTAGGGAATTACAGTGCTCGCAGAGGAACAAGAACATTTTTTTTGCCAAAATAACAGCAGATTTTGCACACGGCAGTGCAGCGCAGGGGGAAAACAAAAACACTTCAACCCATTTGATAGTCCATAGTTATTATTCCCGTCGTGCAGAACATGAATACTGTGGCACCTTTGCAATCCATTTTGGCCGCGTCATCTTCCTCTTCTTCCTGGTGGTTTGTTTTGCAGTGTCGCGCTTGAGGCGTACGTTACAGTCACCTGTGTCACAACGGTTCCTACCATGGTGCCTAATTGCCTGTGGGAATGCAAAATGAATATGTTCGCTTGGAGTTGGAAAGTTCTTTTCAGTCTGAATATACATATATATACACATATACATATAGCTTTTGAAGTTTAAAATTCAAGGCTTCCAGATGTAACAAACCATGATTTCAACCAGCATCTCAGTGAGTCACCTCACTGAGCAATTTAAACTCAAGAGTTTGCTTGACTCTGTGGTAAAAACGCTGCAATAATCCCAGTCAGGGCTCAAAAAAAGCCACGTTAAATGAAAATTCTTTAATACTCAGCTGAAAACTGCTGAAAATATGAGCATCAGTGGCGCCACTCAAGACTTAAAGTTTTAATATCGAACATGAAAAGATAGTTTGACCCCCCTTTATGTCTTCCTCAGGAGCACACTGCAGACCAGTTTCAAACTTTGCCCTTTTGTCATAGTTTTCTTTCCATCTTCTTCATGACCCATTGACAAATAATCTTTCTGAGCCAGTTCAGTCTGCTTTTAGACCAAATCACTCTGCTGGAACCGCCATTGCAAAGGTGGCGAATGATTTGTTACTTACCGTGGGCTCAGAGTGCACCTCTGTCTTATAATTGTTGGGAGTTGAGTGCCTCTTTTGATACCAAAGATCACGTTGTTGGACCGTCTGGATAACTTCTCAGGCATCTCATGTTCTCCAGTGGTTTAAATCATCTATCTGAGAGATCTCAACAGCATTGTGTGTGACAACACACTCACTGAGCTCTGTGTTATGAGGTTCCACAGGGTTCTGTTCTGGGTCCACTGCTGTTTTCACAATACACGGCACCACAACTGACTTTCACGGCTATGCAGATGATCTGCAGCTGTATATGCCATCAAATATAGACGGACTGGATTGGAGGACAGTTTTTAATCACCGCGGTAACATAGTTCGGAACCTTGGTATGTTCTTTGACAGTACGCTTCCTTTCTACCTCCATATTAAAGAGGTAACCTGTCACCTGGAAATAATGCTAAAATTAAACCTGTCATTAAAAGGCGCAGAAATTCTTATCCGGGAATTGGTGACTTCATGATTGGATTATTAAAATGCGCTTTTATCTGGGTTGCCAATTCCAGTGTCTGAGCCCTGAAAATTAAAAGACAGAAATACTGTATATTAAATATCGGTGACCAGTCCTGGCAAGATCATCAGACGAGGAAACTTCTGCAATGTAACTAAGGTAACTCATTAAATAGGTATATTAACAGGTGACAAGACAAGTGTCACAATTTACGTTTGCCTTGTCTAAATTACATATCAATACCAGTTGTAATCAATAGGTGACGAGATAAACACGAAGATGTTCCCTTTAGCTACATAAGCTACAAGGAAGGTACATCTCAGATTGTTCTCGAGTTAAATTATTGACATTGACCATAATGGATTGACCATTCATTCATAGAATTGTCAGTTTACCACCAAATATCTTTGAATATGAAGAGAGAAACCTTTTTGACCAATACCAATATAACAAAAGCACATATGTGCAAGCCTGAGCAAGTTATGTCATGATAAAAACATTAATGTGCAAGCCCTCCAGGAACCCATAGGGAATGCATTGAAGTGCCTGAATTTAAAAAAAAATTAAAAAAATCACATGCGAGTATGAGAGAACTCAGGGTGATTTCAACCGAACTAAAAATCGCCCAAAAAGGGTGGTTCCCCATGGAGCTGCACTGCACACTGATAGGACATTACATTCAGAGGCAGCTACAATGGTTAGAACTGCTGTAACTTCAATACAATGTGATTTTAAAAATTCCCTCCTTTTCCGTGTTTTGTAGCGCATCACCAAGATCACCCTTATGAACAATCTGATCAAATATGCAAGGACAGTATAAAAAGTAAAACTTCTCTTTCTGGGTAGCATGCAGTGGTTCATTAGAGACCCTAAATTTTAAATGTGTATAAGGGAGTGAATAGTTGTATGTCTCCATATGATGCGTAAATGCTTGTTTGATAATAGTGAATGTTTGAATGAATTCCTTTTATGCAAAATAACAAGGGGTTGTTTTCTTCATGGCATGGCATCCCCAGTCCCTAAAAAAAATACAAAGCTCCTGATGGTTTATTTATTTATTGTTCGTTCTTGACCATCTTCTTCTGCCAATCTGGGATCAGTGGAACTGAAATAAGGAGGAAAAAAAAAACATTCAACATTAAGCACTTTACTCCCCTTACAGGTAAAACAGGTTTAATTCCCCATATAATGTCAACTCTGAGTTATTAAAGTGTTGAGGAGCATGTGTCAGGTGAACACCTGAAATGGACCATTGGGTTTTGGGATGTGGGCAATTAACTCCCATCCTCCCGTCCACAAATGAGTACATCCTCATCGTCAAAGGCCCTTACGCCTAATCATTTACTTGGTAAGTGTTTTTTTCTTTAATTTCTCCTGCCTGTTTGGGATCACTGAAACATGAATAAATATAAAAAAAATATTACTGTCATTCTGCATTAAGCAGTAGCCCTCATACAAGGACAACTTGTCCTCATATGAGGACAACTCCTCTAATTCAATGTTTACAACTGAGCTGTTGGGTTTAGAGCAGTTTGTGAGTGCACTACATCACCTGGTCCACTCTGCGCGCGTGTGTGTGTGTGTGTGCTTGTGGTGTAACATGGTCTGCGAGTCCTCATCATCCACAAATAGGTGCAAGCTAAGCTCTGATGCCAATGACGATAACTGATTAAATTTGAAATTAAAAAAATGTTACATAACATTATATTACAGTCATTTGGCAGATGCTTTTATCCAAAGCGACTCATAAGAAGTGCAGTTCAGTCACTGATGATCTGAAGTACCAATAGTTGGAAGTCAGAAGTGACCACTCAACCAAATAGCCACCTCAGAACCATATACATACATAAAAACATTTCATACTTGTTTTTTAATTTTTTTTCTTTTCGCGGGGGGTTAAGTGCGATTAGTAGGGTAGTGCTTGGTGAAGAGGTATGTTTTCAGCTCAGAGCGAAAGATTGGCAGTGACCCTGCTGTTCTGACCTTTTTCGGGAGTTCGTTCCACCACTGAGGAGCCAAGACCGAGAAGAGCCGAGACCCTTTCGATTCGGCAGCCAGGGGCTCTGAGTGATGGGGTGGACAGTCGGCCAGAGGTGGCAGAACGGAGGGGACGGGTAAGGTCATGTCTTTTGACCATATCCTGAAGATAATGACGGGGCTGTCCTGTTCACCAGAGCTGCCGGTAGCTGTTCCCAACCTTCCCTCCGGTGACGGAGGGATGGGTGGGTGACGAGCCTAGAAACCACACAGAGAGTGGGTGTCCCTCCAATCAGAAGGTTGCTGGTTTGACACCCAGCTCCTCCTTTCTAAATGTTAAAGTGTCTTTAGGCAGATACTCAACCCCAAGTTGCTGCTTATGCCTTACATGGTGGCTCTGTCGGTATGAATTCTATCTAGTGTAAAGCCGTTTGAATCACAAAGTGATTGAAGCGTTATATTAGTAGAGAAGTTTTCTTAAACTAGAACATCTGAGTCTTCCTCATTTAATTCAGTCATTCATTATCTAAACCTCTTATCCTGCAGTCAGGGCTCACTCTGGACTCATTGCCATCTGATCCAAGGGCAACATATAGACCAGGGGCCTCAGACTCGCAGCCCACGGGCCAATTGCGGCCCTCGGAACAATATTTTGTGGCCCCACGCGTTTTTTCTCTCATGCATCTGGGGGTTTCATACAATGGGCTTCAAAAAAAAAAAAAACAGGCAAGGAAAAAATGAAAAAGTAACCTTGCAATGTATTTTTTGCTTCAAAATTTGAAAACAAAAAGATTTTTTTTAATGAAAAAATGTTAAAATGGTCTTTTCTTATTTCTATAAAATACTCAAAAACGATAGCAAAAAAAAAAACAGGCAAAATTAAAGATTGATTTAATAACCAGAATAGCCTTGTAAGCATTATACCTCCTCTAATATATGCTACCAATCAATTTTACAATAATTCCAGTGACAAATTTTCCCAGGGTGACAAGATTTTCTCTTTTATCTCAACATTTTTATGGTGTAATTTCATCAATTCTTTTTTAATATTCATTTTTAATATTCATCATGTAATTTTTAGAGGAACATTTCATTACATATAAAGATTTTTATAATTTACCTGTTTACCTCCTTAACACTAAAAAAAGGGAAAAATAGGGCCTTAGTGTTACTTCTAGGTAATGATTTTACTGGTCCACCCCCCTTGACATCAAATTAGGCCGTAAGTGGCCCCCGGACCAAAATGAGTTTGACACCCCTGCTAAAGACAGACGACCATTCACTCCCTAATTCAGCGGTCACCTAGAGACATACAACCATTAACTCATGAATTCACATGTCATATAGACATAAAACCATTCTCACTCTCATTCTCACACCATATAGACATACACCCATTACATCATTAACTCACATGTCATATAGAGACAATCAACCATTCACTCATTTACACATCACATAGAGACATACAGCAATTCACTCATTCAGTCACACATCATATAGAGACACACAATCATTCAGTCAGTCAGTCATTGACACGTTGGTGCAATTTATGGTCTCCAATAAACCTACTTTGTGTTTTTGGAAAGAGAGTAGAAGCGACACCCAGAGGAGAACATGGAGCCTTCAGCAGCCTCTTGTTGGAATTAAACCGAGGACCCTTCCTGATTTCATTATTCAAAATAAAATAAAAGCTGTATCTAAAGGTTAATAATCAAAAAAGGGACACACTGTCTTATATTCACTAAAATATAGACAAAAAAAATACACCTGTTTAGCTTTACAGCCATACTGGTAATTCACATAGTTTTCTAAGTAAAAGCTGGCGTAAATAAGTACGGTAATCATGACAGACGCAAACCATGGAAAAATTTAGATGATCTTAGTTTAAGAAACTGGTTGGAGGATGGGGGTTAGTCGTCTGTCTGTGGACTTAAATTCCAGCCAAAGAAACATTTTCAGTCCACTGGTGTCCAGACAGGGGAATGTTGTGCTGTGGCTGGAGTGATTCTATGGATCCACTTGGGGGCGCTGTGGGCGTGCGACTATCAGAGCTTGGACTGAAGCTCTCCTGAATCTGATTTCTCTTTTGTCTTGGGTCAGACAAACTCTGACTTTTTTTCTTTTCGTATATATTTTAAACCTGGATAGTAATTTTAGTTGAAAAACTATATCTGGACTTTGAGCATCGACAAGAAGGTGCAGTTCACAACTTGAATTGGATTGGTGGTGCAATTCATATCATAAAGAATTAATAATAAAATTGTAATAAAAGAATAAACACAATAGTAAGGGTAAAGCATTTTTAAAATTGTCATGAAGAAAATCTAGAGGTGATAATATCACATTAAATGTGCATACTCTGGTATGTCTGGTTAATTCCTCTCAAAAAGGAAACTAATATTCTTCCCAATAATTCTGTGTATGTTCTGTTTCTCCTGTTTTTACTTGTGAAGCGTCTTTGAGTGTCATGAAAAGCGCTATAAAAATCCCATGTATTATTATTATTATTATTATTATTATTAATAATATTAATATTAAAATATGTCAATAATTATAAATATAACAATTTAAGATGTTCAAAATGATAACAAAATACTAAACATGTTGCAGCTTGTGGCTTGTTTTAAATCCAAAGTGTGATATTGGATGTTTTGGTCTGTATTCAAGTTTTAGTGTTTCCCTTACAAAGTAAATATATATCCTACAAGAGAAATGTAAAATTTATACTGTAAAATGTCATGTTTTTATTTCCCCCTTTATTGAAATATGCTACATCATTGAACATGTATTATGAGAGTGACTTTAACCCTCTGGTAGGTTTTTTTTTTACCAATGCTTTTATTTACTTATAAGTTGTAAATATTTAAGTTGTAAATATTCAAAAACACAACCTGAATATCACTTCATTGTCGCAATGGACGGTAAGCAGTAAACCCTCCATCACTGTATTCGCTCCTTTGTTAATATGCTTTCATTTCATTTTATTTAATTTTTTCTTATAATGGCAAGAGTTAAACTGGATGTCAGTGCAGTCTTAATATGTTTTTAAGTAAAATAAATTGGCACAGAATGGGCTCGGGCTGAGGGTTGAACAGTGTTAACCCTTTAATGCCTTTTAAAAAAAGATCTATAAAAAATATAATGACAAATCTTGGGGAAAACTAAAATGGTCTTTTTTTAACAAAAATAAATAGACATCAGGCTCTTTAAAATCAATGTACTATATTTATACTGGTTTATTGAGGAAGAGAGCAACATGGCTGAAACCAGCATGCCCTGCAATTTAATACACCGTAGAAATAATTACAATGTCCTCAAAGAATAAACCGACAGGACTTGCTTGTCCCGTCAGTCAAAAACGTGTCTGGGTAAGACACCAGGCAGCATGAGCGTCTCCGGGGTTTTCAGAAATCTCGAAGGCCCCTTCCCCCAGCCCCCCATCTCATTTTTCCCGCGCGTCAAACGCTTCCAGCGGCCGAAGCATCACACGCCGCCTCGGTTCTGTCGTTCCAACCGCCGCGACTTAATACGTCCTAAAGGTGCCCACCTGGGTGCATAAACCGTGGGCCTGACAGCCTCGCTATGCATGACTCCCTCTTCCTCCCCCTCCACCTCCTCCTCTGTTGGCTTTATGGAGCGCATGTATCACTTTACAGCATCCATCTATCTAGTAAACCTTGAAAAGGGGCTGTTCAGATAAATCTGAGGCTGACAGGCCCCGATGTGCCCGTCCATGTTGCCTGAAATCTCTCTTGGCGATTCCGCACCTCTTCCCTCCTGCATTCCGACACCTTCCTCACTTTGTTTGTTTCTATAGGTATGTGCGTGTGTGTGGTTGTGTGAGTGTGTGTGCGCGCATGGGCGTCATCTGATAAAGCAGCGGCCTGTCATGGTGCGGGAGGAATAGAAATATATATATATATGAAAAAAAGATTAAAAAAATGAAAAAAAAAAACAAAAAACTGCTGTATGATACGGCTTCTTTTTGTCAAGACCAGTACCTGGAGATCTGACCGAGTGTGTGTGTGTGTCGTACCTGATCTTGGCAGAAAGACATGTTTGTGCGCGCTTGTGTGTGTGTGTGTGTGTGTGTGTGTGTGTGTGTGAAGGAATATGTGAGTGTAATTAATGATGTGTTCCTCCTCTTCATAGGCTAATAGGATTTCCCCGCCCCAGGCGGTAAAGAGAGTGGGAGGGAGAGAAGGCAAGAGAGAGAGGGAGTGAGAGAGAGAGAGAGAGAGAGAGAGAGAGAGAGAATAAGGGTGTTTGCAGAGTTAGTGAATGGAAGCCTCATGTAGCGATGCCAATACATGGCCTGTGTTTGTGTGTACGTGTGTGTGTGCGTTAGGGGGGTGGGAAGGTGGGGAGAACGAGCGAGTGATTTATAACAGTGACTGCAGGTCCCTCCTTTCTCCCACAGCAGCACCACAAACACATCCATTACAAAACTACTGATGTTAATGGGATTGGTGTGTGTGTGTGTGTGTGTGTGTGTGTTGGTGTGAGATTGCGTGTGTCTGTGCGTCAATGCAAGGCTGCACAAGTGTGAGCGTGCACCTTCATGCGTGTGTGTGAGAGTGATAACCAGATGCTGCTGGGTGAATGGAAGGTGAAGGTTACTGGGGGTGTTTCATAGAGGTTTGCTGCTGCTCAAAGTCCTATAACATGCGTGTGTGTGTGAGTGTGTGTGTGTGTGTGTGTGTGTGTGTGTCTGTGTTTGTGTGTGTCTGTGTGTTTGTGTGTGTGTCTGTGAGAGACAGATACACAGCTGGGGAGATGGAGTGATAAAATTGGAATTGAGGAAAACACTCCAGAGAGTAAACAGAAGGAAGCAAAGAAGAAATAAAGAGGATGTTGAGCTCCTGGTAATGGACTAGTGGATGCTGAGGACCACATCCACCTCAGCATGTGTGTGTGTGTGTGTGTGTGTGTATGCGTGTGTGTATATATATAAAGGCACACATAGCGTCTCCTCTCACATTACCCTTTACATTAAAACCAGTCAGGGGGAAAATTAGTGCAGACCTGCGCCACTGTCTGCCCACCTGGCTCACAGCGAGGTGGGGGTTGGGGTGTTAGAGGGAGGATAAAGGCGGGATAAAGGGGATGAGGAGTTGGGGGAGGGATGTGGGGGTTGTGGGGGGGGTCAGGAAGGTTTCAGAGCCTGCCCTGGAGGAGAGTCCGTGCTGTGCAAACATTGGGGGTGGGTTTGCTGGTCCTGGTTCTGAAGACACTGGTAGGACAGTTTTGACATTGCCGCTTTATTCCCATATTTTAGCCTCAAATGTTTTGTTTCACCTCCTGTGACAAGAACTTTCTTTTTTTTTTTTTTCAATAACTTTGACTTCATCCCAATCAGCGGGACCAGAATTCGAATAAAAAGTAATCGATCATGAAATATGATGTGTTTTCCTATCATAAAACAGATGTCCTCATATGAGGCCAGTTGGTTTAACTTTACTTGCACTGATCGATTAAAGTGTTTGTTCATGATGCTTCATCACTTCCTCCTCGGTATTTGGGACCAGGAGGATATACTGTACATACAGTAAATGTGAAGTGTCATTTGTCAACGTGGAGTCACATTTGCAAAAAAAGTGTCCTCATTGGAGGACAGTAGGTTTATTCTGTTATAAAAAAATTAACCCTGTTTAAGTGTTTATTTGTTAAGTATTTTGAATTCAGTGACAGCTTCGGGATCAGTGACAATTAAGTAAACGAAACAATTACTTATTGACAGTGAACATGAGTCGCCATACAAGGACATTGTCCTAATAGGTAACCTCTGAGCCAAACCTTATGGGCTACCCTTCAAATTTGATGACTTACAAGGTCAATAAGTTATCAATTAAAAAACCCAATCAATATTATTGAATAGAAAAATCAATAGACACAAGAAGTACAATTCAGAAACGAAATCCAGACTTTAGTTTCGTTGCTGTTTAAAAATGTCTGAAACGCATCTGTTAAATCATATAACATAAAATAAAAATATTGATTGTATTAGAATTGCATTAAGATGATACACCTATCATCATAAACACTTATAACTGGCAGCTGAAAATAGCTTCTATTTATGAATAAAAACATTGCAAAACAAGATACTTCAGTACACTCTTCTGTAGAAATGTAGAGATTTACATTTTTCTGAAGTACTTTGGTTACAGCAATTCTTCATGAAATTCTGACCTTGTAATAGAAAATTTTCTTTTTATAGGGATCTTACATTTTTAGATTTTAGAACAGGATAAAAGGTAGGCATCTCTTGATTATTGTTGACATTATCATTATTTGCAAATAATAAAAGCAAAATGTTATTTTGTCTGGAAAAAAAGACTGTTGAAACCACATCATCCCAATTACCAGGGGTTCCTTACGCAGTCTTTCTAGCTTATTATACTCATTATCATTATTATTGTATGTTGTTGTTGTTGTTATTGCTGGTCAAAGAGGTATCAAAATAAACAGAACAGGTAATAGGAAGATAAACAACGCAGGCAGACAACCATGTCGATCGAAATCGCGCCAGCGCCGGTAATTTGACACCAACGAAGAAGAGACCTGCAACCCCGGAAGTTGATTGTACATGAATATACATTAATATACGATGAACAAAATAAAAACGCTAGATATAAACACTAAAAATGTGCGCTGACACTTAATACAGGCACCGGGAAAGAGACGAACGGAGGGCAAGCAGTGACAAATTGCTAGCTTGTTCTTGGGCGTGTGTGATATGCACTAGAGTATCGCGAGTTGAACAGTTCTCACAAGATCTCGGAAAGTCACACGTGAGTGAGTCGGCGCACGGCGCAAAAACTCGCGACAGCGGAAACCGGAAGTTGATATCATAATTGAAAGAGAAAAAGCTTATAACACTTAAACACTTATAAAACACACTTAAATGAATAAATAGATACATAAATTAGTATATTTTTAGATGTAGATGTGGAAAGATAGATGCAGCAAGTGATAATAGGGAGCTCGCGACAGTACTGTTTACGTACTGTTATACTGCCCCCTTGTTTCCGATAAATGGAGCCAAAGCAGGTTCACAGTAAAGGTTAGTAAAGATAAATAAAATAGAACTTACACAGAACCGCTTCCTACAAAAGACAAACCACTAAGATATATATCTTTACAATCTGTCTATTTAAGAATCATCTGGTAAATGGCCTGCAGTTAATCCATAAAGATAAATTAACTGATAAATATCAATAGCTGTTAGATGAAACTCGTAATGGGAAACCAGCGTTTTAATGTTGTTGGCTGGTTGAGGGGATAATTGAAACCACCTATGTTTCCTGTTATTAATTAATAGTTTATAACAATTCATTACACTTTATCAGTTGGTCTTTTTTTTAAGGGGGATGGGGGCTGTGAAGTCCTGGCTGAATGAGGTACAAAGAGTGTATACGCGTTTTATCTCTTCTAAACGTTTTTTAATGGAAAAGCAAAAATTAAATCAAAACAACTCAAACAAATGTGCCTGTCAGTTGAAATGTTATCATTTAAATTAAAAAAATTATAAATTTTAAACTTGATTAAACATTTCTGATATCAGAATGATGAGGGTTTTATAAACACGTTAAAATGTTAAAAGTTGGGATTATGAGATAAGATAAGATAAAATCAGAGAAGATAAGATACAACAAGTTAGCGCTGTGACATTTAGGAGATAGAAAGGTGAAAATAGCGGGATATAGAGGTGAATAGTTGGATTAAAAGCTTTCCTTTTTTTAATTTATTTTTATAAACTCACCGCATTTTACCTTTTTTATTTCGATGATGAAGTAGTTTACATTTCACATGACTGTCATTATAACAATATGTTCATCCGGCAACATCGACTTTTCTGATTTAATTATTGTGACGTTTTATATTACGGTTGATTTGAGTGAGTTTTTAATCTCATAATTCCGCCTTTTCGTCTCTCAATTTTGACATTCAGCCTCATAATCCCCATCATTTCTTTCATATTTTTTTTCACCTAATTTTAATCCCTGTTAATCTCATAAATGGGATTTTTATCGCATAGCAAAAGACTTGAACCCTACAGGCATGTTTTTCTTTGTTTTTACTCTATATTTTGCAACTGTTACCAATTATAATCTATTTTAATCCCATATTCTAATTGCAGGACTTTGTTTCACACAAATTCAACATTTTCAAATGAGTTTCACCTTGATGATGATGATGATGACAATGAGACAGAGGAGGAAGAGCATGATGATAACAAGTATGATGATGAAGCTGAGAATGAGGCGAATCATGATGATGATGATGAGAGAGGGGAAGAGG